>NC_091491.1:19181449-19481449 GCF_947461875.1 Haliaeetus albicilla | reverse complement strand
TCCTGCTTTTTGTTTATCTCCTGATGTGACTTAAGCTTTGCACTGGCTCTAGTCAAATGAAGCGTGTGACCAACAAAATGCCAAATCCAAGAGAAGTCTGAATACCTGGAAGTGTGGGTGAATGCTGTGCTGCTGGGTTGGCCGTGGGGCTCCCTGGGCCAAGGAGAGCAGAGGGAGCTGGAGCCCCGTGGCCCTGAGCGGGGCTGGGCCCTGTTCTGCTCGGGTGTCCCCTGTGGAACCGAAAAGTCCCTGGCAAAAAACACATTGCCTGTAAATGCAACTGTTCCGACTTCATGTGGATCGTGTTGCTCTGCATGAATGAAACGAACTTCTGTACCAGGGCTCTGGTAAAGCTGCTTTGCAGATGCATATGGCTTAACTTCAGTCAATACTGACAAAAAGTGGCATTAAACTGAATACTGAGTCATATAATAGTCTGAGCTGTCAGTCGAGTTCAGATGCAAACTGACTGCAAAGTAATGTGTCAAACATGGGCTACAGGGCATGATCATCAAGTGATGAACTACACAGCAACAAATGCTGCAGGCAAGAACTGCTTTCCCTGTGTTTAACTGTGAGCATCAAGGAATTTCAGAGTGTTGAGGCCATCAAAGCTGTTTTAAAGATTAATTTATTCTATTTGGTCACCTTTTGTACTAGGTTCAGTCTTGTTCAACCTTGCTAGAGTTTAGCACATCAGTCCAAACTAGAACCTTAAACCTCTAGTAACTCCTATCTGCAAAGTAGCTTGTACAACTTGGTAAGACTACTAACTTGAAAGGCTAAATGCCTGATCAGAATAAATAATGCCTTAAAATAGGGTAGCTGTAAGGCTAAGATCTGCTTCCAATGTATAAGGTAGTAGCTACCTGGGTCACTACATCTTATAAGCTCCTAGAGCTGTGCAGGGTTTGTTCTTTCCTTCCAACCACAGTATTAGCACTGATCACTGTTACCCAGAAAAACTGGGGCAGAAGATAACTGCTGTTTCATGTTGGGATGGTGACTGATAGTCCTCACCCTTTCAGTCTTTAAAACAGACAACCTTTGTAAGATGGAGAAACAAAATGATTCTTTCCTGACAGGCATGTGACCCTCCTTGGCTGCTTTGCTAACCTTGAGGGAACATGGGACACAGGAGACAAGAGTGTTCCCAAATCCTCCCTGCTCCTCAGCTGGGGATGCTGAGCCATGTGCCATCCTTTCCATGGGACTGGCATAGATGGGCTGTGGTGAGCCATGGGTGTGCAAAGAGAAATTATGGCCCCAGCTCTGTCATATTCCTGACTGCAGATGTGACACTTCCTCTGTGCCTTTCAGGTTTACTTCTCAAAGCCCAGCAGAGTACAAGTCAGCTATAATGGCACTTGCAGGTGAGTTACAGCCTAGCTCTCCCCATGGCAGGGTTGGGTACAAAGCTACAGCAAGGGCAGCATGGCATTTGTGGTACCCACAGTGCTGGCTGGCCCATGAGATGAATCTACATGCAGCTGAGCCAAGCTGGAACTCTTGCAGTTCTTGATGTTTTCTTCCCACTGACCAGGCAGGGTGACTGTTCAAAGCAGTGGTAACATCCTGGCCCTACATGCAGACTTCTTTCCCCCTCTTGCAGGACCAAGAGCACAAAGATGACAAATGTCTGAGCCTTGCCCTGGAGCAGCATGAGGGGCACTGTCTCCCCTGGTGCAACTGCTTCCTATGCTAGCAGGCAGTTCCTCCCTGATGCATTAATGCACTTGTTAAACCTTCACAAATTGAGTTTGTTTCGCCAAATGCTGGAAGGCTGAGGGGAGGTAAGATGTGGGTGCTGCTTGTACTGCTGAGCAGCATCTCCAGCAGTGAGCACACAGGGTGACTGCATTCTTCAGTCATACCATCCAGATCAATACATTGAACTTGTTAGAAACTGCTTCCTTGGTAGAAGTCTCTTTCAAATGTAGACACACCCATCTGCAGCTGAAACAATCTCTTGATATCTGGGTGATCTCCCCAGGCTAATGCCCTGCTTCTGCGTAGCCAGGTCACTGCCAGCATGGCAGGGCACTGTGCAGCACTTGCTCCCTTCACATGTGGCTTTTGGTCTGGCAACTGCTACAATGATACAGCCCCTAATACAGTCTCATTGATTGCTAGTATCAAATATAGTAGTGACTTGCTTGGATTTCCTTGATGGATTTTTTTGTAATCAAGCCTATCTCTTCATCAATCTTGTTGAATCAGCTTTATTGTTCATAGGGCAGAGCTGCTTGTGGGCAGGTATAGCTCTAGTGATACTGAAGTAGCCTTGGAGCATGAATCAAAGGGAAGAGACCCCAGGTGTAAAGAAGCTTCTCTTCATCCTACTAAAATCTTAACATTGTTTGGTAACAAAATATTTAATGCGCTTTTAGTTAAAGAAACATGTCTGTGAAATGAAAACAATAAACAGCTGTTGATGGCTTAATAGCTTTAGTGTAGCTGGGGCATTCAATCAATCTGAAAAGCAATTTATTGTGAGTATATTTCAAAATGGTGGAGGTTATTGCTGTGATACATCTAACCATAATGGCAATAGGAAAAATATAACCTGTCTTGAGAGCTGTGAAAGGGCTCAGTGACTGGTTTGTTAGATTCTGTGATGAGTTCAGTCACCTGTGGCTGTGCTGAATAGCTGAGTATGGCTAAAGCAAAGAACTGACCGATTTATCAAAAAAGGTGCCTTGGAAACAAACTTAGGCCTCATGTGGGTGCAGGAAGGGAGAGGACAAGTCCTGGATGCTCAGCTACCAGAATCTGGGTGCTGCTGCCCCTCACTCTCCCTGCAGCAGAACTGCTTGGAAGCAGACTCCTTGCTGCAGTGCACCTTCTGTGGTGCTAACAGGCATTGCCAGCCTTGTCTCCTGAGGAAACAAGATGCAGGCAACCAAGTGGACTTGTTAGATCTAATATTCCATTTTGCCTATAGCAAAAATAGTTTGAAACTATTAGCAAGTTCTAACCCACTTTGGTGGCAGCTGGCGTGTGAGATTCCTGTAATTCATGTGAACATTTGCAGATGGACAGTCCAGAAAATTTATTGGTGTCAGTGGTGATAGAAGGGGAGAAGTCAGCCTGCAGCTGTTCTTAGCTTGCCCAGGAGCAGCTGCTTGACTGGTGAGCAGGTAGACCAGCCTCCAGTGCTGTGCAAGCATGGACCCTTGAGAAAGCCAAATCTGGTGCTTGGAGCTGGCAGTGCTGCCCTGGGAGGGAAAGGGACAGTGGGGGAGAGCTGAGAGCCCCCTTGCAGGAGCTGAGGATACTGGGGTGTTCCTGGGGAGAGGCACTGGGATACCTGGCAGGAGCATCTCATTGGGAGCAAAGCTGTACTAGTCCTGCTGCCACTGGAACTGCTCCCTTGCTTTGGTTTCACTACCCATTGCTGCATAGAGCACTGCCTGCTATCTGTGAACATCTGGAAACCCATTTGCATCTACAAATATAACCTTTCTTCAGATAGAGGTTAAAATGATAATTTGAAAAAAGTGGATGGATAAACTTTCTTGTTTGCTCTCAAGCCTGATTTATTTAAGTGTAGAGCTACTCCTTAACTTTATGGTTTGTAAATCTGACCTTCATCTTGACAGTTAGCTCTAATACATGTGAAAGCAGTTCACTTTAACTTGGCTATCTGTAATTGCACTACAGTTATTCTGTTAGATTTGGATAGTTACAAAACAATTATCTGCTGTGTCTCTTCAGTTGCTTCCAGGGGCTACTATAATCAGGATGATCAAGCCAGTTGCTGGCAGGAAAAAATGTCTGTTCACAAGAACTGGAAAGATGCAATATTTCAGTCAGACTGTAAGAACAACCACAGAGTCAGCCTGGGAGCTCACCTGGCCCAGCAGCAGAGGATGTCTGAGGAAAATAAGAAACAGAGCAAAAGTGCAGTGCTGCTTGGTCATGTTCTGCATCCAGGCCGGGCTCAGACACCCGCAGCCAGGATACTGTGTAGTTGATAATACATTATGATAAGAAATGCCACAGCTTAACTGTATCAAAACCCACTACCTTTTGTTTTGAACAAGCCATTGCCAGGCTAATTTGGTGTTTCTTTGTAGAAATAAAGGTCTCTTCATCCCTTTGCTGGCCTGAAGAGTCCCAGCCTGCTTTAGCTGGTCCTTGACTGTGAACATTCCTCATCCCCTTCTTTGTATCTTTTCTTGTTCTATCATGTCCTTCTGTGATGGTGAAACAAAAAATGCATGCAATATCCAAAATGGGAGCCACAATGGCATAGTGTTGCCTTGCAGGTTTTTTTTCTTCCTCTATTTGATTTGATTTTCTGTCTGTGACTGAGCATTGAACAATGTTTTACCAGAACTATCTATTGTAGCTCCAAATCTAGTTTCTAAGTGGGAATGGTCAGATACCACAGGCTTTTAAAGTTGGAGATATTTACCCAGGTACCTCATTTACTTTTATTGGCCATTTTGTTATTCAGCTGCTTGGTACTGTGAGGTCCTCGCCTGATTCTTCCTTCTCTGCCCTGGGCTTTACTATCCTGGGTAACCCAGCATCATCAGAAAATTTTGGCACTTCTGTATTCACAATGAGTGAAGCAGAGCTCAAAGGAAAGAAAATGAAGCTGTGAATGCCTGAAAGATCTAGGGCAACTCACACCTGTTGGAGCAAAGCATATTCTAGTCACATGAATCTCCTTTTGACCTGTACTATTTGGACCAAATTGCTGAAGGAAATAATCAAACATTTGTGTTTCCCAGGGATGGTCTATATATCACTGCCGTTGGTTGTTTCTCACGTGCAAAAGTGTTACAGCCCTACAGAGAACATTTTGTCTGCTCAACCTGAGGGCAAAGCACTTCAGATGCAGCTGTAAGTGCCATTCAGTTTTTAATTAAGTTCTTACAGAGCTCTGTATGCATGTGCTTTTGCCTACTGATTAAATAGGAAATATTCTGTTTCTTTAAAACAATGTACAGTGGGTTTTTTTCAGTGCCTGAAGGATTATAGAATTTTTTTGTGCATGTAATACCAGTCTAATGTAGCTATTGAGAAAACAAAGGCATCCATAAACTTGCTTTTTTGTATTCCTTTATCTTTGTTTCTAGTTAATCAACAGGGAGACCTGAATTGCTCCGCGGGGGCTGGCTCTGTGTAAAAACAGCCCATTAGCAATGGGCCCACCCAAAGGCAGGCTCACAGGGCTGGCAGCTCCAGGACTGTTCCCCATCAGGGAGCAAGTCACACAAACAACTGCGCTGCCCAAACTGCATTCCCCAATGCCCAAGGGAACGTCCTCTATGCTCCAATTGATTTCTGTCTCTGACAGAGCTGACTGATATATGTGGGATTTTCTGGCTTTGAGAGCCATCTACAAAAAGTACATATTGATTGGATCCTCCTGGGACAGGTGGGTGGGATAAGTTCATTACCATCAGCCCCTTCTATAATGTAGCAAAGCTTTTATGAGTCAATGGCCCTATCTAAAAAACTTCATGCAAACTTTAGAATAAGGTACCTGAAGAACTTGCTGCTGGCAAAAGTAAAAAATTTTTTGAACTAATGAGACTTTCCGAAAAAGAGAAAATGAGAAATGACTGTTTCAAAAATGAGCAGAAATTAAAAAACTAGACTCTTTCAGCAGGTGCCCTGTGAAGTGCTATAGTACCTGCTGAAATGTGGTTGCTGCTGAGCCAGATTTGCATTTGTGGGCACCATGGCATCTCCAATTACTGCACAGCAGTGAAGAAGCCTGCAGGGTGGCAACTATTAGTGGAGGGCTCTGCTAACTGATCCATACCAGCACTTGTACTGGGCATCGAGTGCTGTTATTTCAGTTGCCCTCTGCATGGAGTCTGAAAAAAGGAAAGGGGTCCTAGAGCAAAAAGAAAGGAGGAGATGGAATGAACATGCTTGCAGCGTATCACAAATGCTGCATGTCAGTGCACAGGGTGCTTTCTGGTTGGCCCTAGAAGATGTGGTGCTCTGTTTGGCACACTGAACCCACTGTGCACAGTCCATTGAGCAACCGATGAGAACTCATCAGTTCTTCTCTAGTCCAATGTTGTGTTTCAAATGGACAGACCCAGTGGGGGGAAGTAGTCATGTACAGCAACAGAATCCTTGATAGAAAAGGGATTAAAATTAACATCTAAAACAACTGTATCTCTTGGCTGTATCCCCTGATGCAACTGTTTTAAATGCTAATTCTCGTCCTCTTTTTATAATTTCTTAGACCTCCTTTAGGATGGAAACCCTGAGAATTTATTTCCATCTCCAATCTGTGCACTAGCAAATGGAAAACTTTGATATGAGTTAAATTGAAAGCCTGTAGTTGTTAGAAGACTGTGACACAATGTCAGATCTGTGATCTTCCTAGCTCTGGAGGGGGGTAACTCCAAGCTTCAAAAGACAAAATAAGAAACAGTAAAGGAGGTAGGTGTAAAGGTGTATGTCAGAGTGAGCCTTAGTTACACGAATCCTCCTAAGATCATCCAGTGTTGTAGCAGACCGCGTTGTGACCTGAGCGACCCTGAGCCTGATAACCTCTGTGACTTTGTCATCCTCCTACAACACCGTTGATTCCTCGAGAGGAGAGCTGCACGATGTGGCTGTATCAGGAACATCATTATTCTCTTCTGTCATAATCCAAAACACGTACCTCACCTCCCAGTTGGAACTACACCTCTCCTATTGACTGCCAAAACAAAAAACTACTGATGGGTGTACAGAGAAGTTCCTTTTTGCTAATTATTTAATTACAGCTAATGACTGTTTTGTGTGTGAATTAGCATATGTCAGTGCTTCTCATAGTTTATTTGAATAGGATATACAGATTAGTGAGTGAAAGGGGAAGTGCTATTTGGCTTTGCAGGCAGTGCTGGCAGGTAGACCTGAGTGCATGGCTGTACCATAGGACTCCACCAAGCAAGAGAAGTACCTTCTACCACTGACAGCTGCTGTAACCCCAGGAGAGTGGGGCAGAGGTACTGGCGGTACATAGCTGATGTGGGGACCCCTTCTGCAGTTTTAGGAAATATTAAACAGGAGGATTAAAACCTTTCAAAGATTGAATAGGTTCTGCTTTCATAATATTTTTCTTTTTAGCCTCCACAAGAGTTGGCACAGCTTGGTGTGCTATAAAGCACTCTTTTTTTTTTTTTTTTTTTTTTTTTTTTTTTTTTCCCCCCTCTCCCTTGCTCAGAACATCTTTAATTAATTCTTGGCAAGACTACCTAACTCTGCATGTAGATAGGAATAAACTCCAGCAAAGCTGGGGCCTCCTGCAAGGCCACTCAGCTGGATCTCTCCACTCCAGGACTTTACATGAATATGCAGAATTTCTGGGCGTGATACTCCTGTGGCAGACAAGTGGATGTGGTAGAGCAAAGGCACCAATATTAGGACACACACACACAGTTGGGAAATGCAGGTGTCTAGACTCGAGATAGATAAATTATTTTGTAGACCATAAAGGCAACTGAAAACTCCCAGCTGAGAGAGCAGATCCAATCAGCAACCGTACAATCAGATCATTGCAGCATGAATGTCAGCAGCGAGCTCTGCACTGGCATTTCAGTGGCTCCTTTCTAGAGTAGAGCCATCTGAAAACAGCTGCCAGGTTTGGCAACATGACCTGAATAGCCACGTCTTCTAGGAGCACAGAAATCCCCACATCTCCCCATGAGTTGCAGAGCACTTTGTGCTACACCTTAGTCCCTGACCACACCTGCTACCATCAGGAGTTTTGTGCTAAAAGAAAATAAAGATGTACACATCAGCTGAATATTCTCCAAACTGTGTCTTCCCTCCAGGCTTCTCAAAGTGCTGGATCCTTTCAGCAGCCTGCACAGATTGGAGCCCAAAGGACCTGCTTGGCATTGGGAGCGGAATCTTTCCAGGAAAGCAGTATAATGTGAAAATGCATTTCAATGCACCTTATCGACTCCCTTCGAAGGCTGCAGTACCTGCACCATCAGCATGGCTGAGGTCATTTGGGACCTACTTTGCATAATGTAAGCCAATTGATTTCCGTGGGCGCTTGGTGCCTATGTACACTTTAAGATCTAGATTTTAAGGGTGCCAAGTAAGAACATAAACCAATGTCAAGTGTTTGTGGTTTTTGTGACTCAGTTGGACGCGGAACTCAGTATCCTGTTAGCAATTTGCTTGAATAACATTTAAAATCTATTTTTCTAAAGCAGCAGAAAGACAGACAATCAGGAGGGCAGTAAAGGTAATAATCACTGAATTTGTTTCTGGATTTTCTCCCTCCGTCTTCAAAATACAAAAGTATTATTGCTGAAGTTGATTCTGATTTCCTCTCAGAAACTGTCTACTGTTTCTTCCATGGACAGTGCTGAAATATAATGCAAATGTGAGCAGTTAAAATATCGCTACTTGAAGGTGACAAAATCAGATTGGTGTATTAACTTGGTGACGTTTCTCTCCTTTTCCCCCGACCCTTCCTTAAACAGCACTGCTATTTTACAGCAACAGAAATCCTTTTGGAGTTCTGTAGCTGACTCGGAGCTACAGACCTTTACTACTGTGAGAAGAAGAAAAGGAGAGAGAGAGAGAGGTAATTTCTAAAGTGAAATTAAATTAACCACAAAATAAAACATTTCCAAAGACACTTAATTTCATGTCAGTTCAGAGAAGCCTTTTAGATTTATGCCACTTATAAATAAAATATCAGTACACACTTCAGGACTGTGGTACTTTTAATACTCTGTGTTGCAGTTCAGAAACTGTAAGAAAATGTAATTGGATCTTGTTATGCCTAAATTAATAATTAGAATCTGTTTTGGAACATATTCTTCTAATAAAAGAAGAAATAATAGACTTTGCATAATTATTAATCTTGTAATAATCCTCAGCTGTACAGATTGTTTTTCAGAAACACAAGCAGTGTCTTGCAGAAAAGATGACATTTATTGTCTTGTTTTTCTTCTGTATGCTGATGAACATGCTAACAGGTAAGGTTACTGATGAATTTATTCTCATTTATTTTTTCAAGCTGCCAGAAATATTTTGTTACTAATACAGTATCTTCTATTTAGTATCAGATATTGCTTGTGTATTATTGCAACTGCTCTGGCTGTTGAGAGTATTTGGTTTGTAGCACTGAGGGACTGCAAATGGGGAATTCCTTATTCAGCTGTTCAAGAAACAAAAAATGTTTGGCTATACAGAGGGTCTACATATGCATTAAAGAACTTGTCAGCTTCTGGCTACACAGCAAACCTTTTATTAACAGAAAGTCCTTCTGTGTGGGAGCTGGTACCGATGAGTTTCCTCTTTATTTACAGATGCCCGATCAATCCAGGATGGAGATGGTAATTCTTAATGTCTTTTTCTTTTCCTTGTATCACTAACAATTAAAAGAGTCATTTGTAACTCCCAGACCTGATCCCCAGCAGCGATTTTGGCAGGACGCTTACTAACTGCAGTGGGCTGTGGAAGGGCTTTCCTCTAGTTCTGGTGGAGAAAGAAGAGTGACTTTTTTGAAATTTAAAAAAATTTATTAAAAGCTGACATATTAATGTCTAATAATAGAGCTAATATACTTGCAGTCTTAAAAAAAAGGGGGGGGGTTATGGTCAAATCACTAATTCTGTTGTACAAAACTGTAATTGGAAAGCACCAGACTTAAAAGCATATTAGATGTCTGAGAATTTTGTCTGTCCTGAACACTAATACTATATGTCTGTCTGGTTATGGGCAAGAAATACTGACGTGCACGACAAAATGCTTAAAATTTACAAATTGCCACAAATCCAATTAAAGAAATGTTGGAATAAATCCCTTAGCACAGCTACCCTGTGGTTCGTGTCACGTTGCATGATTAGCCCATTGGATTAGTGTTTGCCTTTGATTAAAAAACTCCTTAACATCCTAATGATGTTTACACTGGCTTACTGATGATTGTATTAGTTAACCTCTCTTTGGTGTTTTCAGACAGAATTCTTTCTGAAAACAAAGTTGCTTAGAAGTATCTGCAATAA
This sequence comes from Haliaeetus albicilla, assembly GCF_947461875.1. Classification (NCBI taxonomy): domain Eukaryota; kingdom Metazoa; phylum Chordata; class Aves; order Accipitriformes; family Accipitridae; genus Haliaeetus; species Haliaeetus albicilla. Next base: position 19,471,460 of record NC_091491.1, on the reverse strand, counting down.
CAAAGTACTTGCTGGTGTACATCCCCCTGTAACCAGCAGGATAGCCAGCAGCATCCTGAGTGCACAGATACAAATATGCAGGGAGAGTATTATAATAGATATGGAAAATAGAAATACATATACAAAATAAGGGCTAATATGATTACCTTTAATTCAAAACATTTTTCCCTATGCTCCATTATATTTCCTTATGGTTCTAAAATCTTTTGAATGTATCATCTCTGTTTTCACAAATTTAAGGGTGCTATTGTATTTGTGCACAGCAAATATTTCTGCAGCAACCTCTTGGACAGTCAGGAGAGTGTGTGTCAATCTAAAAATAAAACGTTGTTCAGGCAGTAACATGTTGCTCTCATTACCAACAATTATGGTTTTCTTTCACACTGGGCCAAACAGCAGACTGCAAAGTGAATTTAAGGTCAGCTGGTATAAACAGTGAATTCTCCTCTGCAGACAGCATTTGGCTGGTTCATTTGATTTGGTATATGCCGCCTGTGCGCTGCAAACTTTACTCTGTAAAATTAAGGTCTGACAATAGGATTGTTGAAGGCTCTTAATTCCCACTAAAGATCCTGGTCCAAAGCTGAGCCTGGTGAGTGGAATGGCTCCCATCTATTTAAATGGGCTTTAAATCAAAATACTGGGTTTAGTTTTGCTGCAAAGACAGACATTTGTAACTGTGTGGTCTCAGCTAGTGTTTACATTTTATATATGCTTCTCTGTTTGCCCAGATTTGGGCCCAAGGGTGGTCGAGCTCCTGCATTTTCAGAATTGATTTTGTTTTCATTTTCCTGCTGAATTTGAAATCTTGTTTCAATGAGCATTTCCTATTTTCTCAGGTATTCCTAGAGCAGGCTGTCTTCCAAGTGGCAATGCCTTTCCTCTCCATTTCCTTAGCCTGTTTCCTATGGCCTGCTGAGATGAGGCACAACTCTGTGGTCCCAAGCAATGTCGGGGTAGCACAGACCCAGTCCCCGGGACCCTGGGGTGGATCCTGCACCTCTGGTTTCTGCTGTACTCAGCTGAGCTGCCTTGATGTTGGGATGGCAAGGGAGCAACTGCATGGCCCTTTCCCCTGGCTCTCCTGTGGGCAGAGCGGGCAGCTGCATGGGCACAGCATAGATGATGGCACCTTATTCTTTATATTTTTATATTGGGCAGAGGAAATGGTGTGGAATGAGGAAAAATAGCATTCAATTGCTATTGATCCTTGCTTTTAAATAACCAGCAGCCTCCTAGAAGTTAAAGCAGCCCAATGAATTCTTGAATTTCCCCAAATGCTGATGGTGTCCCTTAATTCCTGCTTTCCATCTTGTCCCACTCTGTCATTCCTGGTGCAACTGGAGCAGAGAATACTGGCTTCCTCTTCTGCAGAGCAGGGGCACGGAGAGGGGGAAATGGCTCTGCCTGTCTCTCTGCTGCTGGGGGAGCCCCACAACCCGAAACCATGTTGGCTCCCAGGCCCAAGATTTCAACAAAAATGCTTTGTATTGTAGTAATCTGCAATATTTTTTAATTATTTTTTTTTAGATCTCTACCAGGAATCTGTAGCCTTGCCATACTGGCCCTTCTCATCCAATGATTTCTGGTCCTATGTGGAATATTTCCGGACCCTGGGAGCCTATGACAGGATCGATGAAATGGCCAGAGCCTTCTTTGCCCAGTTTCCTTTTGGGAGTCACCTTGGCTATCACGTGCCCAACCACGAGCACTAACTGCTTTGCTCGTTTTTTGCTGAAACTGGTGCCAAGATGTGTAAGTGAATACATGGCTGCCAGCAACCGCACCTGAACGGCCCCTCAGCCACTTATTAATACTCATAGCAGTCATGCATGGAGTTTCATGCTTTATATAGTCTTGTCTTTTTTACAATTTATGCTTTTGTGCGAAATCAATAAACTCCTTGATTCTGTTGTGTGGTTTTGAGAAGTTTTTTTTACACAAAAAAAATGCTCGCAGCATTGACTCAGGAAACCACTCTCTGTGTGTATAGTAGTTAAATGCCAGCTCACCCCGTCTGGTAGCTGGAAGGACCACCAGTAGAATTCACAGCCTCATCCTTTGCAGCCCCTTGGCTAGCTCGACGCCATCTTCCTCACATCAGGCCTGGGGCCTGCGCCCGGCCCCGCCGTTGCCATGGCGAGGAAGGCGGGGTGAGCAAAATGGCGGAGCCACCCCGCCCTCCTCGCCATGGCAGCGGCGGGGCCCGCCCCGCACAGGGCAACCAGAGAGAGGCGATACCGCCAAGCGCACAGAGCGGCAGGCCGCTGGCTGGCCTCGTAACGGAAGTAGGCGCTGTGCGTCCGGAAGCGGTGGCGCGACGGGGGCCGAGCGGGGTTGCCGCCATGAAGCCGGCGGTGGACGAGATGTTTCCTGAGGGAGCCGGTCCTTACGTGGATCTTGATGAGGTGAGGTGGGGAGGTGTTGGGGGAGCTGCCTGCGAGGTTGGGGATGGCAGGGCCGTGCTGCCCGGCCGCGGCCCGGCCGCTCTTAGCGCCTGCTTTCCCAGGCAGGGGGAAGCACGGGGCTGCTGATGGACCTGGCCGCCAACGAGAAAGCGGTGCACGCCGACTTCTTTAACGGTAAGGGCCGCCGCGCTCCGGGGGTCGGGAGGGGTAAGGGGTTACCGCGGTGCCTACCCGCCCGGCGGGGATGGTAACGCCTGGGGCCTGCCAAGTAACAGCTGCAGAAACTGGAGATTATCAAAACAAACCTCGCTTGGTTTCTCTCTGATCTCATGTCTGGTGCCTGGTAGTCGCTACAGTTCTCCCTGACCACGCTTCTAGTGAGTGGTGCGGTAAGAGCGCTTCAGTGTTTAAGTGATGCAGGTGGGGGTGATATAATGCTTGTTTCTCCTCTCCTGGAGGTTTTAGGCGATTTAGCATGTAAATCACTACAAGGAAAAATGCCTTGATCTGTTTGCGTAACACATAGCTTATATTAAACAGTGCAAATACATATAAAAATGTGGACAGAACTTTACAAAATTGTCTCTGGGTGTTACTACTTTATAGAGAATTCTTTAATCTCTTAAGGCATGCATGCATATGTACCCAAAGCAAAATAAAACTTTGGGTTTTATATGCTTTCTCTGTTTGAAAGTCAAGTGTATGCATATAAGGTATATACAGCTGCTTCTAGAGGAGAACAGCTATGTATCTGGCCACTTAGGGGTAGAATATATGCCACATTAGATTTGGTTACTAAGGTGGGGGGTTTTATGCTTCTTAAGAAGTATATTTAGACATTTCAACAGTGAATTTCAGATATATTATTAAATCTAGTTGCTGTGGAGGTGTTGATGTCACAAACTGGTATTAATTATGAAATAAAGTAGGTTTCACACATTGCTCAAGACTTAGAATACAGCAGAAAAAGGAAGTTCAGCTTTGATATACTCTGAACAGTTGGGAGGGACCTAGCTCTTTGCTGGAGCCAGTATATTCAGGAACAGGTATTTCCATAAAGTTCTACCATCAAGTTCATAGAGTCATAGAATGGTTTGGGTTGGAAAGGACCTTAAAGATCATCTAGGTGCACCCCCCTGCCATGGGCAGGGACACCTTCCATTAGACCAGGTTGCTCAAAGCCCCGCTTGTGGTATTGTATTCCATTGGTAGTTTAGGGCTCTTATAAATGAGGATTAATCCTCATTTTATCGTATGGCACTTGTACATTGCCTTCTGTAAGAATAAAGACTTGTTTTCAGTTATTTTGTTAGTTTATGCTCAATATATGAAGAAGGTGCAAAGCCAAGTGGTTAAGAGTAATTCCCAAAGATGCATAGAATAGCTGTGATTAGCTGGCCACATTTGACTAGTCTGAGTGAGATGAGTTTTCTGAGAGAGAAGTATTATGAGCACCTTCACAGCATTGAAACATTTTTTAAGGAAGGCAACAGCAAATCACAAATGTGAATGTCAATCTGCAAAATTTATAAGCGTGTGCCTGGATACTATGACCTAAAGCCAGAATTCTGCAGAAGTGTCTACGTCCGAGACTTGCTGCATGCGTAAAGCTAGTAGTACTTGTTTAGTTCTGGAGTCTGGGAATCATGGTTGATCCACTCTGAATGTGATGGCTGTTTAACACATTTATAAAAGCTCCTCCTTTGAAGCTTTACTTTGCATTCATGAATTTAATTGCAAAGCTTGTATTGTACAAGTGAAGCAGTTTAGTTGGTGTATGATAGAGAATATATACACAGATCTGCCTACCTTTGCCTTTTCCTACACTGATATTACGTTTCTAGTAACTGATGGTGCAGTAACTCTTATTCACTTAATTTACCTTTACTTCTGTCTTTAATCCAAATAATGAAGAACCATACTTGAGTATGTACATATGTAACAGTTGAAACTTTTAAGGTTAATTTTACCTTATCTTATTTTTCTGACTAGATTTTGAAGATCTCTTTGATGATGATGACATCCAGTGAACTTAGTTGTCCAGCTATGCAATGCTGAGATGTGGATTTTTCTCTAGGATCGCCTGTGGTGCCCATTATTTATTAAAATAATCAAGACAGGAAAATCATGGGGGGGGGGACGGATGGACCTGTGTAAGCTGCCTGGGGAATATGAAAACCAGATGGTTAAAGATAACTAAGGAGGGAATTGTGGACTGTTATTTCTAGGAAGCTGTGTGTGGATTTTTCTTTAAATTTTACTTGCTGATGTGTTCATTCAATAAAATACTAAAAAAACCCCCTTCTCTCTCTGGGATATACTTTGAAAGTAGATATTGCTGTGTTCTGAGCTCCCTTAGAGAATGTTTTTTTTTTATTAAATCATTTACTATTTTGGATATTATATAAAGATACATGGCAGGGCATATTGCTGCCTAGAAAAGATCTGTTCATCCCACAATATAGGATTATCTAGGGCTAAGACAGTTGCTTGTTCTGAATAGTCTGACTCATTTGCCAGTTGCACTGAGAAGAGTATGTGTTGTCTTCTGTTTCAAGATAGATACTCAACTACCATCAGTACTTTTAGAAAGTACAGGAATAAAAAGTAGTAATTTTATCTTGATATTTTAAGCAGAGAAATGTTCTGGCCCTCGGCCATGGGATTGCTTGGATTTAAAAATATAATTTAATTCTTGAAATTGTACTCTACAGAAAGAAAATAATTTTAGGATTCTTTTCTCCTACAGCAGGTAATGTAATTATTCATACTCATAGGTATAGTGTATATGAATCAGTCTGTTAGATATTAGTTCAGATTTTGCCACAAGTTTTCAGTTCAGATTTTGACACAAGTTTTCAGAACATCTTAGAAATGTTTGATTTTGCACCCTTCAGTGACCAAAGCGAATCTCAGAATGGAAGGAACAGGTGAGTTTTTAGTATATTATTTCAGAATCAAGAGTTTAATCCTGTCTAATCTTAAGTGCAGTCTGTATTAATTGATCACAAAAATAATACTGTGACTGATCTTTCTTTAAAGACTTCACTCTACCTAAATTTCACGTGGAGTGAAACACTTGCCTCTCATACTTTTTCACGTTTTTTCTTGGGTTTGCCTTAAAAAAGGAAGTCTTAAATGTAACAGTAAGTATGCTGGCCCCTGATCTTAAAAATGTAAGGACAATAAAAACAGTAGGATGTAGGTGTCTTCTTATGGTATTTCTCTGGATTTCTCAACATCCTCTGTTTCATCATTCAATGTACGTTAAATCAGCATTCTGACATTTACTCTGCTTAGTGTCTGACGTTACAATGTGTCCCTAAAGGAAGGGTGTTGCTGAGGCAGTCTCCTTTTTCTTTTTAGTGTTTGCTTTGCTTAAAGAGGCAGGGATTTCAAGCTTTCCTCATTTGAAACCAATGTAAAGATTTTGACTGAGTGGTAGCAACTGCGTTTGGACTGTTTCTAGCTTTGGTGCTGTTTTTTCTCCAAACTAGATTTTGAGAAATGAGCTGCTGCCAGAAAATGGAGGTTGCATTCTGGGCAGGTGCAAAAGATGAAATAGATTTTAGAAGCAACTCTCCTCCTCTGCTCTTTTAGCTACTTTCTTCTGCTGATGCCCAGATTCCTCAAGATGGTCACCTTGGTATTGGAATACTTCCTTGTCAGTGTTTTGTACAGGCTTTTCCTTTGTTTTTCATTTGCCTGCCTTAAGTTTTAAGAAAGTTGAGCTTTAAGTTTGATCACAGCAGCAGGAGTATATTCTGTGATACAAATCCATCTTGAACAGTTGCTTGTCGGTATGAATGGTGTTCTCTTTTTAGAGATGCCTAAAACCTCAGTGGAGTGTTGGTTTGAAGGTGCTGATGGTGAGTAGTTCTAGTTAGTCTGCGGGCAGTCAGCCTGTTGACAGGAAATAATCACAAGATCTTAAAATCTCTGTTAAAATTGATTTAAAGGTCATTTGTCTGCCTTGGCTATTTCATTTACTGAGCTTTGATTCCTATACCTTTTGTGGAGATTGACACTACTCATAATAGGTGTTTCTGAGCGAAAGAATGAGGCTGTTCTATCAGCATTTTGCACACACACTGATGTGCAGCACTTCATAAGCTGCTGGGTACTGCTCAGTATTTCAATGTCCAAATAAAGGCTATAGTCTGAATAGATCTATGGAGGCACTGAGGTTAGTGTCATGAATTGTCCCACTGACTTCATTGGGACAGCTGGCAATGTATAAAGCTGACCTTCTGCCTGAGTTTTGCCAGGATGAGGTCCCAAGTGCTAAAATGCTTTAGAAAGGGCGTAGCCAGTTGTGCAGCACAGATGAAAAGGAGTAGCTTCAAAACACTTGAATGTCAGCTCGTTCCCTTTGATACTCTCACAAGGCCAATTCTCTATTTGCAGGAAACTGCTAGCTGTCACAGTATATTCTTAGGAATAAGAGTGCAATCTATTTTGAGATGAAAATAAGTCATTGTGAGAGAGAAAGTTGACCATGCTAAAGGAAGCTGACTGTCATCTGCATAATATTTCTGCCGTGCCTCTTCTCAGCTGGCTAGCTGGTTAGCAGGAGAATCCAGTGTACCACTGCTCTTCATGTGAGCAAGAACAGGCAAGCTCAGACCTAGTGTGGTAGTAGTGGGTTTTCCTTGGTGGTATTTTTTTTTTCTTAGTTAACTTCCAGGGAATTAAAATAAAAGGTTTTCTTCTTAATATTTTACTTCAATAATTGAAGTGGAAGGTATTTTTCCTCAATAAAGAAGGAATTGATTTTAGATTAATAAATCAAGTACTTCCTGCTTCCCCAGGGTGTTGGGAAGCTGGCAGGCATCTTCCTGCTCTCAATGTGCAGTTGTTCAGCACATGAAAACCTGCTGGGCAGATGACAGTGCAGCCCTGTTCTCTGTGAGTCCCCCTGTCAGTCATGGGGTTGGAATGTGAGTGTCACATCAGGGCTCTTTTGGAAAAGCACTAGCACAATGCAAGTCAGTCCTTGGCAGCAGGGGTGGCTTTGAGGACAAGGATTTGCTTCTATGTTTTTGCTTCCAGATTTATTTTTTTTTCAGTTTGCCTTTTATATTTGTTCCAGTTGGTCTTTACCAAGCAGCAGGGTCAGAATCCTAACCCAAATGATAACTTTTTCTCAAGATACTACAGGGAGTTCAGAGCAGTGTCTTTAAGTTTTTAAAATTGGCAAATAGGGCATTTTTTGCTGAATACTTCTGTGTTGTTTATGGAAAAGACCATTTGCATGTAGCAGATTTCTAGTCAGCTCTAATTTTAGCTGTGTTCATACTACCTGGTCTGTGGCTGTGACATGTATGTACAAGCCTTATACAATTGTGTATGAACTCATGTAAACTTAAAACCTCTTCAGAGAAAAGACTCCATTTTGTATGTTGTTGTGAATAAACAGACGTACAGCTGAGAATGTCACATATGAGGTGGGTGACTGAGCAAGGGAATACGTATCGAGGGAATGTGACAAAGCATCCCTGGTACAGTCAGGAGCTGCTGCCACCAGGGGGTCTCAGAGTCCCCCAGTCCAGCTGAGGATGCTTCGGTGAGGACACTTGCAGAGGGGACTCCTGTCACTGGACAGTGACTGTCCTGTTGGAGAGCTTCAAAGTGTGCTCCCACTCCTAGCTCCCAATAAAACTTGCTGAGCAACGTGCTGCTGTGGTCTTTTGGTCTCCTACTGTTTTGAAGTTGCCTCTGCCTCGCTGTGATACAGGTACTGTGGTGTGGGAATCTCCTTTCTCTGTGTTATACCTCGTCTGGGATGACAAATCCACCTTGGCCTTAAAAGACTAACCAAAACATGTTACAGAACTAGAATAGCTTCTCTAGAAACCCCTGTCTAGGCAGCGAAGAAGCTGTGCTGTCCTGACTCCTTTGGGCAGAGCACTGTGTTTTCACAGATGCCCAGAGGATTGGAGGGAGCTGGGTGAGTTGCTTCATATCCCTGTCCTTCCCTGCCTGACTCTAAGGGATTTAGAGAAGGGCTTCAAGTGGGATCTCCTCCTCTGCCTCCCTCCCTGAAGCCTCTCCATAAAGCTGTGCTGCTTTATGGGAGGGATCCCAGAGATTGCCCTGTGGGTAGGAATCCTCTGATATGCCACACAGGAAGAAATGGATGTTGACATTTAATGCTTCTATTTCATTGGGAATAAACCTTTCCTTCCCTGTGGATTGGCTGGAGCGTAACAAACTGCACCTACATGTAAGGAGGTCACACAGCTGTCCTCAAAGAGCAATGGTGTTATGCTGGGCTGGTCTTCTGGGATGAGTCTAAGGATGAGCTGAGTGTGGGTTTGCTGATTTTCAATCCCACGGCAGACTGAGTCTTTCCATCGGGTACCTATGTCTAGTAAAAACATCATAAAAACATGTGGCAGCCTTGCTCCCAGCCTGGGTATGTTCAGGATTGGTTTCCTCCAGAGTATTTCAAAGGGTAAACTTAAAATCTGATATTTCCTGCATGGAAGTACAACGGCTGATTAGCTAAACATAGGACTTTATCCTAATCCCTTTGCCTTCTTCCATGCCGAAAAGCCTCTAGCGAGTTTATACTTCACAAATAAATATGATACAAATCTTGCAAGCAATTTATCTCTTTCTCGTAGCTCTTTATGGTTTAGTGCAGCTGCTGTTTGTATTCCAATTAATTACTAGCACAAGTGATTACCTATAATTGTGTTTAAAAGGGCCACGGATGCTTTCACAGGTGGTTTCCCTGCTGGATGAGACTGGCCAGCCTCTCTAGCTGTAGCCACGTTATTTCTCCCTAATTGTTAGTGCAGTGACTTAAATCTTTCATTGGGGAGTGTTGTTGCTTTCTGCCTTCAAGAGAGCATGCTGCCTTCCTGCTGTCTTTCTTGGAGCAGCAGTACAGGGAGGGAAGATTCAAACACAGCTGTCAAGATCAAAGGAGCTGAGTGCTCTCTTTGTAACCTGCCCTAATTACGAAGTGGCAAAGGAGACCTCATTCTTGGTGTCTTCATCATATTTGTTGCTATCTAATAGGAGCTGCTGGCAATGTTTATGCCCAGAGGCATCCCATTTGTGTACCTGCAGCAATACATTAGTTTCTAAAGGGAAAGCCATCCATTTAAATCTGCAACAGCTAGAGAGGCGGTAAATAGCGAGACCTAACTTTGTGCTAGGCATCTGTTGTCAGGATTGATTAAAAAAACCCAAAGTAAAACATTTACATTTGTTGGAGAGCAGGTGATTCTGTGCCCTTTCAGCATGTCAGTGTCATTCTTGGCTCTTTTGTTACAAGATAATTGTATGTTCAAAGCATTGTGCAATCCTTAGGTGCCATCCCAGGCCTTGGATATGTGCCTATTTTGGCCAGGTTTTCCCATCCCACAGGTTTATGAAGCGTGGAAGGAGAGTAAAACCACAGCAACTCAGTAATGGAAAAAGGCTGGATTCATTAGGAACTCCCCTGACCTTGTCCCCCAGGACCTCACTACCCTCCCAAACCCTATTTGCAGCTCTCCCCTAAAAGCAGCACAAGGCCAGCATGGTGCCCTGCAGCTCCCTGCCCTTGGGCTACTGCCACCACCCTGGCTATGTGCCCCAGCAAGGCAAAGCCAGGGAGGTGGAGGTCTGACATCCATACCACGTGCAGGGATTCAGGTGCTTCCTGGGCTAAAAGAACTCCCCAGGGGCTTGTAGCCTGGCAGGGTAATTGCTGGTCATGCTCATTTGCTGCTCCTGAAGCTTGTCGGGACATTTTTGGCACCTTGAGACTTCACATGCAGACACCTGCAGGGGCTGGGCAGCCTCGGGAGGCAGTAACAGAGGTGCTAAGGGCAGCTTCAGGGCTTGACCCTGGCTGCAGTGGGGCAGAGGTGTGCTTGCTGAAACCGGGGGGTTTCTCTGCCTGCCCTGTGTCTGTGCTTGCTTTGCAGACGGGTGAGCCTCTGTTGGGAGCATTTGCCTTTGGGGAGAGCTGGGAGGGGGCTGATTGCTGCTCCTGGGGGTGCAAAATGACTTTCTGGGTGGGTAGTGGCTTAAACTGGGATTTGGTGCCTGCTAAGGAGGTAAGTGTGTATGTCTCTGGCTGAGCACTGTAGAGCAAGAATCTTAGAGACTTGAGGTAAAGACTTCATAAAACAGTGCAAATCCCTAAAGGGAGGGCTTTGACTCCCTATTTCCTTGCAGCAGGGCCTCGCCTCATTCACAGCCTGCTGAGTGGGCTGCACTAACTGGGGGACTAGTCTGTTGTTTGCTGTTTTTTCAGGTGCCTGGCTGGGACATGCATGAGTGATGCAGGTACCCTGTGTGAAGCATCCTTGTCCGAGTGGGGAGCTGGGAGGAAGATGGTCTCAGCACTCACAGCCTGGAGGGTGAGTCTCGTGGTGAAGCCACATTTCAGTATTTATGGCTGTGAGAAGGGGAAAAAGCCAATGCACAGAACAGTGGTGCCTTAATGGCTTCCTTCAAAACTTTTCCCAAGTGCTTTGTTTTACTGTGTTTACAGGGGTTTCTTTCTTGATAAAACAGACAGCCTAGAAAGGGTGTGCTATTCTCAAGCAGGAACTCTCTGCTTGACCAGGTTTTCAGCCTGGGATTCAAACCCTGAGGTTTAACCCTTTCAAGTGTGTTTGAAAATGTCCTATAAAGACAGAAGTCCCTACTGTGCTTTGGGAAGAGAGGAGGCTTGCACCAGAGCTGCTTTGCTGCCCTCCTGCCGTGTCGCAGCCCTGCCCTGCATTGCTGCATGTGCAAATGCTCTTAAAGGCAGATCCTGCATGAACTGGGCAGCCCCCTCCTTTATGCATCCTTGCTGCTTACAGGGGCAACAGTACTTGTGCTCATCATCGCATGTATTTTACATATTACTTGCCAGGGTTGTGTTTGGAGTGTTGGGCAGGGTTTGGGAGAGGTTGCATGCTCATCATATTTAGATGAGAGACCTGGTGCAAGTTGAGGACAGCGTGCTGTGTTGTGCACTGGTGGGAGCATGTGGGAAGGAACAGAAATGAGGTCCCCATGCCAGCCCTCTCAGGGAGAGAGCATGGGGTGGCTCATCAACCCAGCGACTGAGGAACAACTAGGGTGCTTTTGAGGGAAGCCATGTTCCTGTTTTTCTGTATCTATTTTTGGTGAAACAAATACCCGCCTCAGCAAGCAGCCTGACTCCTGCCCTGACAGCAAGGTGTCAGCCCTGCAGCTCCCCGGGCTAGAGCCAGAGTCCACAAACACCTCCGGTGCTGAACCCCTGCTCGCTGCTCCAGGGGAGTGGAGTGCTGCAACCCCCCGTGACCCCGGTTTCCATGTTCCCATGCAGCGTGCGAGGAGGCATGTGTCTGCGCGTGAGGTTGCTGCTCACAGGGGAGTTTGGAAAAGCCATTTACAGGGTGATAAAGAGGCTATATGTTTAATGATTAAATAAGATAGAAGACCTTATGTACTAATATGCAGCATTCTTGTGGAGTTTTGCTACCTCGTGGTCTGTAATAATGTGCATGTGTGTACATATAAGACATATTCTTCTCATATATGAATATAGCAGTGACTACAGTTTTAGGTGACACAGCCCTGAGCACCCCCACCCTGGCAGCTGGGGCAGGGGAAGACCCAGGACCAAAACCAGAGCCAGGCTTCGAAACAAGGACTTCCAGGCTGGGTCTCTGTTGTGGGGCTTGTTTTGGTCCTTCATGTAGCCCTCTGCCATCCTGCTGCCATGGCAGCCAGGAGGCCGACCAGGAGTCAGTGGTGACCCTGGGCCTCTCCTGGGTGGCTGGTCATCTGCCGCAAGGTCTGATGGCACCTGTGAGCATCCTGAGTGGGGTGTGGGATGATGTGGAGGGCAAGCAAGCATCTGGGGTTCAACAAGGCTTTCCCATAAGGGCCAGCATGGCCCCAGTCTCTGAGTTTCTAACACACAGTGTTTCTTGCACTACAGCCATGGTGACTTGAGGTGGGAGATGCTGTTGGCCTGGTTGGACGTCACATTGATATGGATCACGCTGGTGATGGGGCAGTTGCAAGGGGTGCTAAGAAATCGGGGGTTTTGCCCTGGCCTAAAGCACACAGCATCAGACGTGTGTGGCAGTTTGAAAAGCCATGGTGTACAGGATAAAACTGTAAGCATGTTTGCTCCTGCTGCGTGGCAGCAAGGAAATGAATAATTTGTTTTGGCTGCCTCTTAGGAACTAGTCTTTAAATTAGTATTTTCTACTAGTGTTTATCCCAAATGGCTCTTAGCACTTTGGTTGTTTCAATTTTCCCTGCCTTCAGAAAATCCATCTGAAAATATTTGAAAAAAACACTGCAAAAGCTCTAACTTGCTCCTTTCAATTTAAGCCTCTTATGCCATTTGATCCAGCAACTGCTGCATTTTTAAATCTCCTTCTGTTTCTGGATTAGGTTTTTGGTTTGGTGTTTTTTTTTTTTTTCTTTTCCCTTTTTTCTTTCCTTTCCCATTAATTTACACAATAGGAGCAGGGTTTTTCCCAGCTCTCTGAATTCAGCATGATCAGATTGAGCATCAGTTTGGTCCTTGCTAAATCTAGTCTGCTCAAAGTCTCCTGGGCCAGTGGAGGCCCAATCTCTGGCTGGCCGGTCAGGGTGGATTCAGGCACAGTGGTTTTGGGGAAACAATCTGGAAACCAGAGCTCTTGTTATCCAAAACGGAGGCAATACAGTGTGAGGTGGTGAGATGCTGAAGCCTTGATGAAAGCGAGACAGTGGGCAGTTTCTTGGGAAAGCAAAAGAGGAGTGTCCCTGTGTGTGCCAGCCCAGGGTGCCCCCACCTTGCTGGAAAAAATGTATCTATATTTTCCTGGACTGCCTGGTGAGGCTAGGAGAATGTCCCTTTCTTCAAATCCTTCCCAATGACGCATACAAAATGTGGGAGCATTCTCATTAAGAGTTTTTTATTGTTGTTATTATTTGTAATGTGGTAATTCACTGGAGTGTAGAAAATGCTGCTGTTGGAAGTAATTTCAGTTGAAGCTCTTAATGCTGTTTTGTGCTTGTAATAACGCATTAGCTCTGATCTGTGTTAGCTTGTTCTGAAGCTTAATGGGAGTCTTCTTTGAATGTATCTGAGAAACCATCAAATCCTCTTTTAGCTGAAAGTCAAGCAAGCTCCTTGGAGAGCAGTTTGATGGGATTGCTACTAATCCCAGCCTTAATACTCTTCCCCCATTAAGGTAACCTTGCCAAGAGCTGGGGCAGGTCCTGGAGATGTTCATCCCAGGAGCCCACTCAACATGGGAGGTTGCTGCACCACCACCTGAAGCTCTGCCCAGCTGGTGTGCAAACCATTGCTTATGGCACACTTATGGTGTGGAAAAGTAGAAACACGGTTGCTAGATCTCAACTTCTGACTGCACTTGGAAGCTATTCAGAGGGGAGATGGAACAGGATCCTGCCAGCTTGCAGATGGAAGATGCTGCTCGTGTGCCGCATGCTGGCGGCCTCTCGACTGAACAAGTACTCGTGCCATCACTGCCATTGCCAGGTGAGTGATTTGGGAAGGGACACCTCCACCCTAAGGTCCCCGCTGCCCAGGAGCCTTGAGGGACCTTCTGCTCCCCAGTCAGACACGGTGTTTGCTGGGGAGCTGCTGTCATTGCTGAGCATCACAACTGTGCAGCCAACACATCTGTGATCACCTTGGGACCCCCAAAGCCACAAGGTCAATGGGCTGCTTTTGTTGTGTGGCCTCACTGGTGTTCATATGGCTTTTCAGATAAACCAAAAGAGAAGATCCCTGCCCTAAACAGGCATGCTGTCTACATTAGAGATAATGATAGGGGATAAACATAAAAGGAAAATCAAAGGATTAAAATAAGTGAAAGTTAATAATCTGAATATATTCAAAGATCTGGGCTAAAGAAGGGAGACAACAAAGCATGGGTGGAAGTCAAAGGCCCTAATAAGACAGGGAGTTATGATGGAAAAAATGGAGCCATCTGCTCCAGCTGAAAACAAGAGCAGAGATGGCTTTCGTGAATAGTCTTCTCCCTCTTCGACTCAAATTTTAAAATGCTGGCTAAAGTGTGTACCATTGATTTAAATTATTTTAGGTGGTTAAAAAGGGAAATTTAGAATGTGATATTTAAACGTAACCAATTTTTCTCTTACCTCTTTTAAATTTAAAAGCAGGTTAGGCCATCTTGAGAGTTACTCTTTCATGATGTGGCAGGAGTGGTGTTTGGCTTTGGGCCCAGGTTTCCATGAGGAGAGCAAGAGCAGAGGTAGGAGTGAACTCTTGGTCCCATGGAAGTTGCTCCTGTATAACGTCACTGATTTCACAGGAGACAGGGTCCACCCTTGGCAATCGTTGCCTCCACAAAAGGCAATTTTCTGGTAAATACAGTATAGCTATAGCGCCAGTGCCCCAGGTTGCTGTCTGGGGTTAAGCCACCTCATCCTTTCCCATGCAGCACCCCCTGCTTTAATGGACATCCAGGTCTGGGTACAGGAGGAAGCCCATGAAAGTGGAATCATTGATGTTGTCGGCGTAGACGCCGTTGTTGTCCCCCTCCCCGTACACCTGAAGCCAGACCTCATCCCCAGTGCTGAGGTGCAGTAAGACAGAGCCGCTTGCTTGGTCAACGTTGTTCTTCTGGAACTGGTCATAGGTGAAGATCACTGCCTTGTCCTTCTTGTAGAGGCTGACCTTGACATCCGTCAGGTAGACCGTCAGGTGGTAGGCAAAGTAGTACATGCCGGGGATGCTGCAGAGGAACTTGCCGGTGCTGGCGTCATAGTGTCTCTGCTCGTTGTAGAAGATCTTGCTGAAGCGGATGGGGACGTTGGGGTGGGGGGCTCGTTCTGTCAGCCCCACGCTGAAGGCAGAACGGTAGACGAAGGCACCTTCACCCTTCTCCCCCTTCTGGCCTAGGTATCCAGGAAATCCTCTTGGCCCTTCCTGCCCTGGGACTCCTATTTCACCTCGGTCACCTTTGGGACCTTGCATACCTGGGGGACAGAGTAGGGATGGGTGTTGGTTTTGCACTGTGCCGGCAGCCACTACCCACCGGCCCAAAACACAGAGGGGGCTGTGGTATGAGGATCTGCTCGGCAGCATGGAGCTGAGGAAAGGCTAGATGGCCTCAACACCCCCCATAAGCTGAGTCAGCAAGTAGAAAGCCCATTCACCCTCCTGGCTGTATGCAGAGCTGCCAACAGCAGCATGTCAGAAAAAACATCATTAATTGGAAAAACAACTACCAGACCAAACTCTTTGACTTGGGTTGTGGAATCTCTATCCCTGGAGATATTCAAAAGTCATCTGGAAAAAGGTCGGGCATGGACCCACCATACATGAGACCTACCAGGGCTGGGCCTGGGGGCTGGGGCTGCCCACAGGCTGCAGCACTGACATACCCCCTGTTCCTCACCAACCTTCCTCTCCTTTCTCTCCCTTTAGTCCATCTTTTCCGTCTTTTCCGTCCCGGCCGGGGAGCCCGTTGTGGCCGGGATAGCCAGGCGCTCCTCCCATCCAGTTGGCACATGGTGTTTTGGGGTCGGGCTGGAGGTCCTGGGCAGCCACCTCTGTGCAATGGGGAGCCACCAGCAGCAACGAGCAAAGGAGAAAGCCTGTTGGGCCCCTCATCATCGGTTCCTGGTGTGGACAATCACTTTGTTAACTTTAAAGGTTAAGGTGGGGGAGGAGAGCGGGGGTGGGAAATTGAACAAAACCCCCACCCCTGAGTAACGGAGAGTCACAGAAGACTAAAATTTGAATCAACATATCTGAAGGAAAGCAATTCCGCTTGCCCCAAGAGCCCCTCTGCATCCAGCGTGGTGCTGGCGTGAGCTCCATGAGCCAAGCCGGGATGGGGCCCCCGGGAGCAGCGTGGACCTCATATCCAGTGCGGAGAGGAGCAAATGCCAGAGTTACTCCCCTGGCACTCGCAGGCTCTTTGCACGGGCACAGATATAGCTCGGGACCGAGCATGGCAGATGCCAGAGTGTCTGTGGCCGATTTCTTCGCAAAGATCTGCTCAATTAGCCATGATACACTCTGACTTCTGCCTGGCTGAGTGAGCAGCTGATTGAAAGTATGGGTCTGACAGAGCCTGTCTCAAAACCTCAAAAGCCTTTAAGCTGAGCAGGTGGCTTATCACTGCATGTACAGCGTGCTAACCTGGGTGTATCTAATGTGAATAAAAACTACAGCCAGCCTTTCCATCTCTTCCAAGTGACCACATGAAATTATGATACCAGTTTTTTTCTACCCAAATTCTGTTTTTTGATTATGGGAAGACAAGTTGCACAGTGTTTAGGCATTGTAGGGTCATATTTTTCTTTAACCTAGTTGCTTTGCTAGTCAGAGCAATTAGTGCTACTCCCCAGAACCAGGTCAGTGGTGACACCCTATGGCCAGCCTGAGGGTTTGTTCTGATGCTCCCAGAAATCAGTGGGACCTTGGTGGGCTTTGGGTCAGGCTTTTAGGAAACAGATATTTTAAAACTACTATTGTTGTGTGATTTTGCTCACGGGGCAGAGATTATACCCTGGAACAATAAAGGTATCCTGTTATGAAGATTGTAAGTGGCATAATAGGCAATAAAACATGAATAGCAGCATGGCCATTAGAGTCCCTTAGCTCTGTAATTTCCAAGAAAAATAATATTTCAGAGCAATTCCTTTGCAGGGTTGATTTTCCTAGGCAAGCTATTTAAATGTAATTTTAAATAATGTCTTATTAGCTCTCACGTAATTGCTTCAAAGGAAGCTAAATAAATGTGCTGGTTTTGGCTGGGATAGAGTTAATTTTCTTCACAGTAGCTAGTATGAGGCTATGTTTTGGATTTGGGCTGGAAACTGTTGATAATTCAGGGATGTTTTCGGTACTGCTAAGCAGTGCTTACACAGAGCCAAGGCCTTTTCTGCTTCTCATCCCACCTCACCAGTGAGCAGGCTGGGGGGGTACAAACAGTTGGGAGGGGACACAGCCGGGACAGCCGATCCCAACTGACCCAAGGGATATTCCAGACCACATGACGTCATGCTCAACAATAAAACTAGGGGAAAGGTTGGCTGGGGGGGCCGCTGCTCAGGGACCGGCTGGGCATCAGTCAGTTGGTGGTGGGCAATTGTTTTCATTTGCATTACTTGTCTTTCTTGGATTTTTTTATTTTTCTCTCTTTGCTATTTTCCTTTTCATTATAATTATTATTATTATTATTATTTTATTTTATTTCAATTATTAAACTGTTCTTATCTCAACCCACGAGTTTCCTTACTTTTACCCTTCCCATTCTCTTCCCCCATCCCACTGCAGGGGGAGCGAGAGAGCAGCTGTGTGGTGCTTCTTTCCTAGCTGGGGTTAAACCACGACAATAACAAAGAGGTTACCATGATTTCAGTTTTTGTAGGATATTCGGGGGGCTTTGAAGAAAACTTCAAAGCTCTGCTTAATGACTTAGGTGGGCAGTACCTAACTCATAAAATCAGGCAAGTCCTAAAACCATGCCCGCCCTGCCGGGCTCCAGCAATCCAGCAGCCGTGTGACACGCTGCGATGGGGCTGGGGCGTGGGCTCTGAGGCAGTTTTGGGGCTGAGGGTGTCATGGGGTCCAGCAACCACAGCCTGAACCTCAGGCAGCGTTTCTGCATCTCTGTGCTTTGGGAAGCGAAATGCCCCTTTGCAACAAGGGATGTAGTGATTGTCCATGAACTAGGGTGGTCAAGTGAAATGGATGTCTATAAATCCTAATAGTGGCTTGGTCTGGCAAGCGAGGGTGTGCATATTTGTGTCACGCTGTGACACAGCCACTTTGCCATGCCCCAGTGGACGACACTAAGTGGAGGGACCCCTGTCCCCCTGCCTGGGTCCCCTTTGGCTTGGCTACATGCATGCATCCCTTCAAAATCAGCACAGGCTCTCTGGGGACATCTAACTGCGTGAAAACATGCTAGTGTTCAATAAAAATCTGCCTCAAAATTGCATTTCTTGAGCTGTGTTTTGGTGATCTTGTTGCAGTTCCACTTTCTCATATGGCGCCTAGAACTCAAATATCATTAAAATTTTAGTGATGTGTGCCCCAGAGCCAGGTCTTCTGCTGGTGCAAAATAAAACCCTCCTTTACGGTCAAAAGCGGTGCAAATTTGAGGCAGCCCAAAGCAGGGAGCTTTCCTGGCAGATGACTGTCCAGCTTGCTCTGATGGGCTCGAAGCGATGTCTGTCCCACAGCATCCCTGGGCGGCTCTTCACTGCAGGTACGTAACACAATCTAGTTTTCTCCTTTCTCATAAGAAAAGTGTTGTGATATGCCAATAGAAGACGATTTTTATTGCTACAGTTTGACTCAAGCACAGGTGGTGTGCTTGTTTGAGAAACAAATTTCTCTGGCACAAGTATGTCTTACAAAGGGGAAGTTTTAAGCTATGTCTGCTAGCTCTGAGTTTAAACTCTGGTTTAGGTATGATATCCCTTTTCTATATTTTTCCCATTTCTTTTTGTCTTTCCATCTGATTCTCAGCAGTGTAACATGAAATAATCTGCTACTTTGAATGTCAGTTGTACCTTTTGGACAAGTAATAGATGAACTAAGTACTACTCTTGGTGGCTTTGAGTTATTTCCTTGGCAGCTACTCTATTAAAAGCTCATGTGCATTATATGAAGCTTATTCATTTATCAGCAGAAATCAGCACATCATCCATAAGAACAATGCCATTCATAAGTGCCACACAGTGATTCAAACCACAATTCCAAATTTTAAATTACACATAACACTATATAAATATTAGTGTGTATATATATTTGGGGTATTTTTAATATATATTATTATATATATATTTGGGGTATTTTTAATATATATAGTGTATATATATATTTATATATTTTTTTAAAAAACCCACACCTTTTTGCACAAAACAGAACAAAAAATCCATCTGTTTTCCAACTCTAGTATTTTCTTCAAAGGTTATTAACCAGAGGTTTGGCTTATGTTGATCTTTTTTTCTTTCTGTAATTACTTGTAGCATATTTTTTGCTGACATTCCAGCAGTGACTTGTTCCAGGGCACTCGCACCTTAAATCTGGGTGGTGCAGGTTTCTGGCAAGGAGCTGATATGACTCAGGGAGATTTGGGGCAAACCCAATCTTCCCAGGAGTCTTCGAGGAAAGAGGTGAATCAAAAGGTGCCAGTACGGTACCCACTGTTAGAGCCATGTAGTTTTTTACTGTTGTTCCTGACTACTTTTGATTTAGGAGTTTTGATCTCTAAATAGTGTTTCCAAAAACGGGAGTATGAATCTAAGGGACATCGGTTATTCTTGGTTTAAAACACTCGCTGGCTATTCTGAGAATAACTCTAAGAAAGGAAAATCCTTGCAAACAGAAAAGTCTGTCTGCCTGATTCAGCCCAAAAGAAGAGAAAATCCTGAACTTAGTAAGAGGGGAAAAAAAAAATCATGCTTACCAGCTGCTTTGAGTCCTAGTTGGCTTGCTGCAGTCTCTTTAGAAATGAAGTCCAGCTACCACATCTCTATCCCTAAGGGCATGGGGAGCTGTCAGCTCAGACACTACATTTTCCATTTGCTATTGCGCATGCTGACCTAAAAGTTGGGTTTTCCCATTAATTTTCTCTGGCCATCACTGAAGTTTTGGACCGCTTATATAATCCAGTCACACTGGGATAGCTTTAGCCTTAACAGGGAAAAGATGGGTTTGGGAATTTGACAGGAACTGAAGGAGCAATGGTTTGCTGGAGAAGTCCATGTGAAAGCCTGCTCATCCAGGGCAGGGCTTGTACAGCACAAGCTGCTGCTCTGTGTAAATTGGGAAATGTTGTTGGCAGCTGATGGAGAAAGTGTGTCTACAGCCTTGCAGTAACACACTCAAATGGGTTTTTTTCAACGTGTTAGTAAATGAATTACTGCGTGAGAAGTTTGGTCTTCTTTTAAAGCAAGAGCCGTTCCTGCCTGCAGGCTGCTGCTGCACCAAAGAAGGGCAAAGCTGCCCAAGGGGAAGGGCAGTGCTGGGGGAAGAGTTTTGTCTTAAGCCAGCCAAGAACATGACAGCGCTATCATAAACCATCAGAGTAATTTCAGCCCTACGGGTGGTTTTCAACCTATTGCACATTTTCACTTTAGGTCAAAACAAAGTCTTTTTTTCCCCTGTGTCTCTCTCCTTCCAAAACAGAGGTTGAACCTCAGAGAGCAGAGGCTTTCCTCTCCACCTGCTCTGGGGCAGTTCAAGGTTAGCTAAGTGGGACCTTGGCAAACCTGGGCTCACAAAATCGAACCAGGAAAAAATAGTGTGATGTGTGTTGTTGCAACTGGGTGTGGGGAGCTGGTGCCCTTGGCAGAGGGGAAACTCATCCAAGGGAATGTCAGCAGGACAGTATCCTGAACTACTGAGTTGTAAAGACCTGGCTATCTGGAAGGACTAAAAGGATGAACACATAAATAATGTCTTATGTGTAGAGCTGGGAGTCAGCAAGGGTGAATTTTGAAGTCCTGAGGAGAAGGGTGCAGAAGGGAGGAGCCACAGAACAGCTGCTCGTTGTCTGCCTTATTTTGGTCAAGCCCTTTTTCCAGCACTTGAAGAATTTGATTTTTTTTTTTTTTAACGATGGTTTTTCCATGTGATGTTGAGACTTAAAACAATCCCTCGTGCAACCCCAGTAAAATATGACAGAGGTCTAGTTGGATCTGTTGTTTTCTCATAAATGTGATTTGCTAGAACAATGTGTGTCATTGTGTGTGTGTGATGCCAATGTTTCTGTCAAAGTCTCATCTCCTGAGCAATGAATAGAGGAACAGGATATTGGAACCGAAATAGGAACTTTTTCTGCAGTGGAGATGAGAGGTTTTCAGCTGCCTCTGCCTGGGCTGTGAGCAAGACAAGGCTGGTTTCCCTGCCAACTCTCGGCTTGAGCCCTGAAATGCTTGATTGGGGTATTTATTAGGCTGCTAGGATTTGAAAATTGGACCGAACGTGTTTAACAGATAGTGCTGCAGTTACCTCATGGCCTTTCAATTCAGTCGTTAGGAAAATACCACGGTGAAAAATCTTTCAGTGGTTCACCAAACAGCCTCCCAAACATTATCCCTGGCTCCCAGAAGAGAGGTGGAAGTTTATCTCTGGGAGTACAACCAGCTGATACAATCCCTGATGCACTTGCTTGTGGTTATGTCATCTTACACACTTGGTTTATGGGACAGTGCTGGATCCTGTTCCTGCTGCAGAAGGAGATATTGTACAAGCCAGTGAGCTACTTCTGGCTGTGTGGCAGGAAAACATTTAAAAGGCCCTTTGCTCCGCCTGGTGACAAGCAAAACCTGCCACCAAATGCAGACTGGACCCGCAATGCAGACTGGACCAGCAGTGCTCACAGCTGTTGTGCTCAGAGGCAGCAGCTCTGGTTGGGGCTGGGGGGTCTTTTTGGCACAGAGAAAGCCACTGTCCACGAGTCCTGTGATACCTTGTCCACTTTGCACCGTGGTCACCAGAACTCCAGTGCGGGACACGCTGCCCGTACCTAACTCGGCCACAAACCTTGTGCTGAGCCTGACCTTGTTTTCTCTCTTGGTTCTGATGCAAGCCCGCAAATACAAAAAATACAAAACTGACTTGATGGATTTTGGATTGCAGCTTCCACTAAGAATCAAAAATAAGCAGAAAGTTATATTTAGCCATCTATAAACAGGAATAAAATAGCGCAGGAGGCTCGTTATCAGCCGTGCTCCATCAGCGCAGTCACAATCCCCGCTGGTGTGATTTGAGGGGTGAAAAGTCGCTTTGGCCATGGGGAGGTTGGGATGGCTGCCTCAGGAAGAGCTTGGTGGCCACCCAGGCCAGCCTGACCCCGTGGGCAGGCAGGATCCGTGCCACAGGGGCTGGGAAAGGAGCCCCCAGATGCCCACCGCTGTCCTCCCCCAGCGGGGTCGAGCCAGTACCGCTGTGGAGCCCAGGCCGTGGGAACCCTTGTCCCCCTGGTCGTTCCTTCCTGAGGCTGCCGTGCCCCCCCCCAGCCCCAGGGCCCTCTGCTGGGAGCTGTCCCCTGCCCTGCCCTGGCTCGCCGTCCCTCCGGGACGCCTGGCCCTTCCCTTGTCTTTCCACTGGCCCTGGATACCGCACGTCCCAGAAACAACACACATTCCCCACTTTGCTAAAAACAGCAAAAGCTGTTGATGCCATTTAGCGGGCTGGCTGACAGGCTGTTACGTGCTATTTTGGTGCTGCCCAAGGTTGCGTACAGCGGAGGGACCACAGCCTCCGTGCCAGGGGTGCTGCTGGCTCTGTCCCCGGGCACCTCTGGCAGCCCCAGCCGAGCCAGCTCACCCCTCCGCTGCAATCCGGCCAACCGCGCTCACCTGGCCAGACAGACCCCATGCCTGTCCCCGCCATTGCTCCACAGGCATCTGCATCGGGTGCAAGACGGCGGCGAGTGCTGAGAGGCCAACTCCAAAGAACAAGCAGCAAAATGGCCTTTACCGGTGCCGCCCTCAGCAAGCACCTTGGCCGCAAACTGCACATCTCCCTGATCCCACGCCTTGTTGTGTGCCCAAACCCTTCCCCGTACAGCATTGTACTTCCCTCTAGTGGCTAATTAAGTACTGGGCAAGAGGAGCGCTCTCCCTGCGGGCAGGCTGGAGGGTGGCAGCCTGGTCCTGCATGCGCTTGAGGGCTGCTCAGCCCCTTCTCTGGCAGCCTGGCTCCCGCGGGTTCTGCCGTGCCGATGGGTGCACCTTGTGCAGCGTGGCATTGGGCTGCTGCGGCCATTCGCGTCCCCCGCGGTGCTGGTGGGGAGGCACAAGGGCCATCAGCACGGCACACGGTGTAGCCGTGCCTGTCACAAGTTCGTGGACCCTGATCTTCCCGCTGGATTTTCCTACACGAGTGCAGGGAAGCGGCTTAGGTCCAGGGACAGGCAGACCTGGCAGCAGTGGCCAAGGAGGGCTGTGCGGGTGCAGTGCAGGGTCGGGCCAGTGCGCAGGAGGGGACGAGGGCTTTATGGGGCCATGTGGAAGCCCAGCTGGGCTGTGCATGGTGGGTTGCTTGCCCAAGGCACCAGTAGCGCCAGTCAGGTGGTGGAGGGGATGGGAGTCCCAGGGCCACCAGAAGCCAGCAGCGAGGAGGGGACGTGCCCTGCTCGGCCGGGTGGGGGGGAGCCCTGGCCCTCCCCCAGCTGCAGGACCATGGGACCTGCCTAACGCACTTTGCCTTTGCTTGAAGAATCCGGTCCGCTTCTCGGCAGCGGGGTTACCAATTTCTTAGCCTGTTTCACGCAGACAAATGGGCTCTTTTCTTCCCTGCAATGGGCACCTTGGGCAGACCAGCTCCTTGCTAGGCTTGAGCAACATGTTTCTCTTCTCCATGATCACAAATAAACTTCCCTGGCCTCAGGGGATCCCCACTTGGCTCCCAGAGAGGGATCTTGGCGCAGCAGGGTTTCTCATGGTGAAAGGGACATTGAGATGCGTTTGTTCAGGAAACAGGACCCTGTAAATACTGCTCAAAGCTCCTTTTATTAATGTTATAGCTGTTCCCAAGGCGCTTGTTTCTGTGCTGCAAGTTCGGGTTGCTGCTTTGGCCTCTCCAGCTGCGCCAGGAAAATGCAGCCAAGGGCCTGTGTAGGGAGTTAGGCACAACTCTGTCCAGCTCCCCTCCACTCTCACACCAACTTGCAACTGAGCCAGGTACTGACTTCTTTTAGCACAGGCTGGTCTTGTTTTGGGGCTCATTCTGGGCTGGGAAGAGGCCAGGCAGGAAGCAGAGTAACAACCTCAGTGATGTGGTATGCGGAGCACTCCTCTGCAACATCCTCCCCAGGTTTTGCTCCCAGCAGTGATCGCATCTTTCTGAGGAGGCACCTGAGAGCGTACCTCTGCCCGGCTCTCCCCTTCAGCTTTGCTCCACAGGCTGAGCTACTAATGAGGTATTTAATGAGATTTCTACTTGCCCAATAAAATGAACACCTCAATGCAGGCGAGGAAGGAGAGATTGCAGCTGATAATCATGCAGCCCCCTGAAGCCTACTTGTGTTCATCGAAAAAGCATTTTTACAAAGTAGATAAATTATTTATTAGGAGAGCATTTCTAAATAATTCAGGCACAGAGAAGAGCAGTTTCCTTTGCACACGTGAATTTCCTCATTATCC
Organism: Haliaeetus albicilla; assembly: GCF_947461875.1. Taxonomy (NCBI): domain Eukaryota; kingdom Metazoa; phylum Chordata; class Aves; order Accipitriformes; family Accipitridae; genus Haliaeetus; species Haliaeetus albicilla. The sequence continues at coordinate 19,446,957 of NC_091491.1, read as the reverse complement.
AAGTCATCCAGGCCCCTCGGCTGTGAAGTTTGGACAATAGATGGTGCTAACTGCAAGCCTGGCCAAGTACTGCCGAGTCCTCGGGGACTGAGGGCTGCTTTGCACTCATCCCCTCAAAAAGCCATTGCTCTGGTGGAGAGCAGCAGGAGGGTGCATGGGGGTTTCCTCCGGGTACCTTGAACAGCCAGTGCGGCGCCTGCTCCTGGTGGCACTGTCGGCAGAGGTGCTCCTGCAATTCCCATCTGCTTGGTCCAGGCAGGCCTGTTCCTCTGCTGGTTTGTGGGCTTTAGGGTGGAAGGGAGCCACGACCCCAGCCAGCCGAAAACAGAACAGAAAAGAAAAACTTTGGGGTTTGTCTGGGGCTTTGCGACACACCTGCAACGTGGTGGAGGTAATCCCAGCTCAACTACCATGGGCTAGCCAGTCTATGTCACTCTTCCAGCCTTTTTAAAGGGGTGTTTGCCCCCCCCTCCCCCCCCCCCCCAGTTCCCTATTTTTCATCACTTTTGGTTGCCGAGGGACAAAAATGGCATCATCCCCCTCAGTCACCACTCCCCATCACTGGAAATGTCTTTTCTGTCAGACCCTGTACCCGCTGCTCTCGATTTGAGGTAAAAGTGTCACTGGGGTGTCCGGAGGAGCTGTACAAACCAGAAGAGTGTATTTGCTCTGGGTCTGATAGGAAAGGGGAGGGGGCATGTGGAGCTCCGTAACTCTGAGCAGTTTGGCAGAGGCTGTGTGGGGGCAAGTGCAGGCAGCGAGGGGCCACGGGATGCTGGGGCTCCTGCTGCTGGGGTTTCAGGGTGACCCCCAGCTCTCCCCACAGCAGCCAGTTGGGATTCAGGACTCCTCGCAAGGCGATTTTCTTTCCCTCTCTCACTCCCTTCCCTCCTTTTATCCCCCATTGCAAACAGGACAGTTGCTCTCACTGCAGGTAAGCGCATGGGTGCTGGCACGTTTGGCTCCTCCGAACAGGGCTCCAGGCAGGTGGGGTGCAGGCAGGGTGCAGGCAGGGCTCCTTGTGGCTCCGTAAACCACAGCCCTCATCTGCTGTGTTTGAAAGTACTGCCTGGTGACAGCCCGGTGCCATCGACATCCGCATCCACGCCGCCACTGGGATGAAAGTCAGGAGCCCATGAGTGAGATAATACCCTCCCATCATGCTTTTCTTTGCATTATGCAAATGCACAAGAATAACTTTTGGCCATAATGGTTTTTCCATTCACTGCGGTATCGATGCAGAGCCACCAGCTCCGGTAACCTCTGCCGTGCATTAGCTGACTCCCTGCTTTTTGCAGCATGATGGAGGTGATGGCAGGGCAGCAGGGCAGGCGGGTTGGGCACTGGCCTGCTGGATTTTGGAGCTGTTTTCTCAGTGCAAGACTCTCCTGGACTGTCATTCAATTGCCAATGAGACTGAGTCACTGTATTCTCAGGCCAGGCGACCAGTCCCTGCCTGCCTTGCAGAGGGTCTGTGCTCAAATTCAGTAATCTTTGCTTGAAAACACCAGTGTGGTGCTAAGAGATAACAGTTTGCTTGTTTCTCCCATCATCTATAACATCTAATCACTGAGAAGTGAGGACATGATTAATTAAAGGCATTATGAATCTTACACTGTCTATAAAATGAAATATCATTGTGGAATCTGAGTGATGCATATTTCACCAAGAAACTGTAAATCTGATAAAAAATGATTACTATATGTTTTTTCTTTGGGCATTTCATGGTATAAATCATCATAAAGTGCTCTTCGGGAAGTTGCAAAGAATGATACATCCATGACATTTTCTATAGGGCATTTCTTTGTGCTTAGCAGAAGGCATTTATGGTTGCTGTAGGGCTTACGATGTCTTCAATTATTAATTTTTATAAGTGCTTGTTCTCCTGACTTGAACAGCCAAAACCACACTGTGACTGGTTTTAGCAATAAATTGTGGTTTTTTTCTGGAGTCAAATGACTTTGCCTCCGCTATGGACTTTGCCTCTCTTCCATATGAAAAACAATGCTGGTTTGCTGTCAGCTATCACGTTTTATATGTTTCTCGCTTTGGAAAGCACTTTTCTGTCAGGCAGCCAGCTGACCCAGTAGCCTTCGTTCACACTTGGGCTGCAGCACCTTGCCTTGTGTCTGCTGGGATGTTTACGTGTGAGCCGGAGAAGCGGATCTGGCAGCCAAGGGCGGACTGGAGGCCTCAACACACTGTCGCTGCAGACATGCCAAGGAACTCTGTAGGACTGGATGTGATGTATTCAAAGCATTGTGTTTGCTGTGGTGGGCTGGGGTCAGCATCCCTGGTTAGAGCTTCCTCCCTCATGCTTGCAACTCAGCCTGGGCAGAGGAAATGCATCCTTCTGCTGCAGACCTGATGTTTTAAAAAAACCTTTACAAATGCATGTGCAAAACATCCAGTGGTTTGTGTCGGTGCCCCTGAGCTGGTGCTCAGTCGTGGCTGGATGCCAGGGGCTCTACGCACCCATGAGACCCTTAGTGCTGCTCATCTGGGCTTGAGACAGCTGAGTACCCTTGCCCACATGGAAATCCTGTGGGATTGGCCCCCCGGACACCAAACCCACAGGCAACCCAGATGTCCTGAACCCTCCTGCTATCACAGACCACCAACTGCTCCTGCTGTGCTCCCACAGCTGCCTCCCCTGGCAGGATGGGCACCCCGACCGTGAGCCTCGGGGTGCCCCAGTGTGCTGGGTTGAGATCCTGCCGCCTTGGCATCTCTAGAGTCTCCTCCAGCAAAAGCCATGGAGGTAGACAGGCGGATGGGAGTGAAAGCACTTCTATATTAAACCACATTTTTAACGTGATTCTTATGTCCCTGCCTGGCCCATCACCCACAGCCAGGCACTCCCCTTCCTCCTGCTCCTCGCTGCAGTGTTTTCTGTGGATTGGGTTCAGCTGGATAAATTCATCTCCTTTTGTATTTATAATCCCTATGAGGGTGGTGTCTTTAACAGAGACTATTCCTTCTCATTGCTTTGACAAAGCAAGCAGCAGCTCCCCGCTGTGGCTCCTCTCAGATGACACAGAGGTTCTCTGAATAGCAAAGAGAGAAAACAAAAGGGATCTAAGCTGTTTCTTTTTTCTTCCAGGCAGTTACACGGACCCACCTCACAGAAAATTCCCCCCAATACTTTAGTTTTTCACTTTTCATATGCTTGCATCCTTGAGGCTTTGCCTGCGAAGCACACTGCTGGCTTACTGATTGAGATGGAGACATCAAGAGAGAGTCTCTTTGATGGGAGAAGAGGAGTGAGAAAAGAGGGTCTTTTCCTCACAGCCAAAGAGGAAAGATTGAGAAAATTCAAAGAATCAAAATGAGGTATGATATAGGCATTCAACATGGGAAACACCCCGATACCTGCCATCTAGGACTGCAATGGGCCTACACCGACCTTACAAGTGGTCCAGCTAAAAAGTGTAATTTAATTCCTATCATGGCAAAAGCCATCCCTGTGCCTGACCAAGACTGCTGACTTGAGGCAGGAGTGAGTAGTCGTGGCATTGCCTCATTTTCCCAAGGCAGGGCGGAGCACAGGTACCTGCTGACCTCAGGCTCTTTCCCAGCCCGCCGACTTTCTTGGCAGGGAAACCCTTGAGCAAACTTCCTGTCAGTAGCTTCGGAGGGGACCGCTGGTGGCACATGGGTGCTGAGACATCACCCGCACCATGTGGCTGTGCAGCATTCACCTGCCTCCAAAACCGAAGGTTTCACTCGCCCAAGCAGGCACCAGCACGGGCAGGTGACACCAGCGTCATCACTGTCCCCGTTGGGTTTCTGCTGGTGTGCGCAGCGGAATCGGGCAGAATCCGGCCCCCAAGCCCCACAGCTGGTTTTCTTGTTGTCTCTTGGCTTGCCCTGTGCAAATATTTTTATCTGGCTGAACCACAAATAATTGCTTACAGCTTTGCCATTTGGGTGTGTGATGAGCCTGAAAATGCCAGCATGTGTTTGCCAGAGATAATCAGGCTGCTTTTGTGCTCAGCAGCTTAGTCATCTCTCATTCTTTTGCTTTTGTTTCTGGGCTTCGTTCATCTCACACCTTCCCCTCGGTGTGTGGTGCCTTTTCTGATACCTCCGAAAACAATTGACTTCATATCTTGGTCATTTTTTTTATATTTGTTTCTGAAATATAGGAAAGCAGCATCTCTGCATGTGTCCCTCAGTGATTGCTGCTTATGCAGTGTGTGTCTTGATTCAATTAAAAATATGATGACGTTTCCCCACCAGACCCTGTCACCATCCCTGCAAAGCATTTTCTACCTTGATAGTGTTTTCCAGTTCATAAGTGCAAAGTATTATAACAGCCTTTCCCTTTGGGACAGCACACTCTGGCTGCATTGTAACTCCAAAATGTTTCTGCCGCTCTGAAATGGAGAGAAAGAGTAGCCCCAAGGCCATTACTCGGGCCAAGCATTTCTCCAAGACAGAGATTACCTGCTTTTTGAAGTGGAATAAATACAATTAAATTAACCATAGTGGCTCTCTTCTCTCTTCCCTCAGCAGACCCCTACCACCTCACACAGGACACATGGGTCTCCTTGGCTGTATGGGTCCATAGGCCCTGGCTCTCCTGCTTCCCATAGCAGCTCTGTCATCTGCAGGGAGTTTTTGTACATGCTTATCAACAAGGAGCATTGATCATGTTGTATCACCCTAAAAAAATAGCCTTCTTTCTCTGTCCTGATTGTTTTACCCAGCTTCTCTGAATTTGTTCATTACTCATTTTGCTGTTTCCTATACACTGTTCAGCCAGTGTTAGATTTTTCCCCCACCTTCTGCATATTCAGTTTGTTATTTGCAGTCGGTCCTGAGCAGAACATAAACCTGGCAACATCTGAATCATATTTTCCACTGCTAGTGTTGGAAAGCAGCACAAATTAGCCCTTATTGCTAATGGCAGGGCTATGGTAGAGACCTTATGCATGATGAGATTTTAATAACAGGTGGGTAAGGAAACACTGGTGACAAGAGGTGGTAAAGAGCATGGGTAGGAACTTGTCTCAGCTGCAGCTCCTCTACATCACTACATGCTGAGGCTGCTGCATGGTGGCCCAGCCTTGGGTACAGCAACCCTCCTGCTTTTTTCCCTTACAGAGGCAGGCTGTAAAACCCGGCAGTTCAGCGACCTTCAGAGCCAGCCGGTGAGTCAGCTGCAGAGTACGGAAGCCTTTGGTGAATTTTAGTTTCAGTATTGCTCAGCTCTGTCCTCTCCATTTGGGCTGACCCGTTGGCTCTTCTGCAGCCTCTCTTGCTCCTGAACTGGGAACGTGCTTTCCCAAGAGTGTCCCCTGTAACCTTCCCTCCTCTTTACTGGAGGAAGCCAGAGAGTTAGTTGCAGCAGAGAGGCTGGTGATGTTGTATTTCATAGCAAAACTTTATGTTCCCAGTGAATCTGGTTTTGAAGGTGGAGGCCTATTGCTAACTCCTTGGAATAGATGGGAATTTACCTGCAGTCACTGCTCAGTTACTCTGTTCTCTAAGAAGATTTTTAAGATGCTGCTGTTGGGTTTTAAACTAGAAGCAGTCTTGCATAAACCTCATGAAGTCTTGGTTGCGTCCTTCTATTGTTTATCAGCACTTCAGTATATTATTGATATGAACATTAAGGCTTTTGGTGTCCATTTTAGCCACCTGTGAACTGGCTCAGGCCCAGGGTGCAATCCAAATGGCTGTTTCCTAAAGCTATGCCTTCCTAAGAGTGTGGAGAGCTCAACTGGGGTGAGGTTGCTTGTTTTTATCCCTGGAGGAAGTCAGCTGAAGCCTCCATCATGGAAAATGGCCTGGCACCTGTCCCACCACCAAATATACCTCTTGTTCTAAGCATGGGGAAATGTGTCTGGTCTGCTTACTTGCTTAGCTCTGAACATAGGCAAAGGACGCCATCCTTTTATTTTCCATAGAAAAGGAACCTACTCTGTTGTCTCTCTCACTTTCCTTTCAGCTGATTACTTTAACCATTCCCTCAGGCTATGTCTAGGCACCGGAGAGATGTTTCCTGGGGGGTCTGCATATCGGGCAGGCTGCTTCGGGTCTCGCAACCTCCTCCTGTCACTAAGGCAACCCAAGAAATGTCACCTGCGCCAACTGCCTTGGACAGCCCGCACCGAGTGAGGGGATGTCAGCAGGGCGACAGCATCTCCTCAGCATCAGAATCCCTGTTGGGGAGCTCCCTTCGACTCCAGGTGTCAGCAGGAGCTATCACCCCTCTGTGTAGTCAAAGGATGGCTGAGTGGTATCCAGCGTACCTTGGCGTTGTCTCCCCTCCCCTTGCCATATTTGTGCTGTGCATTGCTCAGGGCAGAGACCTAGTCAGAGGAGGCAACTGTCCCTTGAGCAAATCTCATAAGGAAATCTCCTTTGCTGTTGGCGAAACCCTCCTACCCATTCATCCCTCCCCATATAGAGTGATACCAGACTTTTCTTCCCTGTGCACTGTGTGATTTATTTCTCCACAGCAAAATTCTTTATTTTGTTTCATGTTTCTGCAAATCAGCCTTGCCACTTGTACATGTGGCAGGTCTGTTCATAGGTAGGCTCTGCCCTGGCCTGTCTTTATTCCCACCATCTGCATGCTCCTTCTGACCGTTGCCTGCCTTTTCGCTTGGTGTGGGTTTTGCAAGAAGCATTTCCTCAGACCTCCTATTTCTGCCCTCTCTTGGCACGTTCCTTTGGTTTCCATGCTGGTCTGCTGTGATATCACCCTGCTTTCCTACCCAGCCTTGTAGCCCCTCTCATTTACATGCTGTGGATGCTTCCCCATTCCAGCTGTGGTTTTCTGTATTTAAGGAGGAATATTCTGGCACTTTCTTCTTCTCTTCTAAATTTCTGAGCCCATTATAACCTGAGTGAAGGATTCTCCTGTCCTCCCAAAGAACACATTTAATTTGGCTGTCTCTGCGCTGTGTAGAAAAGCTTCTTCACAAGTTTCCTGCCCCTTTTGTTTCTCTTAAATGCAACATTTTTAAAGTTTAATTTAAACTATGAATGCAATATCTTTAAAATCCATGTAGCACAGTACAATAACCTGCTTACTGTTCTCCACTTAACTTTTGAACAGACCTGCTGCCTCTGATTTAGAAGTATTAAATAAAAAATGTGGCTTTTATTTATCCTCCCTTTCAGGCTCCATCTGCCTCCTTGAAAAGCTGAAGTTTTTGCTTGAATCTTTTCCAGCTGTGACAAGTATTTTGGGGAGGCTGAGGTAGATTAGATTTTATAGCTACTCTCTTCCACATTATCTACCTGCCACCTCTGCTTTTCCTGCCTGTTTCCATCTTCTGTGTTTAGACCCACATCTTTGGTACTGTGCAGCGTCACGGTCACCAGGAAGGACTTTGTAATGGGATTAGGATGAGTCATTACTATAATATAGGGAAGATTTGTATGTTTCTCTCAGGCTGCTGCCACTAAAATAACAGCTGCTCTATAACCAGAACCACGTTTCAGCTGGAGCCTTCCAGCATTTGCAATCCAAACCCCTCGCAGATGGGGCTGCAAGCAACAGCCCCCTTCTATAAGACCGAACATCTCCACTAACCCTGGCCCTTTCACTGGGCTCCTCTGAGTAAATACGCATGCATGAGGGAATAAGGCCAATGACTGCAGGTGGCCTTTTGCCAACACATTCAAAGAAGAGTTGAGAAAACCTTGACTTTTCTTTCGAGGAAGGTGCTGTCAAGGCCAGCTCCCTCTTGCCAAACGGACATGCGGAGGGGACTCTAGTGTTCATCCCGCTGCTGTGTGGCAAAGGCTGCTGACCAGACATCTTGCCCTTGGTGACATTTGGCTTCACCACCCGCTGTGGTAAACCAGGGGCTGAACCTTCTGCCGGAGAACAGTGGGCATGCACCCTGCCACCGTGAAAACAGGAAGCAGTAAAAGGGTAAATCTTTTTTTACAGCTCAGTCGGCTATTGAGAAAATGAACAGTTATCTGCTGTTCTTATCTAAGAGTGACTCTTTTGCTTCCTGTGTTATCGTAGGTAATGCAGAAATTGTCTTCCCTTGTGAACCTCGTTTCCTTGAGATCTTTTCTGAATTCACAGCTTCCCCTTTGCACACTGTTATGTAAGCAGCTCTCGGGTCACATCCTATTTTGACATAGCGTCTTGGAAAAGAAGAGATGCAGGAGATGTGGGCTGAGGGGGACCAGGCATAACTCCTGTTTAGAGCTGTGGTGTCTGTGGATTTGCAGTTGGTGTCTGTACAGCAGCAGAGGGAAAGATAAAGCTCCAGGACAGGTGGAGAGGACAGTTACCGTGAACAAAGCATCATCTGCATCAACTAATATGTTGAGGGGCAGAGCCTGGGCTGGGGCTGGCCCACCTCAGTGTGCCAGCCATCAAGGGAGTGGGTGTTGCTCACCCAGAAGGACAGACCGCTCCTGCGGCAGGTCCGCAGACTTTGCAGGTGGAAGGACACTTTTAAGGATACCATTGCAGACTGGAGTAGCCGGACTTGGTCTAAGCTTTACTCTTGTTAAGTGTTCGGAAGCATCTATTTTTTCTTCTCTGGCCCAGGGGATTTCTAAGCAGATAAAGGTAATGGAGGATGCAGGACAAGGGAGGGCTGCATTTCCTGCGTTCTGAGCCAGGCAGGCTGTAAGGGCAGATCTTCTTCCCCTCTCTTTTAATTAGAAAGTTAGTCACAGCACTACCTTTTGAGGGGAAACCTTGTCCCTGGGGGTCTTGTGCTCGTGCAGATGTTCCAGGAGAGTTGGTGAGGAGCATCTGCTTGGTGCTGGGAGCGCTGCCCAGTCTGACATCTCCTGCAGCACTTGGATCCACATCACTGTTCTCCTCCCTCCTCCTTTTGGACTTGCAAGCTGTCTCCCTGGCAGGACATCTTCCTTCGAATGGCAGCCCCCAACTCAGGATGAACTGCTGTGCAGATCTTAAAGGGATCACAAGCATGGGTGGTGATGGCTGGCATAGGATCAGCACAATCTCTTTCCTTGCCTTGGTGCTGTCTCCACGCAAGCCCCTCGGGAAGGGTGTGCTGCCTTTGCTGCCCTCACAAGCAGGAGAGAACTTGGCCTGAAGCATGCATACCTGTGCATCAGCTGCACCACTGTGGGAAATGGGAGGAGAGGATGAGCTCAGAGGATGCCGAGCTTCTGAGCTGGCTGTGACAGTGCTCGTGCCTGCGCCTGCTGAGCCTGGAGAGTCACTGCCTCACACTGGAGAGGGATTTGGCCTATGTCATTGACAGAAATTTTGTGTCAGTGATTCTGCCCATGCCTGGATGGAAACGGGGCCATTCTGAGGTCGAAATGGGCCAAGAGCAAGCAGTGAAGCCAGCCTGGCAGGGAGAGCGTGGGCAAGAGGCACCGTGCTGCATGGGGCAGGGGAGGCATCGCTGAAGAGCCTGCAGCTTAAGAAATGCTTCAGAAAGCAATGTTCACAGCTGAAGGGCATGGTGAGAAGGCACACATAAAAACAACATGTGGAAATATTACGTGGCATGGAGACAGGATCAAGCCACAAGCGGTTGAGAAGCTAATGGTGAGCAAGTAAAGGAAGAAAGCAAGTGTCAGAGATACAAGAGGCACCTTGCCAGACAGCGTGGGCATGGGGGCTGAAGTGTCCCTTGTTAGAGGAAGTGGGAAATATGATGAGAGAGCAGAAGGCTGCTGTAATGCCTACAGGGACAACTGAGGTGTTAAATGCGTGAAAGACAAACATTGACATGGCATTAAAAGTAAAATATATCAAGAAAGCATGGGCCAAGCAGGTAGTACCAAAAAACTGGTGAAAGAATACAGGTACAGCAACTGTGAAGAAATATGATCCTACACATCGCAATGATGGTAGAGGAGTAGGATTATTGTTAGCACTATGAAAAATTAAGGTGAAAGTAATTGGGGCCCGTCTTGCAGAAAGCAGTGGGTGAGACAGAGACTGGTTTAAGAACAGGCTGAAGTTCCTCTGATGTACCAGTCATGCTTCAGTGGCTGGAGGGTGAAGTGGGGTAGGAGACGAGCAGGGAGCGGAAGATGTTTGCCATTTTCCTCAACTTTAGAAAGATCCCTCTTTCAGTTTCCAAGGAGGGGTTACAGTGAAAGCAGCAGCAATCACCCGGTGCCTCTAGTGTGATAATTGCAACCAGAGATGTGCAGGGTGGGAGGCTCCTGCCATGCTCAGCGAGTTGGAAAGGAGGTGATAGTTTTAAGTCAACACCGAGACGAGCTGGTGTCTTTGTTTGATTTTTCCATGTTGTTTTTCCAAGTTTCAACCTTCTGCATCAGGTGGTCCCTCCTCTGTATGAGGAGGTGCATCCTCTCTGTATAACAGCTGCCGAAGAGGATGCAAGGCCCATCCTCGCCCTGCCCTGCCGTGGGTCCAGCAGAGCTGAGCTGGCAGCTACAAATGAGGGGACATAGAGCAAAGCGTTGTTCTTCAAACCAAGGTGTGCAACTGCTTTGCAGGCATGGCCTTCTGCAAACAGGTAGTCGTGCTGTACAGCTAAGGTCAGGTGGGTGGCAACCAGGTTGTGCAATCGTCCATACCAAAGGAGAGTCATGGCTGCGGGCTGGAGACCTCTTTGTATCAAGGCAGTTTGAAGATGTAACCGCACCAGCCATAAATAAGGTAGCTTAGAAAAGCCTCACTGTAGGCAAAGGCAGCTTTGCACCTGAACTGGTCACATCAGTGCTCTGCCCTCCTGCCTTTGCTACCACACTAGCAGACTAACTGGGGGTTTGTTTCTTCTGCACCTCAGTATTAATTGGAAAGTTGTACTTGAGTTTCCTGAGCATTGTGCACAAAAGTAGCGAGGCATTAAGGGCCACCTGCTAAGAAGATGCTGTGTGAATGCTTGGGAAGCATCTGCAGATCCTCACTTAAACACTTCTAAAGCAAACTAGAGCAAATTGCATGGGCGAGGTGTGTTTAGGAGGAAGGAGGGCCGCATTCCAAATGCTTTGCTTGTTACTGTATTTTCACACCGGTAAATAAACCAGAGTGAGTATAAATCATTGTCTGGAAATTCCTGTGCATATATTATCAACCGGTGACATCTTTATTTGCCCTGACTCCTTATTTATCTGGGAACCCAAGGCCAGAGAAGAATCCCGTATATGTTTTCCTTCAGCAGTATAAACACCACTTATCTCTTGCCTCAGCTGCATGCTTTCCAGCAGGCTGCGGTCCTTAGAGTCATTCCGGTGCTTTTAGGGATACTGTGCTTTACTGTAAGTGCTCTGGTTCTAGTGCTCATCCTGCAGAGCAGGGTTTGCCATCAACAGCGTTCAGCAGTGCTCCCCTACAGCCAGTTGCTAGAGCTCGCCTCTGCACCTTGAATCCTCCTGTACCAGCATGGGGAATGGTCCCTCCTGGTGCCAGCACAACCTGGCTGCAGCCAATTCCTCCTCATCCTCCCCTGCAGCATTCCCTCACCCCCCTTCGGGAAGAAGGGAAGTGCGGGGGGATGCGGGAGGGCCGAGCCACAGGTAGCCCAGCCGTCAGAGCCTGTGTTTTGCAGGGCAATGGGAAGAGGGAAGGTTTTCTTTGGATCCTGGCCCCTGGGTGTAACCAGTATAACCTAGATTTCAAATATTTTATTTCAGTTACTTTGATTAGTTAACCTGCTGGTGTTTCAAAAGGGAAGCGCTGGGTATCTGCTGGGTCTGTGCTGTACCAGTTGCATGGCATTAGTGGAGCCACGCTTCTGACAGGGGGTAAAAATCTGTCTGCATGTGCTGCTCTTTTTTTTCTTTTCTGTTTTTGTCACCTTCTCTTTCCCAATTTTTTTTTGAGAAACCAGTATTCATACAGTAACTAGTGCTATTGGGTGAGTCCATTGTAAGCATGGTGAAGGACAGCTAGCTCTCTAAAAAAGGACGCAAGCTGTGAATTTTAAAGAGCGAAAACTTTCATTATCCTTGTCATATAAGTGGCAACACTGGTGAATTTTCTGGGAGCAGTGGGCAGGAGGGGCAGCCCCTTGCAGCAGAGGAGCCTGTTCTTGCTGGTGTAAGAGAACGGCAGGGCCTGGCTGCTCCCATGGCACCGGCCAGGGAGGTGCGAGACCCAAAGTGGCTGGTGATGCCACGATGTTGAGATGGTATCGAGGCAAATGCTATATTCCCTCTGCTGCTGGCAGAGGCTGAAAAGGAACAGCCATTGGCTTGGGGGATATTACTGCCTTGTGTAAATCTGCTGCCATTTATTTTGCACTCTTAATTGGTACCATACAGGCAGCAAACCCTGCAGGAGTGGTGGGTACCGGCAGCTAGGAAGGTGTTCGTGTGCTTAGGTTTCTTTCCTACAACCAGGCTAGGGCAGCAAGCACAACTGTAGCCATGTGGTGTTTCTTGTCAGAGATGCTGGAGTTGTGTGGTTGCCAGTCACTGGAGCAACAACAGACTTCTCCCCTTGGAGTATTTTGGAAATCAGCCCCCCAAAAGTGCATTTTTTTAAAGTTAAATTAGAGTAATGGACTGGCAAGCTGTCCCAACAACCTCCATGCTATGCTTCTAGTAGAAGAAATTCTAGGTATTTTTTTAAAACACAAGGCTGTGGGGCTCAGGGTGAGCATGGTCTCAGTCCCAGTCCCCAGTTTTTCACATCAGGGCTTGTTTGGAGTAAATTCTGCTGTGATGCTACAAGTGCAGTGAAGTGTCAGGAGCATCGGTGCTCCTGGAAAGTGCCTTTCCAGGCACTGCTGAAGTAGGCACTGTGTGAGCTCTTTTAGTCCTATTTTGGACGTAGATGAAAAAGTCAGTGTGCTGGATAGTTGAGTCCTGTTGGATACCTTGCCTTTCCTACTGTACTTTCTCAACAGAGGATTCAAAGTCCCTCTTGTCTTATGCATAGAATGGGTGCAGGACATGCTGTAATGAGCATTTCCAACACCCTTCCAACAACCCCTTCTTGCACTTCTTCAGGAAACCACCAACAAGACTGAATATGAAAGAATTTTATTTGTTGATCTTAAAATCCCCTGAATAGCAGGCTCCAGAATCAGAATGGAGTAAACCTGAGTTTCCAATGAACCATCACAAAATGAGATACCAAAGACCTCTCACTACCCCATCAGTTCTCTGGAAATCTTAAAAATGTAGAACCTGTGGCATGTTGCTGTGTTGAGCAATACCTCACTGGGACTGCAGCTGAACTTCACACACGAGCGTGGATCAACATGTGTAAGGGCTGTAAAATCTGTCCCTGAACTTTTATGTTTGCAAGTAAAAATGCAATTATTTAGTCTGCAGATTGGTTTGGGATCTCAAGGTGTAAAGTGTGTTAAGGATGCAGGTACATGTACAATAATTAAACTATACCCAGGAGAACCAAGGGGAAATTGCTAACTTTTAATGTGAGCTACCCATGGCAAAAATGTCCTGCTTCCTCCCTGCTAGGGATGGTGGAAGAGCCATACCCTCTCCAGCGCAGCATTGCACAACATCAAGTAGCTGATTGCTTCAGAAAGAAATGTTACAATTTCATACGTTCAAAGCAGCGTTCTGGATTTAGGAAGAACGGTTCATAGGGTAACACAGAGTTTGTAGAAGCAGGCAGGAACGGCATACATTTGGACCTTTTAAAGTCAGTTGCCTTTGCATGAGTTCACTAAAAAGGAAGGTAAGCAATGATTTCTTTTCTTAATTTCTTTTCTCACCTAATACATCCTTTAATTTCAGCCCTGCTGTAGCAAGTCAGACAACTCGATCAATCAGCACAAGAACACCCTGCAGAAGTATGCAAGCCTTTGCAAGGCACCTCACTGCTGACTCTTTGCTATAGACAAGGAACTGGGAGAGGTGATGCCCTCTGGTAAGCAGAACCAAAATCTCTGGTCCAACCCAAAGCACTGCTCCCATACACTATGATTGATCGTGTGGTGGGTACAAAAACACTTTATGGTCCAGATGAACCTGGAAACGGCGGTTTCTGCTGAGGTCGCCTTTTTCTATTCAATGTGTGCTGAGTTTTGTTGTATCTTTAAAGGTTTCTTAGACTTACTGGGTTGAGTTCAGCTCAGATAAGCTCCTAATTCTTCAGCTCTGCACATACATACACGAGGCAGAGCATGAAGTAGCTACACTGGATCCACTGTTTCTTAATTCTGGGCTGGGCTGGAACATCTCCTCTATTGGAGGAGGCTCGTAGAGCCTCCTTGCATTTGTCTGGGACTCTGAGGAGTGGTGGGGGGTTGTATGTCCTGATGAGAACTACCTGGAAATGTTTTATTGAACTTATTTTCCAGTTATCTAAATTTTCTGCTGGGTGTTTTGGGGTTTTTTTTTCCTAACAAACTTAAGAAAAATATTTTTATTAAAGTCCATCAAGAAAAACACTTTAAATTGAGCGGTTTCCATGTTGGAGTTCTTGGTTTTCATTAAAACATTATGTTATCACTAATGGTAGGTGCTGACAGGATTAGCTGAAGTGTCTGATCTTTTTTTTCAGGGGTCTGAGTCTGGAGTGCCTTGTAATGAAACAGTTTAGTGCATACAGTCTAGTTACTATAGACCGACAATCAAACAGGATGACTCAGCCAGCCCCAGACCAAGCTCATTTAATTTTTGAGCCATGCGGTTTGTTTGCATTTCATGGTGGGGGACAAGAGAACAAAATTAAAACTCACCTGTAAAAGCAGCTTCCGGCTTGGAATATTCCTCTGGAAAAGAAAAAAACTTCTGACATGGTCACGGTGCCCTGATGTGCTTTTATCTTTGACCCAAGGGGTTTGGTGTGTTACTACAGGGCTCTACAATTCACCTTCTTGGGGAAGACTGTTGCCTCCCCCCCACCAAAAAAAAAGCCCCCACAAAACCAAACACTAAGAAACCCCATGCAGTGGTAGACAAAGCCTGTGAAAGCTCTTCACTTACTTCAATGCAAAGTCAGGCAGATTTGAGCTGATTTTGCACAGAAGCAAACTAAGGGCTGCCCTCCAGGCTGGGCCAGGGAGGCAGGCAGTGGTGGGCGCAGGCAGGCTGCAGGCAGCTCCTTCTGCAGCAATTGCCCGATTGTGGCTAGCTGGAGCAGGGAGCAGCACGAGTGACTGCAAAAATCAGTACTTGTCAAAGTCCAGATTACCGTAACGAAAGTGAAGTTTGGGGGCTAGCTTCAACCAGAGTATGACTGGGGACCACTGACCGTCATGTCTCAGGTGCAACAGCTGCCCTCCCATCTCTGCAGCTCTTCTACAGGCAGGAAATCTTTAAAGGATGGCCACCGACCTCTGTTGACCCAAAGGAATGAATACTGACCATGCAGTGGCTACAGGGCACTGCAGTCTTCCTGCTAGCCTGAAAAAACAAGCATCCACGAGAAATAAAACAGAACTCTGGAAGGAGTTGTCTCTTGTCCATGAGCCTGGGCTGGGGAACACGGCTCTTGTCCAAAGAAATTCCTCTTGCTCATCCTTGACCTCCCAGGCTGTTGGCTGCCACGCAAGGAAGACGTCCTCCTCCTCCAGGACACTGATGGGGCTGCGGTACGCCTTGCCTCTGGGAAATGCCCTTTCTCCTTGTAACAGCTACCTGTGGGAAAACCTGATTACCTCCTGCTGGTAGGTCTATGGCCTGCAGGGTAGGTGGGACTGGACTTTCTTCCAGAATTATGATATTCCTTTAGATGTTTAAGAGGTAATTTAAAGATATTTCAGTTGCATTTTGAACTTAACCAGTCTACAGATTGGTTTTTGGAGAACAGCTGGTTCTGTAGCAATAGCAAGGAAGTTGTGTAACATGCATGATCCTTTTCTGCAGAAAAGGAGTTCCCTGTTTCCTTAGCTAGGAAGGCTAACTTACCCTTTTTTCTTTTTTTTTTACCATGATCAAGATAATAAGGGGGGGGGGGGGGGGTGTCATTCATGTAATCTGGTTCTGCTAAGCTTTAAAGTACATGAATTGCTTTCTTACCTAAATAACGCTCAATGCCATTTTCTTTGCCATTTTATACTTGCAAGGAGCTGAAGACATGAGCAGCATATGTAATCGTGTTAGGATGCAGATTGCAGAAATCCTTCTAGATGTTAATTGTTCAGACTTGAACCTTCTCTCTCATGTGAAGAAAACAAAGCAAATGCTACCTGCAGTTGGATAGTCACTATTTTTAGCTTGGCTGGAACATAACACCAAAGGGCGTGGTGTGATTTTTCTCATCTGTGCGTTGCTGTGCCTCATGAGCTGGCTTTTGAGCACCCTCCTCCTGTGCTGGTCTGGGAAGAGGTTGGAAGTGAGCAGGGCTGGGTTACCTGTGTCTGTGCATAGTCTGCTCCACCCCACTGCTGGGCCTACAGGATTGCTGGAAAATAATAATCACAGCCCAGTGAGATTATAAAACAGTATACATGGGATTGTGCTGTGCTCTTGGCATGGCATGGGGCCCCAGAGGCAGAGGACCGATGTGGTCAGTCACCCGCACCAAAACCACATCTGGGAAAACCCCAGCTCCCATGACCTGCCACACTGGGTTTTGCTCATACCATTTATTAGGGGCTGGATCTTGCAATAAATCCAGCACCCTGCCAGACCCTGGTAAAAGTCGGTGTCTGGACAGAGCGAAGAGTGAGTGTTGCCTTTAATACATTCCAGGTATTTAAATTGATACCTTTCCCCCACGCTTTGACTTTTCCTGCCGTGTACAGAGGCAAACCTGGACCGTGCCCTGCGGCAGGGTCAGCAGCAGGCAGCAGAGCAGAGGTGCATCCTCAATGAGCTACGTACCAGCTCAGGATCCAGCCCCCTCTCCCACCTCGGATGGATGAAAGGAAGATGCAAGTTCACAAGCTGCTGTACCAGCCTAACCTCTCTGCTTGGGCAGATAGAAATTGGAGAAGAAAATGTGGCCCATAGGCTGCTGGGCTTCACGCTAACCCATTCCTGGGCAGAATCCTGGCTCCAAGTGAGATTTTGCTTTCTTCCATGTGTGGCAACTCAGTGACACAGAATTCTCCAGAAAAAAAAACAGATCTGCCTTTTTTAGCTCAGGCTGTGTGTGGACTTGCATTTGTAATGTTGTCTGCAACTGCAATCTGAGACAACTGAACCTGCCTAATTGTTGCTGTGTGTATATGCTGCACGCGTGCCAGCGGGGATTATACATCCTCCCTTCTCGTTGCTGTTGCTGCCTGGGGTCTCCCATTTCTCTACCAGTTAAATGTGTCATATTTTCATTGAATAGCAACGTCCCGACACTAAGAAGAGATAAACACGATGCTGGCATAATGAATCATGGGCTCTGGTAGACTTGCTTAGCCCCAGGAGACCATCTGGAGCTGGCCAAGGGATGAAACATCGTGGCCTAACTCTTGGTTTTTTTAACTTTTGCCTGGAAAGTGCACCCACGGGAATTCAGAAAACAAGACTCATCCTGCCTGTGCAAGAATCCAGGACCCTGAACAGGCCAGGAGGAGGAACGCGCCCAGGAGGGCAAGGTGGCTGAGTGGCATCGCCCTCTGCCCTGCCCAGCACCCCTCTCTGAGGAGGGAGCTGGCTGCTGCCGCTGCCTGGGGAGCTCTGGCGAGGGACTGGCCAGGCACTGGTTCTCTGGAAAAAGCCTTGATCACTGCAGCGCATGGCAGGCTGAGCACGGGGCAGTACCAACACCCTCTGGTGAGAAGAACAAATGAAAGGGAGAATGCGGACAGAAGTGCACATGTACAATACCATGCAACCCTCTCCCTCTGCTCAGAGCAGGGTAGGCTTCAGGACAGACATCAGAGATAAAGCCTGACTGGAGAGGAACCAGATGTGAACAGCAAGAAGGACCAAGGAACTTGGAAAGATGACCTATGAGGGCAGACTGAGCAAACTGGCACTGCTAATCCAGAGAAAGGAAGACTGCGGGGACTAGTTAAGCCTTTAAGTATATAAACGACTATCAGAGAGTAAGGCAGTAAATTGTTGTCCCACTGGAGATAGGGGAAAAATTACAATAATAGAGATTTTTGAAAAGACATCAAGAGAAACTTTCCAACTGCAGGATAAATAAGCCCTTGAAGATACAGGTTGGGACATCTCCATCAATAGATACTTTTAAGACCAGGTTAGCCAAACCTTTGTCAGGAATGCAGCTTTGGGCAGCAAGGATGGACAACATGGATTTTTGGGGTCGTCTTAATTTCAATTTTTTTTTAGTTGGTTTCACTGTGCTGAAGCCAGAGGCTTCAGAAGAAATTTTCTGCCATTGCATGGGGTGAAGGCATTCACGCACATCCCAAGTGTGGTGGTCCTTCTGTGCAACTGGTCTGCCCAGCACGTGTGATTTGCCTGTGATGCCAGGAAAGCCAGGTTAGGCAATTGAGGAGGTGGCAACTTTTGTCACAAAGTTATTAAAGCTTTAATCAAAGAGTTAAGGAATTGAAGCTGTGAAAAAATATTTTTTTCATGTAAAAGCCACTCAAACCCACTTTATAGGCCTCTCAGGGAGTCTTTGAGGAAGATTCCTTTAAACAGCCCCGTAAAAGCATTATGTATTGTTCCTGTACTTCTAATATTAGCAGGCACAGAGCATAAATATTAATCATTTCATTGAGTAGCTGTGTGCTCGTCTGTAACATTTCCAGCAATGCACAGGTAAGTGAGCCCCCTCCCTGCTGAGACAGTCATGACTAGAAGTCCCATAAATATAGCCGTGGGGGCAAAGCTGTCAGCCAGCAACCTACCGACCTGCCTGCTTCTTTCCACTAAAGCCACCAAGGGCACTGGAAGCGGAACTCGATGGAGAATCAGTAACGCCGGGACACGCAGCAGCAGCTGCTGGTGCTGGAGGTGGTAGAAGAATCCCTGAGCTGGCCTGGGAGGTGGCTGGGACAGGAGCATGCTAGGGTGAAAGCCTTCTTTTTAAGTTGTTCCTCTTTTGAGGCTGCCCATCTCTTTAGAGTGACAAATGGAGAGGAGTAACCGTGACTCCCAGCGCATACCCTGTAACTGCTTGTTCTTCTGCAGTGCAGGAAAAAATGACTTGGACGAAGATGCTGACACCGGCTCTGTGCCCCAGAAAGAAGCACCGCCAGAAGGTAGGAGTCATGAGCCTGAAAAAGCCAGTACAGCTCAGCACATCCCTCTGGAATTTGGATGCTCTCCCTCACTCCCCCTGTGGTCTCCTCTGCTGCCTGCCCAGGGGCACGGCAAGGCAAGAGGGTGAGGTTCACCCCGCGGAGGCTCCTGGGCTCCAGCAAAGATTGCTTTCAGTTATCTGCAGATTTTGTAAGAGTTTCCAAAGGTAGGGGAAGGTTTCCCTCCACCATGGGTGGTCCCTCTTCAGACACCGTCATGGTCTGAAACCTCGGTATAGCGAGAAGGGAGGGATGTGCTTACAGTGCTTTGGGGATGTCTGTACCATCTGGGCAGGCAAACTTGTTCAGTTATTGCTTGCACCTTCCTGCAAGCAGCGCAGCATAAGGGGAACCTGAGATGGAGCCGAGGACCTGTGAGAAGGGCACTTCTGCAAGAGGGGAGTGGGTCGAGGGAGAGGCAGAAAGTGAGCCCGTGTGTTACTGACCTGGGGGCCCCAAGGGAGAAGAGGGCAGGAGGCTTTTGTCCAGCTCCTTACACTGACAGCAGGTAGCTACCTCCACGCAGTCCAAGTGCAAAAGGACTGGGAAGATGCTCAGTGAAGGATCTCAGCCTAGGCTAAGACCTTTCTGAGCAAGCGTGCACATAAACATAACACAATTAGTGGTAAATGTGAGCTGGCCAGCTGCCCATCTCACTTATGTCCCTACTGGAAAGAGCCGCGGGAACTCATCTGCCTTCAGGTTCAGCGTATATGTAAGGTTTAACCAGCTTTTAAATGCTGGGAGGTGCCCTAAACCATTTTGCCTATGCAGGAAAGTGTCTGCCTGCTGTGAAACCCTAGCTCCAGTGCTCATGCTCCAACAACAGCGCTCTCGGCCAAGGGTCCTGAAGAGCACTGTTGTGGTTTAACCCCAGCTGGCAACTAGGCACCACGCAGCCACTCACTCACTCCCCCCCCCCCAGTGGGATGGGGGAGAGAATCGAAAAAAAGTAAAACTTGTGGGTTGAGATAAAGACACTTTAATAGGACAGAAAGGAAGATAATAATAATGATGATAATAATAATAATAATAGTAATAAAATGGCAATAATAATACAAGAATCGGAATATACAAAACAAGTGATGCACAATGCAATTGCTCACCACTTGCTGACTGATGCCTAGTTAGTTCCCGAGCAGCGATCTGCCCCTCCCAGCCAACTCCCCCCAGTTTATATACCGGGCATGACATCACATGGTATGGAATATCCCCTTGGCCAGTTTGGGTCAGCTGTCCTGGCTGTGTCCCCTCCCAACTTCTTGTGCCCTTCCAGCCTTCTTGTTGGTTGGGCATGAGAAGCTGAAAAATCCTTGACTTGTTGCTAAGTCGTGTTTATACTAACTGAAAACATCAGTCTGTTATCAACATTCTTCTCTTACTAAATCCAAAACGTAACACTATACCAGCTACTAGGAAGAAAATTAACTCTATCGCAGCCAAAAGCAGGACAGGCACAGGGTGCTCTATGGAAACCCAGCCAGGATCTGAGCCCCATGCCCCAGCCTTGCCCAGGCAAGCAGGCTCTGCTTCCCTGATGCTCCCGAGCAGTGCATCAACCTGCTTGCAGGAGGCGCCCTATCCAGCCCCTCTGCAGCCAGGGAGAGGCACCAGCACTTGGCTGCATCGCACACGAAAGCCATGTCTCCCCCTTCAATTCTCCCCCAGGCGCCTGGCTCAGACTGGTACCAGCCTTAATGGGAGCACCTGGGGAGAGCACAGCGTTGCAATGTGAACCTGCATTCTGCAATAGCGCTGCGGGTTAATTCTTTTCTGGGGGTTTATTTCAATTTTCTGGCGGTTTATTTCAAAGTACTTCATGTGTCTTTGCAGATGTTTCATCTTTGATGTCAGAGAGCCCTTGGGAAGACCTTACTCCTGTGGGAGTGGAGGGGTCCACATGCAGGGAACATCAGCTGCTGCCAAGGTGGGAGTGATGCAGAGTGAGATGCCAAATTTGGACACAAACTTGTAGGATGCGACCCCAGACCAGAAGCTGACTCCTTTCAAGGTCGAAAACCATGGATACACCCCAGAAACGGTTTGCTTGCTCTTTCCAGTTGAGCAGTGGAAGCGCAGCAGCCAGGGTAGGTACAGTGTACCGTGTCCTGCAGCCCCGATTGCCCCCCAATAGGGAATGGTGCCGATTTAAGCAGGACCCTTGTTTTGGCTTGTGTGGTCAGGGTCTCTCTTTTCCAGACTTCAAGCTTTTATGATAACGCTAATCATGTTAGCTTGCCTGGAACCTAATTAGTACGTAACTTGGCAAAATGTATTTGCACGCACTGATCCCTGCTCGTGCTTGCGTGTTTGACAAAGAAATAGAAAAGGCTGGAAGAGGTTAAAAGCCTGAAACTAGTTTAAGCCGGAAAGTAGCGTGAGCCCCATTTTCGGTGCTGTGGGCAGCCCTCAGGCAGGTGTCCTGCACCACCAGCACGCACGGGTGCTGGGGCTGGGCCCGACGGAGCCGTGGGCCGGATGGCTTTCCCGGGGGTGGCAGTGAAATACGGTGCTGGGGGAAACTGCCTGCGCCTTGCTAATGAAGTATTGATACATCTGCATCGTATATTCAGAAGAAGGCTGTAGTGATTGAGATAGATGGCAGTTTGCTGGAGCCAGTCTCGGTGTTTATAATAGGGGTACAATCGCTGTTTGTGTGTTTCCAGAAAAAACCTCCCCGAAGGCAGGCGGGCAGGGAAGGGCTGTGTGTGCTCCCGCCCAAGGGTTTCTGCAGGGGGATGGGGAAACTTTCTCCCAGGCAAGTACGACAACCGAGCAAGACCCTCTCCCCTGGCACGCTCCTCTGTCAGAACAGTGTCACCGATCACAACGGTAGCACCGGTCGCGCTGCAGCCTCGTTAACGGCTTCCCGGGGCAAGGACGCCTCCGTTACAGCGGGGGATGGGGAGGTAGGTGCGGGCGAGGAGGCACCCCGCGGGAAGGCTCGGGGGCTGCTGGTCACGGGCAGCCGTTGCTCTCCTCCGCAGCTCTGCCATGGCGGGAGGATGAGGAGGAGGATGCTGCGGCGCCGCTGCCCTGCTCTGAATGCCTGGCTCTTTCCAGGAAAGCAGCCGCCCTGAGCTTCTGACCGGTGCCAGCCCCCCCGGTACCGTTCACCGCCTAACACCCCTCACCTCGCTCCTTTCGCGGGGCGGCGGCTGCGGGCAGCGCCCGCCGGGGGGCGGCGGGGGCGCGGGGGGCGCTTGCCCCGGCCCCGCCAGAGGAAGCCGGGCTGGCGGCGCCTCCCCCCCCGTGGCGGCCGCGGCCCCGGCCCCCCCCGCCTCGCCTCGCCTCGCCTCGGCGCAGCGACGCGCCGCGCGGGGGAGCGAGGCTTAAATGCCTCGGTCGCGGCGGCAACAAAGGCGGGCGGCGGTGCTGGACGGCGGTGAGTGACGGAGCGGGAGGCGGCAGCGGAGCCGGGGCCGGGGCGCAGGTGCCGCGGGAGGGCGGGAAGGGCCGCGCCGCCCCCAGCCCGGCCCCGCGGCCGCTCGGGGGTCTTGGCGCGGCCGGGACGGGGGCGGCTCCGGCGCGGGGGGGAGACCTGCCAGCGGCGGGCGGTCTCGAGTGAGCGGCGCGGGGCGCTGCCTTGATTGACAAGTGCCAGTTCAGCTGCGGCGTAACTTTATTAATTTCTCGTATGATTATTTTTATTTTTTATCCGTATAATCCCATAAAGATAAACTCTTAAGCGGTAGCTGTTCATGGCTGTGACTGCCCGGGCTTGCTTGTCTCCCCTGCCTCGGCCGGACACCGCCCCCGCGCCCCGGCCGCTGCCCGGGCTGCTCTCCCGGGGCAGGGGCGGGAAGCGGCGGGGCCTCGGCCCCGACCCCGGTCCCGGTCCCGGCGCCGCTCGGCGGGGCTTCGCCGGCAGAAAACCCGGTCGATCCTGGCCGCGGAGCCTGCCCCGTGCCGGCACCGAGGGAGGTCGAGCGGGGGCATCCGTGGCAGATAATGCCAACGAAGAACGTCCCCTGTGCCTCCAGCGCCTTCCTCTCTTCGTATTTGTGCTTACTCTCGTCTGAACCTAACTGATCCTTGCTGGCGCGGGTCCGTCCGCACGGACCGACGAGTTGTGGCAAGGGGTATACGCTGCGAGTAATTTTAGAAGTAGCTAGATTCGGTTTTAATAGCTCAGAGCAGGTCAGACTGCAGAGAGGAAGAATAATGTTTAACATGTTTTCTGTGTTGCCATGCACTCGTATTTTCTTTCGGGGCAAATCTCAGTTGCTGTATTTACGAGCCCCCCGCAAATCGGGGCGGTGGAAGGGGACCCAGGGAGTTGAAGGAATGGAAACTGCTGCCGCTTGATGATGTTTCCATAACTGCATGCTGCAACTGGATCTAATCACTGACAGCGTCAAAACAAAAATAATCTGAGAGGGAAAAGGTGCCGTTGTGGGGCAGCTGGGTGTAGCAGGAAATTTTGTTGGCTGTGAGGGAGTGAGAAACCAGAGCTGCCTGTTAATGTATGAGGAATGAATCTAACTTGCAATGTACAACTCCTTCCTTAGCAGCATGCTCACTGGACTGCACTTGCCTAAAAGGTTGGTAGCTAATCTAACGGGATTTTATAACCCTGCTTACACAAAGGATTGCAGAATGATTTTCCTGAGCTGGGATAACCTTAAATGTGTGGGAGCACCGTGATGCACGCCTGCGCCATCCTCCTGCTCTCGGAAGGGAGTCAGTGGAAGGAGACCCCAGCAGCATGGGACAGGCTTATCTAAAGTGTGTTACCGAGTGGGAAGAAGGCAGCTTTCTGTCCCCAGCTTTTGCTGCAGAACCTGGTTATCTCCCTTAGTTGCGCATCTTGGAGAGCTGTCCTCATCTGCTGGGGTCCAGGACAAGCTAAGGTAACAAGTACACATGCACTTCATAACCGTGCCCTTTTGCCTGGGTCACAGTGTCAAGGAAGGTTTGAGTGAAGCTTTGAGTAACTGAGGAGTTCATATAGTCTTGAGTGATGCTGAATGTTCCCTGGGAGGAATAATATTCCCAGGAAAAATCTTCCCCAGAAGGCCCCTGGGACAGAGGCCAAGAGCATCTAATGAGGCAAACCTTTCCTATTAGCTGCAGCTTTTGCTGTTGGAGGGTGAGGGCTTTGTGGGGGCTGGAGTCAGCAGGCACAGGGACCTCCGAGGGCAGGCTGCCTTTTTCCAGGTCTCCTCTGCTTTGGGCAGCCCATCTCCTTGCCTCAGCATAAGCCACTGCTTTGGAGGTGATGCAAGTGCTGATTCTAGACAAATCATCCATTTTCTTCTGGCATAGCCAGAAAAAAAAACGATTTCAAAATCGGTTTGCTGCTGCTGGAGGTGATGGTGCTGCAGAGACGAGCAGCTCCGTGGTGCCGAGGTGTGTGTGCTTGGGGAGCTCTGGCGCAGCCGCCGTGGGTGTTGGGGACAGGACAGCCTCGTGGGGCTGCATCTTGGCTCCAGATAAATCTATCCACTGGCTTTCTTTCCTTAGTTTTATGGTCGCTTCCCTTAGGTGGGCAAAATACTGTGGAAGGAGCTCTGTTTTGGGCTGCGTTTGTACGCAGCAGCGGTGACTTAGTGTGGGCTTTGTGGGTATATCGTGGGGTCCTCTGCCTAAACGTGTGCCTCTAGCAAAAGCAGTGACTGGCCTGAAACGGAGATCGACGTCCTGTGCAGTGAGCTGCCACGTTATCAGTGGTGCTGCAGTGCTCAGCTGGGCGTGTATGCATCTCTTGCTGACAGCCAATGTGAGGTTAAATTTCAGAAAACAGGAGGAGTACATGATCGTCTCTACGCAATTCCTGCGCAAACAAACGTTTGTTGATGAGGCTTTGATAAGCAGGCTGCTTGCTCTGGTGGCTACTGTTCGCAAATATTCTGTAACCTGGTTAAAACCAAACTGCAGAAATGAAGGTGCATCGTCGTTCACCAAGACCTAGTTTTCTAGGGACAAAATAGGCAAGTACTTAAATCTTGATTTGAAGCAATTGCTGGCAGATGCCTGTGTCACAGAAGCTGGAAATGCATGGGTGGAATGAGAGGTGCCACTATGAGATGGCCAGGGGTGGTCTAATGAATGGCAAAGCAGACGCAGCCAGTAATGTTTCTTATCTTTAACTCTGTCCTTGAGACCATGGTGCAAGAGGAACTCGGCTGCAGAAGCAGATTACTGTATATTCAGAGGCTTATTTCCCTGCCTGCCTCTGTCAGAGCATAGGTGACCCACTGAAGGGCAGCTCTTTGCCGAAGATAGTGTGTGCATGATGCTGCCCACGCCGGCATCTTAACCACAGACACTAGGGAAGCACATGTCTCTCCTTGCTTCTGCGTTGCTCCAGGCTGGAGGAAGCGGACGATGATAACGGGTGCTGGCCGAAATCCACATCAGGTTGTCCTGCCCTTTGCTCTCAGGCTGGCTGGCAGGGAGGAAATGTTAGAACTCAAATTCTTCCACCTCCTGTGCTTCTCCTGACCTGCTTGATCTGTTGCGTTGGCAGCTTTTGAAAGGGCAGAAACGATGCAGCAGAGTCGTGGTCCTCCTCCCTTTCCACAGGAGAGGCTCAGTGGCACGTGCAGCCCTTGGTGAAAATGTCATTTTCCTGTTCTCAACTCGACATTCATAAAGATCATGATAAAAGATCTGACAAAATCATTTTGATGATCTTTTATGAAATGCATGGATGTTTTCCATAGCCCTCAGATTTTGCTAGAGTGATCTAAATCACAATTCTGCACAGGATTAGCAATCAAAGAGCATTATGAATCAATCTGATACTTTGTCTTAACCATAGCCCTTCTTACACTGCTGACCTACATATTACAGCTTTTGCTGTAACTGCTTCACTGACGAAGGGCTTTGTTTTTGACTGTAAAGTGGCCCAACTGCTGGAGATCTTTGTGTTTGGAGAACATGTTCCTTGAGATTACGTACAGATTGACTAAAATTCTGGTGACTTCAGATGTGCTTGAAGTCTGTGCTGCTTGACTGGTAACTTGTCTATGAAGTGTGAAATATAAGTGGTTCCTTTGAATGGACTTTTAATTATAATTGTGCTGATTAAAAAAACTAGAAGATGAAACGAGATGCTTTCAGTATAAAGTGCTCCTAGGTGCCTAGCCAGCAGGAATCATTGTTAGCAGATGCTCTCATCACTTCTGTGATTAAAAACCTTGGAAAACTTACATATTTGAGCCACTTGTTTTTAGATAAAAGTCAAGGTCTGTTGCCTTTCTGAAACGTGCACTGCAGTTCAGCCTTTAGCGAATTGTGAACCCAAAGCTTCCTCCGTAAAACCTCTCCCTAAGGTTTGCTGATCGTACTGATGCGAATGCACATCTGCTTATTCCACTCGCAGGCAAGTTTTCCTTCTGATTCCTGGAGTAATGAGGTGAACGATGATAAAAAGGAGGGTCCAGAACTGGGTCTGCAAACAAGTGACTTAGCTGTTTTAAGGCAGCACTTAAGCCCATTCCTACCCGTTGTTATGATTTCAGCTCTGCAAGATAAATCCCTTAGTTTGCAGGACACTGGGAAGCAACAAGAAGTGCATGTACTAAGTGTACGTGTGCTTCCCAACGTGTAGGCGTAGACTGCACATGTGCTTCTTGGTGTGTTCACTGGTGCCAGGGTTGGTAAAGGTCCTTTCAAGTGGAGTGTGTGTATGGCAGCGTGTTCATCTGCAGATCTTGGGTAGGAAATCTAAGTTGGTCCCATGAGCTGCTAGGAGCTCATCTGCGAAACTACTAACAGGGCTGCATGGCTGAGCACCTCTGTGCAATGTAGGAGGTCTGTCCTCTAGTTTTTTGTCTCAGCAGGTCCCAAGTCATGCCTTTGCTTAGCTCGGGTTTGTTGGTCCCTCAGGAGCATTTGGAAGCTGCCTGCTGAGCTTCTGCCTTGGGTGCTTGGCTTGGTGTGCCTCTGAACTTATAGCTCTGCCAGCAAGTCATCTGATGATTTTAAATATTTGCTCATGATCTGTTGCTCACAAGTTACCACAACCTCTGTTCACAAACAAAGGTTGCGCAGAAAGCTGCAACACAGTATCTTGCTTATTCTTCTTCTAATAGCTCAAAAAAGGTCAGTTTGTGAGATCTTTATTTAAAAAAGAAACATTGCCCAGAACATCCCCCCTTTTACCAACAGGATGCTGAAGGACAGGGAGGCCTCCGCTTTTTTGCATTTACTCCTGTGCCCCAGATGCCTTTGCCTGGGAATGGTACGTCTGTACAGGCAGAAGAAGAGAGCACTTTGCCAGACTGCTGACATTTCTATGTGCTCCTGATGGGTGTTTCCTCTGGGAACTGGCAGCTACTGAAAATTAACTGAGTGAAGCCACTTGCTGGTACGTACGTACACCTGTGCTGCTGGAGGAAGCGGAGAACCTAAACACATCTAGCACAGGGTACCAGTCTGTCTGTCTGTACGTTGCATACTGATCTTTGTTCAGCAGCTCCCGTGGTACTGGCAGGCGTGTTGTTCACAGAGCCTGGGCTCATGCCTGGGATTCCTGGGGGTGAGAGAAACTGGAAACAAGCTGGTGCTCCCTTCATAAATATTGCATCCATTCCCACTTACGATAGATGGAGCAGTTTGCATTTTCAACTGTAAAATTTTGCAGCAAAATAGAAGTTGTTGACAGCAGTGATTAATGTTTTTAATATGCATTATGGCTTGCCCTTTGTATCTTTGTAATACAGCATTTGCTGTTTAGAAAATCAAAGGGGTTCAAATCAGCCTGGCTGCGTTCACTGGATTTTCTGCAAATACCCTGCGCGTGCCAGCAGAGACCCTAGTCTGTGGGAAGAGTGTGTTGACACCCAATGGGATGGGATGACAATAGGAATTGCTGTGACAATCTTGCAGCAATGATAGCTACTTTCTAAAATGGATCTCCTGGGTACTAAAAGAGATCTGTGGTCATGGTTTCCCCCTGCAGATGACTCATATCAAGGAGCTGCTTTTTATCTTGAAATAACATTTAACTCACAATACCAGAGAAATGAGTTTTTTGTTTCTTCTAAATTTGTTTGTAGGACAGAATCCTCAGGAAACGCTGCAAGCGGAGGGGTAGTGTAGAGCTCCCTGTGCCTTCTGAACAGAGCAGCTCGGGCACAGAGCGTCTTGAAAGCAATTAGTTTGTATTTTAAATAAATAAATAAAAATTTTCTCTGCACAGAGCAGATACCTTCATGCCATGAGTTGCATTGCCTAGCAAGACTGAAAACTTGAGTGTGATCCTTTGTTAGCTAAGTTGGGATGTTATGTTTATTTATTTGGTTGGGTTTTGTTTTTTTTCTCCTTTGCCCAAGGTATAGTTCTGCATAACTTAAAGATTTTACTTCGATCCAGGGATGGATAATCACTGTTATTTCTTGCTTATCCCTATGACTCGGCTGTAGTCCTGCCATTCTTTGTGCTTGCAAGGGGCCTTAAGGAAATAAGAGGTTTGGATGTACAAGATTATAATTGTTGGGATCAAACTATATATAGTTTTGTTTACATTTTTTTTATATATTTATATTGATATTCCACACAGCTCTTATTTCTCCAGCAGAGATTCAGTGTAAAGAATTGTTGGGGAGTCGGGCACTTTGTAAGTGAGGTCCATTAGCAGAAACGGAGCAGAGGTGGAAACGTCGTGTTTTGGCTCCTCTTGTGCTGATTTTTCATGGGTGGGTCTGACTGAAATACTGTATGTGTTTTATGAGAGTCTGGAAGGTGCTGGATGGATTTTGCTCTCATCCAGATAACTGTGTCGCTGAATTTGAAGTTTGTTTCCTATTAACAGCGGTTCTTGCAATCTTGAAGTTCCACTTTTCACAAATGCTTGTGTCCATGAAAGAGCAGAGCTTTCCTGGGAAGATCATAAAAGAGCGACCGGTTGTGCCTTAACAGATTCCTTCCAGAGCTTGATAGCATGTATTTGATGGAGTCTGTAACTCTGCTTAGGAAGCTGCCTTGCACCTTTCTGAATGAAACACATAATAGAGGGGAACCTCTGCTCCAGTAAGTGACATGCTGTGAGTTACCTCCAACAAAGACTGCAGTGGCAGGTTTTAGTGGAACAGAGATGGGATTCAGGCTGAAGGAATCAGGAGCACAGATGAAGGAAATAGTCCCAAGGATGTATTTTAGTATTGGCGGCAGGGCGATTCCCAAAGGCAAAAATGGGATTGATAGAAATAGATGTTGCTTGTGCCTGTAACATGAAAGGGTATTTTGAGAGATGCGAGAGTGCCCAGCTGGAAAAGAAGGAAGAGCGATGCTGGAAGGACACTTAAATTCAAGAATGATCTGTGTGATGGGTTAGTCAGGCTTTCTGCTCATGATACAAAGTGGGGACTGAGGGATCGTTGACATTTTCAGGCTCTTCAAATTTCATTTAACTTGTGTTTAAGAACAGCTGTCTGGAATCTGGCAAAATGAGAGCTCACCTATGGATTGAGGAGTCTGAAAAGGTGGTGGAGACTTGGCGTTGAGCGGTGGCTCCATGTGTTGTGTCCATGGACCGCTGCTGTGCTGACTATGCCGAACCATCGGCAAGGCTGCCTGCTTTTAACAGAGGGATCTGAAAAGTGCAGAGAGGTGGGGGAGCTGCATGGAAGGAATCTCATTTTCTTTAGATTTATCTGCTGGTTTTCACAGCAGTCACTACTTGCTGTCTTCTATTTTATTCTTTTATAACGTAGCATGGGTGTGGACAGGGAATATTTTAGGTCCTGTGGATGCAGCTCACCAATTTCAAATGTGGTTAGAAGTGCATTTTTAAAAATCAAGGGGAACTCCTTCAAGTCTGCACCTGGGGTAAAAATCAAGTTAATTTTCAAGTGTGGCATAGCTCCCTTCTGCCTTTCTGCTCTCAATTTTGTAAACGTCACTTTGCAAAACACCCAACTCTTTCAGATGGACAACAGTGATGCATTTCAGTGAACTACGTGTTCTAAGGTTACGTTTTCCTCGTTATTAGGGGAGTGCAACTGGATAAATATTTTATTAGATATTAATTGATTGTTTAATTAGATGGATAGATGATCATATACTTGCAATCCAAGGAGAAAAATTCAGAAAGTTTAATTAAGGATTGGTTGTAAAATTTGATGTCAGAAATGGTGTCAAGTTTCAGTGTGGACACTCTTAATTAAATGTAGTTTACTTCATGCTGGCAGTGAATGGAAATGAAGGAAATTTGGGCTTGCCGTAGCTACAGATGTGAGGGTGTACCAAGGTCATTAATGCATATTAACTTATACTTTTAAAATTCATACCTGCCATTAATTTGGCTTGATTTTTCCCATCTGTCTCCATGCAGACAACACTCTGGAAGCCTGACTTTTTTTGAAGTATTGCAGAAATGCCTTTTTCCCCCCACTATTCCTTCGCAACCTCCGAGCTGAGGTTTTTCGCTGGGTGAGGACAGCAAGTAAAACCCTGCAGGTAATATTTCAAATGCTTAATTTTGTGCTTAAGCATCATCTCAATGGTGCCAGCGTTTCACATCTGTGAAGCGTTCTCAGGCATGAATGTCACGTCCCGCCACGCATGCACCGAAGCAGGTCGGCACGGTAGTGGGTTGGCTGCCTCTGAGGTTGCAGGAGCAGGGGCAGGAAAGGGCTGGCTCTATCACAGCTGCTTCTGCTCATGGCTCAGCTCCACAGTTGGCAGGGTTTTAAGCGGAGTCTTAGACGGCCCATCAGGCAGTACTCAGCCTTCTCAGCACCTCAGCGGTGGTCTGATCGGCGGCTGAGTGGATAAAACCAATCACTGCTGTCAGGAGGTCTCGGGTCTTTCTTTGCAGCTTCCACCATGTGGATCTCCCGTGGTTGCCGTAACTCTCTGATCTGGAAGAAAACAAACCTGGGGTGTGATTAATCACTACACAGGGCTCCCAGCCAGTGGAGGGAGCAGCTGCAAGCGCGTTGCCAGCCCCCCGTGTCCCCTAAGCGTGCAGCCCCAACACGTGCTGTTCTTGGCCAGTTGCCACAATGACTTTTGGAGAGCCTGGCCCACCCTTTCTGCCCTAAGCTCACCTGCCAGGATTTCAGTAACCATAGGCTGTGCTGGTGGTGGGGTTTTCGTGGCTAGCTTTTTCTATCACTGGCTGCTTTTCTAAAGTATTAGAAACACTCAGGCTGGGCAAGAAGGTAATCATGTCCTCCTTCTCCCCATCTGAGATTGCCCCACAGGCTATTGCGCGTTTTAATGCTGTGTGTTGCAATCTTGCTATTGTTATAAAGTGTTTCTTAGATCAGCAGCCTAAAGAACACCTTGCAGGCATGCCCAGAACACCTGATCTGCACACCTTTTCCCTTGCCCAAATGCCTGGCTAACGATACACTCCAAGAAACCACCTCCCCTTGCCGGTGTTGCTCCTTCTAGCCCCTCTCAGCTCCTGCCAGGTAATAGCAGGGATTGTTCCTAAGGAGCCGTCTCTTAGAGGGCTTTGGTTCTCTCTAGTCCTTGGGCATCTTTGACTCCCCCCCCCCCCCCCCCGCTTTGCTTGCATTCTTTTAGGTTTCATGAAAACAAACTCTAGAATTGAAAAAAAAACAAAAACCCACCACAAAAAAAACCAAAGAAAAAACCCCCAACAAACCCCTCCAAATGTCCAGATACATCCTGCCTCTCTTCTCTGTAGTTAATATTTCTTATTTTTCTCCGAACTGAATTTAGCTGCTGGTGTTATCAGTAGTTCTAATGAAATTTTTTATAGCTGGTTACCAGGAGACCATTAGCTGTATGTTTGTGTCAAAAAGTAGGTGTACGGGTTCAGAGCAGATGAGCTGCAAAAACTACCCCCTTAAAAAAAGCCTTGGGAGAAGCTACTTTGGTGTTGGTCACTGAAAACAAGCAGTTCTTCAGCTCTGGTTTGGGGAGGGGGATCGAGGAAGTTGAGTTTTTCTCAAGCAAGTTGGGTTTGAAATGGAAATGTTGCTCACGCTTGCAGTACCTTGTCTGGGGAAAGCGGTGAGAAACTTTTGCGAAGCTGGTAGGTGTGGAAAAAGGATCCTGCTGGGATATTGCCTGGGTGAGGCTGCTGCTGGGTGAGAGAGATTGGATTAGCCATAATTTGCACAGGTAACCTTTATTCATGGCCATGGTGTAGCTCCTGCTTGAACCATGGCTGTTGTGTGGGTTGGCTGTGTTTCTGTTACTGCACTGTGTCCTGGTGAAGCGTGGGAAACAGGAGGCCCTGCCTGAACTTGCTAGGCAAGTTTCTAGCTCTGTTCACGGGAAGGCAGTGTGATAGTGGGGGATTTCTTCGCTAGCATATCCTGATAAAGTCACAACTCAGGTGTGTGTTTCCCCAGGCGTATGGCCAAGATAGCAATCAGTAACTGGATTTCCAGTTGCTGCCCTTGAGGGCTGTAACACTGTTCTGGGTAGCAGAGGTTAAGGTCTAGCAGTGGTGATCGCATGATCCCCAAATCCCTGCCGAAGGCACCACGTGAGTGCCTTTACCGCTCTCTGCTTTCTTGGCTGCTGAGCCTCTCTTCTGCAGAAAGGATGCTGTTTGGGTTTCTGTGTCTTCTGCGGTGCCGTTGAATTTCTCCAGTGTTTGCAAAGACCTGTTGCTCTGAGATGATGATCGTTCTTTTGCCGAAGCACAAGCTGCCCAGCATATGTGTGTAACTGGAATTAATTGCAGCGATCTGCAGTAGCCCTAGGCTTGTCCTAGAATTTGCTTAAATAAAGGGGAATGGGTCTTTAATGAAAGTGGAAGGACTTTTGTATTTCCCCTGTGTCCTGGTTTCAGCTGGGATAGAGTTAACTGTCTTCCTAGTAGCTGGTACAGTGCTACTGCTACTGGAAACTGCTGCCTTCTGCTTCTTCAGCTTCAGCAGTGGTTGGTGTCTGAAGTCTTTCTCCTGCAGTATTGTGAAGCAGGAGTAAGGGTCAACGATAGCTTCTTGATGGCATCAAAACCAAGCAAAGCTATGTCCCCTGAAAATGAATGCAATTCATGGAATTCCTGTAGCTCAGACTTATGTTCATGTCTTTGATTTTATTTTCTATTATAATTTATTTATAAGAAGGTTCTATTTTGTAGCAGAGGTGGTATACTAGAAGCATCAGCCATGTCAAAAAATTATGTATAAATGCAACAGTTTACGTTGTAGTAATGGCAGGTTCATCAAGTATTCCTGTGTCCTTGTAGAATTGTTCAGCTGTCAATCTGGGTCTCAGTAGCAGGACAAAAGGGTTGCAAAGCCAGGCTCTCAGAAGGCAGGATAGCATTTAAGTTACTTACACAGCCCAAATTTGACTTGGGTGTGTGCTACAGGTTCTGACTACATGGTTTCACAGCTGCTTCTTGGCTTGATGCTGCCTTGCTCAGTGTGCAAAACGGATGTGTATTTGTGGTTCTTCTTTTTTTTTTTTTTTTTTTTTTTCCCTCCTCTGAGGCTGTGCTTTACTTGTTGTGCAGTTAAACCCTGCCCCAAGGACAGAAATGTAAGTTCTCCAGTATGCTTCTCTGTGGGGCTCCTCATAAATGTCTGAGCATCTGCAGTTTGCAGTGTGTTTGTTGGAAAGCATCTCTGCGTAGATGAGGCACACACAAGGTACCCAGCCAGTTCTGGGTGCTCTTCTGGGAGATTGCTAGGACTTCACTCCTCTTAATAATTTCTGATGTCCGTGAAATGCAGTTCTGATGCTGACAACTCAGCCCATGGGTCTGACCTTCTGCAAGGGTCTGGCAATAAGGGACGTGAAAATTTTATTTTAAGATGTTTATTTGGTTTCATAGCAGTTCTAACAGAAGCAAGGCAGGAATCACTTCTCTCTGGCAGCTGATTTGCCTCTCTCATGGCACTTTATCTGGCCTTTGTGCCTTACTACACCTTTTTTTTTTTTTTTTTTTTTACTTATTTGGTGGAAAAAACCCCAAACAGGTAGAACCTTGCTTCAGCACGTGCTTCTGCTGGGTGAAGGAGGTATGCTGTGACAAAACGAGGTGCAGGATTATAATGTCTTTTTTGATGTGTGGGGAGAGGAGAGGGCTGTTATGCCAGGGGCTGGGCTCCTACGTCCACTGCACAGACTTCTGCCACTTGAGTGATCAGCAGGCAGTCGTAATGAAACATTGTCTTCTCTATGGACCATCGGTGGGGAGGATTGGTTTTGTGGAGAGGACTTGTTGGCTGGTTGGCACTAGTGACCTGGGGAGCTGTGGGCTCTGTCAGTGGCCCGAGAGGCAGGTAATTGCTCCAGCCATTGCCTCTTCTCAAGCTTGTTCCCAGCCCACCTCCAGGTCCTTGCCTTAGCTGTGTTCATGGACCAGCCCTGGCCTGAAGCTCCTCAGCATCTCATTTGAGTTCTTGGCTGAGCCCTTGTCTGGGCTTCACGTCCTGCTCGGCTGTGTCAGGTAAGCCTGCCCTATCCAGGCTCCTTCGTTCCTCGCATCTTCTCTTCATCTGACTGATGTGACCGGGGGTGCAGCTGTCTCTGCTAGTGGTGGTGTGTGTTTGTGTCCCTGCTCCCTGTCAGGACACCCTGTGGCAGCATGTGTCGGTGCCCTCCCGGCCCTGCTGGCACCCGCTCTGCGCTGCTGGCGAGAGGGAGCTGCTGTGCCGCTTGGCCTGGCGGCCCTCCTGGATGGTGCGCTGCTCTGCAGCAGTTTAATGATTTTTCCATTTAACTGTAATTAACCCGACAGGCAGGGTTTGGATTATTATGTTGTAGAAGAGTTGTGGTGGCAAGACTTCTAATTTTGGGATGAATCAGCATTAACAATTAAGCAATAAACAAATACAATCTCATTTACAAGAACACAGGCAGCAGGAGGTTTTCCTCTGCCAAAGCAGTCATCAGGCAATTGGTTATGTTGCAGCTGGGTAAGGTGGGAAGGAGAAATAATTTCTCACCTGGAGAAAGAAGATAAGCCATAAGTCTCTGCTGGCTGCCAGTGGGAGGGATGCTGAACGATAACGGAAGCTTGCTGCCTTCTTTTGCCTCCTGGTCCCACTATCTGTGATTACTGACTGTTAGTGCACATACCTGTCACACTGGATCCTGGATGTTACTAGGATATTAATTAATTCCCTTTAGGCAGATAAACTCACCTGGGCTGGTACTGGACCTCCAGCATCCTCCAGTATCTTTTCATACAGATCTTCAGTCTGAGGAGGGAAGAAGAATTAATGATAAATTAGTGATAATTTCTACAATATTGTTGTGTGTGAGGGGGTAATTTTGGGTCCTTACTTACTTGGCATCTTCCAAGGTATCTTCTCTTCCGTTAACTCTCTGCTAGTATTCCTGGTGGTGCAAATGCTTGCCCTGTAGAAGTGCTGTGTTGACGAATTTGTCAAACTCGGGTTTCACCAGAAGGCAAGGAGGCCTGATCACTCCTGTGCTCATGGCTTGTAGGACAACTGCTGAGGATTTGAGCTCTGCTGAGGGACACTGCCCATCTGCAGCTGGTGGCTCTCAGCATGGGCTTTGTGCACATCTGGAAGGAGCCGGGCTGCCAGAGGTGCTCCTGAGCAGGCAATGTCACTATCCTGCTGTGGTGAAGGGCACATGTCCCCTCGATCCTCTTACTTCCCAGAGATGCTGGTGAATATTTCTGAGCATCACACCCTGTTAGTGGGAGGGAGTGGGCGGACAGCTGAGCAGCTCCGGCAGCCGCAGCCTGGCTGTTGCGCTTCCTCTTCCAGCTCTGCGGCTGCTCCAGGCGCTGCCACGGCAGAAACTGCACGCCTTTGATGGCATCTCTGGGTTCACTTTTCAGTCACGTATAAAGGCAGACTTGGGCGGGAGTGGGGAGTCAGAGGTGGATTGTCATACATTTTTAAAAGTGATGTCCCTGAAGGAGTGCTGTGTGGCTGGACGACGGGTGTGCAGGGCTTGCTCGACCGCCTGTGCTCCTCTGCATCCCTTTTCTCTCCTGTTTGTATTGTTTCCCGAACTTAAATGTGCCCTTACTGCAGGCCACAAAGCCTGATGTGAGCACAGCCTGCATCAAGGGGATCCTGCTGCTGAGCTCGCTGGCTGGGGATTTCCTAACCTGACATGTAAATGTGCTGGGGCTTAGGCTCACCATTACTCATCCAACCTTCCTGTACTGCATTACAGCTGTCCTGTGGTCTGCCTGTCCAAGTTTCCTCGCCAGAGGGTGGCTCTAATTGCTTGCTGTGATGGCTGATCCCTCGCTGGGTGAGGTGGCTCTCAAAGGTTGCAGCTGTGCCAAGGTACCACTGCTGGCTGGGAGAAGCAAAGAAAGGTATTTTTCAGTCTGGCAGCCAGCTCTGTCTGTTTTTCTCCCCTTTGACCTAACCCTCAAGTGTTGTTTTAGTTTCGTTCTTTCTCACCCGGCAAGAACCTACACAGGCTGGCGCTGGTGGGACCTCAGCGCTTGTGGTAAGGCATTGCATGCCAGTGTTTCTTTGCACCAAGGAGCACTCCTCTTCTTTTTTTCTGTCTTCCTCCTTTCTTGCTTTTTACCACACTCTTTTTTTCTATCTTCCTCCCTTTCCTCATCACCCAAAATTTGTAAAGCACAAGCTTACCTTTTTCACACTGCTTTCCCTCCCTTGCCACCATGTGCTGCAGTGGGTTACGGTCCTTGGATGGTTCAAGCTGGCATAATGTGGGCTGTCAGCATATTAGGACCTCTCCTTAAGCTGTGAGTGCTTGGGTTCCCTGCTGAAAGCAGAAAGCTGAGCTGCCGGACTCAGGGGTGAAACATATGCCAGGCCATGCACATACACTGGAAACTTGCCCAGGGCAGGATAATTGTGGGAGGCAGTGTTTTTTGAGCAGACCGTGTGCTCTCACTTGCTAAACAGTCTTGTGATTAGTATCTTATTTAAGAGGATTTTAGGACATGTGCTGCAGTTACGCTGAGTTTCTTTTAGAAGTAGGGGAGAGGTTAGAAAAATAAACTCTGTAAAGGCTCTTTTGTGTTTCTAGCAAGGGTCATCAGATAAGTGCAGTGCATCACTGCTGTGTTGCATCAGTGTAGGCAGTGGGTTTTGCTATTAATGGTTCAGTGGGAGAGGGATCCGCAGGAGGGGCTTTGCACATGCATTTATACAGGCTGTATTGCTGAGATC
This sequence comes from Haliaeetus albicilla, assembly GCF_947461875.1. NCBI lineage: Eukaryota > Metazoa > Chordata > Aves > Accipitriformes > Accipitridae > Haliaeetus > Haliaeetus albicilla. Next base: position 19,409,900 of record NC_091491.1, on the reverse strand, counting down.
TCCTTAGGGACCCAGAACTCCAGTGCTGAGGGTGAGTTCTGCTTCCCTGATCTCGGCATTACCAGTTGTCCCCGACCCTGGCTCCTGGCATTAGACTCTGGGGAGATCTGCAGCCAGCAGGTCTTCAGCAGCATATTTTGCCTTCAAAATAAGGCTCTGCGTGCTGTTTTACTCAAGCACAAGGTGTTGGCAGCTCGTTGTTGGTCTTACCCAGGACTCCCTCGCCCATGGTGTGGGTGCAGCAGCATCTGCAGGCTCTGGGCGTTTCCATGTCACTGCTGACTTGCGGTGTGGTCCCAGCTGGTGGTTGTAGTCACCAGTCTGGTGGTTTCTGATCAGTCTGATGTGGCTGTCTAACATCTTCCCCTTAATTTCTTTCCTAGGCTAGAGAACTCGATTAAGAGGGAGATGGGAGTATGAAGAATTGCATGCAGAGCACGGATGTGCTCCCTGTGGTGGCATCTCCTGCAGATCTTACCTGGCAATCTGCTTCTGCCTGGAAGGGTTTGAGAGGAAATGCTGTGGAAAGCAAAGGAACCTGGAGATGAAGGTGATGACCATGGCTCTTCTTCTTTTCCCTGCCCCTCTTTTCCCTTTCACATGCCTGCAGCAAGAGCACGGCTGCTGTCGGCGTGACAAGGCCACGTACATTCAGAGGCACTGCTGTTTGCACTGGGGCTGTCTTGTATTGCATGTGGAGTTGGGAGGATGGTAAAGAAAATGGGAAGCATTCTCTGCCATTCCCCTTGCAACTATCCTATATTTCTCTTAAAGCAAAATGCAACATTTATTCTGCTTCTTGTGGGAGCCCTTGTAGGTGTTGATACATACTGGTTATGCTCCAAAGATACATGTCTAAGATCCAGTGATTATTCTGACTTGCATAAAATTAATATAAGATGTGTGCTGCGGGCTCATTTCAGTTAGGGCTTTCCCCAGAAACCCCAGTCCTCTAGAAAGGTATATTGCTGGTGTGGTGCTAGGTTAGAGTAATTACCCGGCTGCTTTCACAGCTGACCTCTGCTGAACATGCCCGAAGTGCTTTTGTTGGTGGTGCCACTACTTTCCCTTTCTGTCACTCTTCTCCACCAGCATCCTGCCCCTTATCGCAGTGCTGCAAGCCTTCAGCAGTTGCCGCCCGGGATGACGAACTAGTCCAAAAGATCCGTATCACATACTGAATATTCTAGAGCTCTGTGCTTCAGCTTTGGGCCTGATTAGTCCAATAGTTGTGTGACCACTGCTACCATTTGGCATACAATTAGTGTACACCATAAAGTTTTGATCATGCAAAGCAAGACTGCTGGGCAGCCTGAGCCATTGCAGTGACTGGGGAATGTGGTGATGCTGGGACCCCCTCCATTTTCTCTTGTGCATGGGAAAGTTAACTTGGTAGGGGGCATTTTTAGAGTTGACTGCAAATACAAGTACTGGGTTTATGCCTGTTTTCACGTGTGAAGAAGGTTTGGGAGGACCTCATTGTATAGCTGCTTCATTAAATCCTTAACTTGCTGGCATCAAGAGTGCCAGATGTTGCTCCCTGCTTCCTCCTCTGCTGGAAACATGCTAATCGCCTCTCCTCCGCTTAAAACCTGAATCTTTAATACAGAAAATGCGCCACCGTTTCTTTGTTTCTGGCCAGGGAACACTTCTCCCTCCCAGTGTTGTATTACCTTTAGCATTGCAAACTGAAACGCTTGGGCTGGGGTAGCAGAGCTCCAGCAGCCTGCCTGCCTGGGGGCTGCTAGATTTCCATCCCCAAAGAGGGCAGAGAGCAGCCAAAATTTGCACGCGTGTCAAGACGGAGCAGTATGGGGCCTGGGGAGTGTTGGCAGGAGTGGTAACACACTGCTGGAGGTAGGCGAGTGGAAGTGTGGCACATTGCCTTGGGCATCTTTGGCAGCTGGTTTTTTCATGGGGGAAGAAGGAAACTAAGCTGGAGACAGCTTAACTTCTGGTTAGGTGGGATTTGGGTATAGAATAGAGGAACAAAAAAGCAGGTCAGCCATAGAGCAATGCCCCTGTAAAACTACTACTACTTTTTTTTTTTTTTTTTTTGAAACAAGGGAGGGGGTTAGTTTTGTTTTTGTCCTTGTTCCTCTGTGAAAGTCCTCTGCTTGCTGGATAAAGATGTGTCTTGGGGTGTGACCTCAGGTGGGCTGGTGATATAGCAGGATCTTGTGTAGTCATGGGAGTTGTCCTCTCTCAGGAGGTGTGGGAGCACGTGGCAGCTCTGTGTGCATGTGCAAAGTACAGATCTGCAGCAGTGAATGACTACTATTATTTTGGCCGTGGTTGGATGCCAGTCTTTGGGACAGCTGAAATCTAAGGCCAAGACAACCTCTCAAGCACAGGTTCACTTTTAGTGCAGAGATATTCCTTCTCTTAATGTGTTTTGGTAACACTGAACTGAAGAGTTACCTTCCATTTGTGCCAGGACAAAATCTTTAGCCCCTTTTGAAATGCTCAGAAGTCTTCCTGTTGAACAGCCAAACCCAGTTCTCTGTTACTAAATACGGTTTCAGACTAGGCAGCCTGGTTAGGCCTGGCTTGTAATATGCAAAGGCTGTTGGGGGAGTTGAGTATTTGAAAACCAGCAAAGTGATACATTTGGTCTGTAAGACCTGTATCTCTCAGTCTGCCCAGCCCTCTTGTCAGCAGTTACGCTGTTTGATATGTTAGTATCTGAAATTTAAAGGGGCCTTTTCTTTTTCCGCCTTTGGGCACATCTGAAATAGGGGAGTAAAACCAAAAACAGGCACACACTTGCTTTACCCCTCAGTGCTCCATGTAGCTGTGTGGGAGCCTCTGACCCCTACTCCTTCAGAAAGCGGCTTGTGGCTGAGCAGAGCCTGCCTGTTTGAGGAGAGGGACTGTTGGTACGTTAGGTTTGGATGGTCAAAGGCAGAGGAGAGAAGGACAGGGATGTGCTTCGGTGTGTTGTATCCAGGTTTAGCAATGGTTCTCCAAGGTGGGTGTCCAGACCAGCGGAGCACCCTCAGCAAAACCTTGCACCATGTACTAGAACGCAGTTCCCTGTAATGATAATAGGATGATGCATATGTAATCGTATTGTGTAAGATTAACAGAGTAATTAATCCTGCATACTTGATGCTGAAGTGCGGTGCCAGCCCATCTGCTTGTTTTTGCTGTAGTTTTTCATGTGATTTAGAGATGGCTCCTCCAGTGCTATCTGTTTGGGGCAGCTTTGTCTATCAGGAGTTGGCTGTTGGTGGCCACTCTGGTATCAGCCTGTTTCTGGATATTCAAGGCTTCTGCTGTCTTATATGCATGAAGTCCACGCTGCGGTACACTACAGCAGAAGACCCCCATCTCAGGCATTGCTTCACAATTGAAGCATTCTGTGGGACTCCTGCACCAGCTCTGAAACATCTGGGCTCGTGTCCTCTGCTCATCAAGAACAGGCACTGCACGCATCTCTCCCATCTCTCTGGGAGAGGTAGGAGAAAAGCTGACCAAAAATGCAGATCAGGGAAGGACTTCCAACAAGGAAGGTTTGTGGAGGGTGGAAGGAGGGCTGGAGGTGGGTGTACGGCTCTCACCAAGGCAGGAGGGCAGCTGCCTACCACTGCACTGTGGGGAAAGACCACAGAAATGAGGGCATCGCCTCATGTGGTGCCGATGCTGGCAGGGGTGTGTAGGGCCTTAGGAAGGATTTCCCAGGAGGAAAGAGAGAGTCCTGGAGATGCGCACACAGTAGGAAGGCACCCAGTTCCTCGTGGGTAGCACATATGTCCATCTCCAGCCCTCCTCCTGGCTCCACGCAGTGCTGTGCATCCTTGGTCTCTTAAAAATAGCTTTTTTAAGTACCACTGCAGTCAGAGGAGCGGTTTTGCCAAGCGCTAACCACCAGTGCTGCTGTGCGAGTGTTTGATCAGACGATGCAGAGCACAGCCCTTTCATCTCTCCTGGCAGTAGCGGTGCCCTGGCGAAGTCAAAGAGTTCAGGGGAGCTGGCGCCTCTGGACAGAGCGCGTGGGAAATTTCCGCTCGGCTTCCCTGCTCTCACACAAATGGTTTTTCACCTCTTTGGGCGGTAATCTGCCGAGATCTCTGAAAGAGCTGTGATGTTTGGTCAGCTTGTAAAGACCTCCCAAAAAGCGTACAGGAGGTTAGCTGCAAGTGTGCTCATTTCTGAAGCACTGATGCTCCACCCTATTTGAGATGGCTACAGATAAAGCCTTACGGAGATTCAGACAAGGTAAGGCTTTATACACAACCCAAAGTGAGAGGAACCTAAAAACTGCGGCAGGCTTATAATTTTTACCCCCATACTTTGGGGAAAAAAATTGAAAATCATTGTTCCTAACAGACTTCAGAAAATACTCATCAGATTGGTGCACTTTTTAAACTAGTGATTTCTATATTTAATAACTTCAGAAGGAGGAAGAAAAATTCAAAGATGGCGGCTTGTAAAAGTAATTTCCCTTGATGACATACAACTCTGACCTATATGTGTGTTGGTCAGCTTATGAAAAAGCTATTATTTCAGCAATATCAATTTCTTATTGTATCGTGAATGCATTATTACCTAATTAAAAAATAGGTGGGAATAGGTATATAAGTACCTACATATATGTATTTGTTACATATTGTGGAAAGAGAGACACATTTCAGTGGAAGAAGAACCTTAGCTGAATTGGCCTGATTCTTGGGAAAAAAAAAAAAAAAAAGAACAAAAAGACTAATGAAATGCAAATTAATAATCCCAAAATAGTGTGAGAGGGCTTTGCTAGGCTTCTCTGTTGTTTTTCTTTGCTTTGATATTGGAGCGTTGCAGCTCCTTCTACATCAGAGGAGATACTCTAACCAGCATACCCAGGGCTTGGGGGTTCTCTGCCAGTTTTGCATCAGGGGCTACTGATATGATGGCCTGAGGATGGAAAAGAAATTGTGTGCCTCCTCTCAAGAGACCCCAGGATGGCCAGGACTGCCTTCAGATGCCTGTGCAAGCTTAAAGCATGGTGTGGTAGCAGCCGAGCTCCCTTCCTGAGAACATGGAAGGGGAGATGGTGAAACAGAGCGTGAGGTACACTGCTGGTAAGGATCCCTTCGGTAAGAAAAGGGAGGAAAGTTGAGATGAAGGGTCACCTAGGATCAGCTCCCATGAGACTATGGTGGCATTCCCAAATAAAAAACTTAAAAACTTGTCCCTTAAAAGCATAGTGGAGTAAAAGTAGGCAGATTTGTTTAAATAAAAGGAATGAGTAACTTCTAACCTAAAGCTTGATCTGAGCCAGATCAAAGTCAGGCTTGTTTAAAGTTCAGTGGACTTTAAGCCCAGTGCTTTTCCACTTCGAGCTTGGATCAGATGTTGAGCAGCAAGAAGAAATGGCCTTGTCTCAGATAAATTGGGCATGTGCTAGAGGTGGCATGAGATCACCCTCGCAGTCTTGAGCACTGTGCGGGATGTTATGGCGTGTGAGATCACTGCTGTATGGAAACATCCCATTCTTGCTCTAAAGCAGTTAGGCATGATGTCACCACCCGGAGCGTCCTCTGAATCACCCCCAGCAGCTGGCAGCCACCACCACGTGTATGGAACATCTTGGCTGGATTTCACCAGGTTCCTTGTCTGCACAGAAGTGCGTCTGCTGCTGGGATGTGGATGGTTTTGGCACTTGCACTTACCTGTGCAGTCCATTGAGGCGCATTATTGTAAGAGATGACCCTAAATAGTGTTTGCTGCACAGCCGCATGTTGGAGATGAGTTTTGCAGTATTCTGCACCTTCTCCCTGGTTTGTAAAGGTTTGTTTCCACCAAATGTCAAGTGTTTGATGCTGTGGCGCAGTATCCTTCTTTGGGGGTGGGAGAAGCCCCAGCAAAGCACTTTGGCCTTCTGTGTCTGGGCTGTTGAGATGTTACTTGAAAGAATTGGGTGGATTCGGGGATTAGGCTTCCTGAGTGAGAGCAGTGCAGCATAGATTTGATTAATATTGAAGCGGAGGGCATCTACTTCAGTGATGAACTTTGGGTCAGGATTGCGCCATGGAATCCAACTGACCTGCTGATTGCCCCCACACATACTGTGTTTCCATCCATACTGGGAAGCAGTTCCTGATCAAAGAGGGTTCGAGTCAGGTGAGACCCAACAAAAAGAAGCACCCCCTGCCCCGCCCCCCCCCCTCCCCCCCGATTTTTTACGTGTGCTTTTTTGAGCTTCCCTTTAGCATTTACTTAGTGAAGAAGATGAAGTTGGGATTGGCAGTGCTATGAAATGGCTGACCTGAGGACAGAACTGACTGATATGGTGAAATGCTGGAAGAACTTCAATATTTAAACAGACCAATTGATGATATTATAAAAAGAAGAATTGCAGTACAGATAAACTTGGGTTTCTCTTGCGGCATGAACTCTGCGAATTAATGCTGTTATGTGTGTGCTCATCTCAGGGCTCTCCAGCTCTTATGTACTAGGAAACAGCTCCATTTTTAGCAGTTATGTTTAGAAAACAAGGTGGGGGTGAGGAGTGGAGTGTTGTAACTAGTGATGGAAATTATTGGTGGTTGAGAATGGCCTCTTCCAAAGCCATCTGTCCTAGGCATGACAGATGTCTGACTTCTTTGTTTGGGGGGAGTTTCCTTCACGAAAGAAGTAGTCTGGTGTCTTCATGGCCAGGTGGCACTGAGTGGATGGGAAGAGAGCTGCGTGCTCATCTGCAGGAGTCGAGCTCTTGGCAGCAACGTCCTCCTCCCTATCATCCCTCCTCCAGCATCTCATCCCTTCTTCTAGCGAAGTGCTGGCTGGTCCTGGGGGGAGACAGGGATCTTTCATTCCTCTGGGAGGCTCAGAGAGTTTTTTTAGGTCATGTAAGAGCTCTCTAAGACTGCTGAAATGTGTTGTGCTAAAAGTGGTACAAGAGCCAATATTGAATGGAGGAGATACAAAAATGTCTGGGGCCTTCTTTACTGCTTTAGGGAGTAACTTCTGTGTTTGTTGGAATTGTCTGTCTAGATCTCTTCCTTCATGCTGTAAGTCGCTACCTGGCTTTGATGAGAAACACATTTATGCTGAGATTCATGGGTTGTCTCACTTTTTTTCTGCTTTCTCAGCCACTCTTGTTTGTTTCGTGCACCTGGTTCGGTGCTGTGCAGCGAACCCTGCACACTCAGCTGGTATGCCGTCGTGCTGCGTGCGAGGCTTGCACGCTCAGCCTGTGCTGTTTGCACTTGTGTGCCTGCAGTGCTTTCAGAGGCCGCTCGCAGGTGTGTCTGGCACAAGTGAACAGGAGGGTGGCTGGCTGTGTTTCTCGCCTGGCACTACACAAACCCAGGGAAGGTGGGCTACCGTTAGTGACACTCCGGGACAGCATTATCCTGCAGATTTCAGGAGCTGTTGCTGCTGGGAGTAGTGACCAAGTTATACCTGTCTGCTTGTGCCAGTAAAGCAGTGCCACGGGGTTGGCAGAATGGCTTGTCATCCTTCACAAGTGGAGGCACAGACTCCCGCGTGCATGAAGTTTCTGTGGCCTTAAATACCAGAGGGGAGAGAGCAGCCTGCTTCAAAGGGAGGTGGTGGTTCAGATCCATGGTGGATCCATCTAGTTGCCATCTGCAAGCTCTGCTGCTGGACTTATTTCTGAAGTGCTGACCATAGGAAGCGAGGGATGTGTTTGGGGACAGGAGCTGGGTAGTGCTTTTCAGGCTTTACATGTGGTTTTCCGATAGGGGAAAAAGCACACTAAAAATACTTGGAGTAGGAGATATTAGAGTGGAGAGACACTAAAATGGCCTTTATTGCCTCTCTGAACCTCAGTAAAATTTAAATGTGTTTCAATTTCATAAGTGTGGTGTTTTCCTCCCTCCAGCAACTGTGTAGATTTGTTGCACTTCAGATCACTTGATGTCATGCCGTTAACCACACTGACCCATCACTGGGATGCTGTCAGGGTGTGTAAGTGGGGAAGAAAAAGGGAATTCTTTCTGGCACCATGGAGCAGCCAGATGCATGGCACACTCTGTTTGGGAGCTTATAGCTGGAGCCGGTGATACGTTGTGCCAGGTCCTCCGCCCCACTGAAGAGTGGGCATCGCAAGCCGTTTTGAGAGGCACCTGTTTGCTCCTGCAAAGCATTCTCTGTGCTGGATCCTTAAGCAAAGGACATAGTCTTGGGTTTGGGTAGGAGGTACCATTGACCCTGTTTTCCTTTCCTAAGCATCTGGGGGGGATGCTGAGGGAAGAAAATAGCAAAGAGGTTTTAAATGAAGGCTTTTTCAGGAAAGTTTCATTAATGTTTTCTGATTTTATAAATACATATGTGAAACTTTGAGGGGGGAGGAGTGTCTTAAGCTCTTTAAATGTCTTTAAATACATCTAGGCACCCAGATTTGTGCTGTATGTTTATATTGCCTATGATTCATAAAATTGAATTTTATTCGGGCAAGGTCACTTCCCTGGTGATGTTCTTGTGGGCTTATTGACAGTAGATACATTTGAAATGATGCTACAAGGGGATAGTGTTACCAGATGAATAAATCAGAATTGCGTGTAAAAAGCAGAGCAGCACTTGCTGTTACTAACGTCTGAAGTCCAGCCACGCCGTGAGCTCCCTGCGCAAGGACGTGACTCACTGACATGCCTTGGCAAAGCACGTATTTGACATCTGCTACTGCAAATATTTTGACTTCTGAGAACCTGGATGCTGCTTCAACAATGAGCGATATCCAGGACTTTGGAGTATATGGATTCCTGTGTTATCTGCTACCTTGGGTGCTCTGCTGCAGCCTGACACTGAACTTGGATCAGGGCTTCCTCGACAGCTTGTGTTGAGTTATACCTGGCTTTCCTCTGATCACTTCAGTCTTGGTTTAACCAGTGGAGCTGATGATGCGTAGTGAGAGCGGTATCAATTTAGCTTACCTAACACCATGGCTATGGAGAGTGAAAGCAAGCATATTTGGTTTATGGAAAAACATCTGATTATTGTAACATGTTTTTTTCCGCCTCCTTTTCTGTCAAAGACAAAACAGTTAACGGTAATTTTGATGTTTCTATTTGTCTTCCTTGCCTCAAGTTCCTTGCGTAGAAAGGAACTATTTTGATTTTTGCCAGACAAGTAATTGAAGTGCCTCTTAAATAGTTTTTCTTACAATTTCTCTGAAAGTTATTTGCTTTGATGGGCTCTAATGGGTGTCCTTTCTAATATCCTCTTCATTGCTGTTGGGACCTGCCTTTTTTTCTCAGCACCTGATACTTTATGATGAACACTCTTGACATCTGTATGTCTCTCTTATATTATAAAGTATGGATTTCTTAGTGAAAACCAATTTATTTTAAATGTAACGCAAGAAGTGTTTTGCTTAACTTAGAGCTGTTTGAATAGTGCTTTCTGAAGTCGGTGGCCAGAATTCCTATTTTACTTCTCTCCTCCAGTGAAGCTGGCATGGTGGAGTGCTGCTTTTGAGTGCCAGCCCTGCCATCCCCAACAGGGATGAGCTCTGGGTGTGAAGAGGAAAACCAAATCTCAGTAGCGCTGCTGGACTGAAAACTAGCAATGGTAGATTCACAGTTCTGCAAGTTTATTTCACTGTCTTAGGTTAAATTGAATTAGATTCTTCTCTGAGCAAGTTGTAAAGAGTGTGTTGTCCTTGAGGAGATGGAAAGACATTGCACCCACCTGCGAAAGGCTGGTGTCAGAGAAATATTATCCTGAAGGGTAGCATAGCTGCAGCTGGCACAAAGTGTATTTATTGTCCTGGGGCCATGCAATACCAATTACGTGTCTTGGCGCGCAGTGATATTTGCAGAGGCATTAAGTGTTGACCTCCCACATGCCGCTAATTTAAAATGAAGAAGTGCTCCCCTCTCATTTCAAAAGATAAACGATGTAGAGGAACACATGATTGGGAGGGAACAAAGAAGTGATTTGTTTGATTGGAAGGTGTAATGTTCTATGTAAAGTAAATAGTCCTAAATGAGTGATCGCACCCTGGTCTTTAAAGCTGGGGGGGAATTTTCACTGTTGGTGTCAGTGTGGGAATGGTTATGATAAAGCTGACTGATAATGAAAACCTCACTTGTGTGGCGGGTTGACCCTGGCTGGATGCCAGGTGCCCACCAAAGCCATTCTATCACTCCCCACCTCAGCTGGGGGGGCCGGGTATGGGAGGAGAAGCAGCGCTTTTGGGAATTGGTGCGCTTCATGCGCAGCATGATGCACTTTCTTTCTCTTTTAACATGAAACTGGCAATTTTAGAAACTGAAAAGGTTTGTTACCAGCAGTGGTCTCCAAGTATCTTGCTCAGTGAGGCTTCCATGGGCATGTGCCCATGATGAAATGGCTTCTGTGTTGAACTGGACTCTGAAAGCTCCCATGGTGGCTGGCCGACCACACCTGAGTGGGAACACGCTGCCAGAGCCCGGGGCTCGCCTGGGGCATGCCAGCACCCCACGCAGGTGGGGTCTCTTTCCTGTCCATTACTGTTAACAAGGAATATTTGGCAGGTGTCTGTCTGTGGGCTAGGAAGGCAGGTTTTGTAATGGAGAGGTGCTGGTCCCACTAGCCAAGAGCTTGGTCCTGTTTTGGAGCTCGTAAACACGCTGTCCCTCTGGGCGAGTAACCCACCATTGTCTACCGTGGCGTGCCTTGGTAATTATTTTTTCCAGTCCTAAGAGTTAAATTTTCCTTCCATCTTCATGCGTCTGCAAAAGACCCTGCAGTAGCCCATTTCTGCCTTAGCCAGCAGGGTCAGGGACTGTTACTGCTGGTCCAGGGCAATGGTTAGAGCTTGTGGCTTTGCAGAAGGAAAAGATACGCTTTTTGGTGTTAAACGTTTTCCTGACAGTGTTGGAGTGAAGGGTGGTAATGTGACACGCTTGTCGGAGCTGAAGGTCATCCTGACAGTCTCTGAACAGGTAGGCAAAGGGACAGGAGGACCATCCCTTCTAGAGTCACGAGCTATTAGAGCAGCATGGCTCTAACAGTCCTGTAACGCTGTTTGTTGAATCCCTCCCTTCCCCTCTTGGTACATCGGTGTCAAAGACAGTCCCCGCATGTGTGTGTTTGTGTCTGCTCCTGGTCTGCACAGGAGCACAACAGCAAACAGAGGCTCACTTCTTTGGAAAGCTGCTTCTCAGCCCTGTAGGTGCTGCTGGGCATACTGCTGCTTGCTGCAGCCATAACTGTTGGCAAGTCCTTAACTGCAATGAGTTGGCTGGTTCAGATGCCCTGCAGTGGATTTGTCATTGCGTATGTCATACTTGCTAACATAAAGTGGTTTATTAGAGCTGAGCTCCAACAGCACCAAACATGCACTTCATGCCCTGGTATGGGCTGGTCCTGGGCCAGAGCTGTGTGGGCATCCTGCTGGGTCGGCGGGAGCCAGAGGTGGGAAGCCACAGCAGTGTGGGTCACCTCTCACCTTGGGTCTCAGTGGCCAATGGTGACCGTGTGGTTCTGCAGGTGCCTGGCAGAGCATCGGTGGTGAGTGAAAGCAAAACTGCTGCTTTTTAATTAGGGCAGAAGGGAAGGCAGTATGCTGCAATGCAGAGCCACCCTCCAAAACCAGCACGGGACCTCAGAAAAGAGGGGGAATAAAGGGCTGACACAGCCAGAAATGAAGGCTTCTGCCTTTATTAAATCCCAGTGTTTGTTGACACGTACAACCAAAATGAAACACATGCTTAAACTTTCCCCTGTGCCTCCCCCCCCCAAAATCTGTCTCTCCTGTTCTCCTGGAGAATTTTTTTCAGCTGTGACAGCAGCATATTGTTTCTGGCACATGCAAAGATTTTTAATGCAGGCAGGACTAATGGAATGATTTATTTAATTAGCAAGTGACGTGTATAGCTTCTCAACACGTCATCTGAAATTTAACCATGTTCCTCACTTAAAATGCTTCTTTTCCTCATTCTCCACATAAAAATTCCTCATTCGGCACTTTTTTTTGTTTTGTTTGACGGCATTGGAAGCACTTAAATGTATGGCTCAACAGATGTTTTATTTTCACAGCACAGTGATGTTTTGGAAAAAAACCAAGATTGTTAGAAGCAAGCCTTCCCTGTTTATACATTTACAAAATTGAAATACACACAGTTGAATTAACAGGCCAGGCTAAATAAAGTATCAGAGAGATCTTCTGAAACTCCAGAGGGAGAGACCTTTAACTTGAACAAATGTATTACCACCTTTCATCTGATGTATCAAGTATATGAAAAGTACAGTTTCTTCATTTGCAAAAAGGCATGATTGTAGTTTGTGTAATACTATAAAGGCTCTTGATAATTATTTTTTTTTTCCTCAGGACAAGAATAGGGAATTTAAAGAGCAGATGTGGATTCAAGGTCACTTCTCGAATCCTACTTTTTTCTCCTCTTCAGTTTCCTTGGGTATGTTATTTTATTTTGAATGGAGGGATTTCTGCCCTACACCTCTATGTATTTCCTCTTTAGGTATCCTCTTTTCACACACTTTCATGTGAACTCATTCTGCCCCTGCTACCAGCCACAGGCGCTTTACAGAGGGTGCTGGGTGGAGGAAAGGGTCAGTACCGAGAATGTACAAAAAAAAAAAAAAAAAAAAAAAAAAAAGAATAAAAAGGTATAGTTGAAGTATAAAATGTTCATATGGGGGAGCATAAAAACATTCAAAAATACACCAGCAAAAGTTGGGGGCAAAGCTTTACTGCTTTGTATTTAGGCACAGCACAGTTGTGGGTACAGATGGAAATGTATAAATGAAGGAAACCTGGAAAGAAATGTAAATGCTCTACGTTTAAATATGAAATCATTATCACATTACCCCAAAAAAGACTGAGGAACAACTTGCTAAAGTAAAAAGCTTTTGTGCTTACATCAGAGGCAAGAAAACTGCAGGTGAATGATGCTGATATATGAACGGAGGGACCAAGGAGAGGCACAGTGAAACAGGTGGATGTGCCCCCTGCATGTGCCCATCCCCAGGGGTTACATCTCTCAAATCGTTGTTTAAATTAACTTAAAGGTGTTATTTGACGTGATTACATTTCAGAGGGACTCCGGTGGGATCCATTGCTTCAGACCAGTAAACATAATAAAAATAACTAACACCTGTAGAATATGTGAGAATTAATGGAGGAGTCTCATCATCTGTTTGCAGAAGAGTTATGTTTCAAATCTGTCTGCCTGTTTCCTCTTCTCTCATTTTCAGAAGTTAGTGAACCTGGAGAGGAGGAAATAGCATGCTTGAATTTTCAAGGTTTTGCTGAGATTCCTCATCAAGAGCCTCAGGAAAAAAAACCACCCTAAGCTGTCGTGGGATGAGAAAGTTCCCGTCCTGGATTAGTGACTGCCTAGCGGGTGGGAAACCAAGCGGTCAGGTTTCACAACATCACAGAAGTCCCACAGGGATTTGCTCTGATATCTCTGCTGTTAAGCAGCAATAACAGATCTGCAAAGGAGAGGAGGAAGGGCTTAGGTTATGGGCTTGGCTGGCTTTGTCTTCAGAGGGCTGCTGGGACCAGAGAAGACACCAAGCAGCTGCAGAGGGATCCGGCCATCCTGGTGGCTGGGCAGCGCAAGGGCAAAGGAAGCCTAGCAGGGGTAAGATAATGGTCTTTAGTCCTATTTTATTCCTGCCCTCCGCCCTGTGCTGGAGAGAACTCTCAGTGAGTCAGTGCTGCTTGCAAAATATGCTGAAGTCATTACTGACAGCCTAGCGCTCAGGGCTTAGAATTGGTCAGGAAGGGAAATAGAAGTGGAGGAAGTTTTGGAAGGAGAACAAAGCAGCCCTGTTGTTATGTTGCTGCCAGACCACGCGGCCTGAGCGTGTGCAGCTGGGGTGTCCCCGTGCGCCTGCCTTGAGGGATGTTCACACGCTGCTAACGGTGCCGGGGAAGTTGACCCAGAGAGTCAGAGAACACGGGATTCAGCCCGGAAAAGCAATGAGTGGGGAAAGGAGGGTGTTAGGAGAGATGGTGCAACCATGAACAATGTGCAGAAAATGAAGACAGGATTACTGTTGGTGCGATTGGGTTTTCCTGGTGTGAAGCGGAGAGAGGGGAGAGAGGAGGGGTTGTCTCTGCACGGTGCGCAACTGCAGAATTCATTGCCTCAGGCTGTTTGGGCAATGTGCGTTACTTCAAGAAGCAATTAAACGCTGTGCAGAGGGTGGGCATTGGTACAGCTGATGACAGAGCTTTTGGGAAGCTGTGTGCATTTACTGGAAGAGAAATATATTCATATGTTTGTCCATACGTGTTTTCTCTGGGTATCTGCTGTCAGTCACTATAGGAGACAGGTAAGGGCTTGATAGACTTTTTGTTTAATGAGGTGAAGACACTGTTGTTAGCAGTTTTAGGGTAGATCTGCTGTGGGTAGTGGAAATGGGGATGGCCTGGTGTTCTCTGCCAGGGCACTGCTGTCTACAGTTCCCCAGGTGGATGGCAGCGTCTGGGATGCCAGAGGAGGCAGGACTTTCACACTTTTCTGTACTTTGATGATTAAGACATGACTCCAGTGATATACTTGGACAAGAAAGGTTAAGTATAAGAGTGTGTGGACGGGATATAATTCCCTGACTGCCTTGAGGATACTGCATCACTCACTTGTTCTCTGCACAGGATTAATCTACCCCCAGAGGACTTGCTGTGTGGGGTAAGCCTGCCAGCCAGCCAGTGCTGCACCCCACAGCCGCCTTGAGCTCTAGATTTCAGGAAGGCAACAGCTATTTGTTTAAGTGTTTTTATAGGTTTGGGGGATTTTTTTTGTCCTTTCTTTCTTAGTGCTCATAGCTGACACCTTGTGCTTTGTGTAGGTGATAAGTTTGTGTCACCTCCAGAAGAGCACATTTGTACTAACTGCTGCGATACAGAAGCGCACAGAAGTGACTTAGCTAAGGGTGTGGAAAGAGAGCACCACTTGTGGGGTATCCTACCTTGCCTGGAAGAGCAACCGCCTTCCTGCTCGGCAGAAAAGGTTTGCTGGCAGAGTGCTTGAGGGGGACCTCATGTTAGGATGCTACTTGTGCAAATAAAATATATCATGTGAAGTAGTAGTAATAATTAAACTGAACTGCAGTGAACCCTTGGTGAACAAAAGGTACCTTGAAATGTTGTGGCTCTCCTAAAATGTACTTGCTTGCAGAACCTACTTTGCCAACTTACAAAGCAAAGCAAAATACCTGTTCACATTGCAGCAGCATGCACAGTCATCAAAGGCAGAGATCACATTGTGCTGAGTGCTGAAGGTGAGTTTTCTAGGTTCCTTTGTGGGGCCCAGGGAGGAGAGGAGGTGTTGTAACTTGTTGGGCATCCTCTGCTGTGTGGCATTGGGAGGAGCATCCCAGCAGGAACTTGCATTGAGCTGTAAGGTTGTTCCACCGCGAAGAACCTGCCACTCCTCTAGATGATCCTAGCCACGGGAAACAAAAGCTGACGATACCAAGATGCGCCTGCTACCACCTACACCTGGAAGCCTGTCAGGAGAGGCTTCTGAATTCAAAAGCATGGCAGAACCCTCCAGGGCCCGGAATGAAGAGCTTCACTCTGCAGGGCAGTGGGGCAGCTGGGCGCCTCCCATGGTGCAGAGGATCTGTGCTGCCCGCGCAGAGCATCTTGGTGGAGTTTCCTGGAAGTGACACCCTCATCTTGTGTAAAGAAGTATAGCATAAATCAAGTCAGGTTGGGGTCTGCACGAAGCATGGTCAGAGGGAGGTGTCTCAGAGTTTTGTACTATGCTGACACTGGACAACTCTATTTTGGTGTTTCTCTCGTGTGCAGTTTGGAAAACCTTGCTGCCTAAGTGTGGTTTGCCTACAGAGCCTCTGACAGCATGGAGGCTGACTCAGTGGTGCTTTCACCTTTAGCAAATGGCTTTTGCAGTCTCCTGCCTTCATGTGGCTCTTTCCATTCCCAAGGGCACCAGGCAGATACCGAGCAGGCTGGCCCACCAGGGTCTCCAGCTGCAGAGGGGACCGGGGGGGAGGCAGGGGTGAGACCGTCTTGCAGAGACTGCAGCAGAAGAGGAACTATAAACAGCACAGGGAACCTTGTGTTAACTGCTCACAGAAGAGAGTGCAGTGATGTCCTGCATACCCTCCCAACAGCCCCCCCTTCCCCAGACTGCTGTACCTCTGCATCTGAGACCATACTGGCCAAAAAGACTTCAGCGTGCCTTTCTAGCACTTGCTTCTCAAGCAAATGAAAAGTGAGATGGTCTGTCAAGGCAGGGGAAATTACTTCAATAGAAGCTAGAAGTACTAGTGCTTCTAGAATTTTGTTAATTTTTTTTCTTAGTTTATGAAGTGGAGGTAGAAGAATGTTTACTTTTTAAGCGGCCTGCTCTGTGAGAAATCAGGATGAGTTCCTTCACATAGTTAAAAGAAAATATAAGTAGTCAGCATTAGTATGCTTTAATAATTTAGTATTTAATCCTATGAACAGTAGCATTTGTAATTTAGCTTATGTGGCATTGTACTGACTCGGAATTTCTGCAAAAGCAAGCTACTTCTTGAATTGTATAACACTGTGAAAGCTCCCTTTCTCTTGCTGCATTTCCTTGGTAGAGTGAAGCTATAAAGTCTAAAATACATTTTTCTAGTCTGTGAAGACCTGTGGATTAAGATATATGTTGTAAAGCAACTTTTCATACGACTCGCTCCAAAAAAGCAGGGAGTCTTCTCTGCCGTTGCATTTGAGAAAGAGTGTGTGAATTGCCCAAGAATAGGCAGTAAGATATTTCCCTAGGAAAAGGTAGCTTTTTCTTTCCCCTGTTCATTGTGCTAAGCCTCAGCACTGGGTCTTTTTCTTGACTGTATTGCTGGTGTGTCCACTGCGCAGAGCATTCTCCATGGAGGAGGCTGTCGGTCTAGTGGGAGCGTAGAGCAGGCAGCCTGCGAACCAGTTCCTGCTTTAGCTGAGAACAGTTTTCAGACTAAGAAGGAAGATGCCCATTTTGAGTGGGCATTTAAGTGTTTAAAAAGCTTATGTGGTGTTTGCTGCTGCTGCTTCCATGCCTGGGTAACAGCTTTTGTAGGACCGCAAGGCTTGTCTGAGGAAATACTTGCTCATCCCCAGAACCATGAGGTTCTTCCATAATAGGTTTTTTTTTCCCTCTTTTTTTGCAGGTGTTTCTTGAACTCTTCAGTGTGTCACAGAACTGTTGTGTTTTGCGATATCCTGCTTAAACCCTTGGAAGAAAATCTGCCAACAGCCAGAAATGACCTGAGTTGGAGAGTTGCTGCTTTATCCCCAGGTAGTACATTGGTAGCTCAGTGGCTTCTCAATACCACAGCTTAGCACAGCTTGCTTTCAGCAAGTTGCTGAAGGAGGGAGTTGTCACTAGGGTCTCTCTCTCTAGGATGGGTAGTGATCTGCATGTGTGTGTCTCCTGAGGAGCATTGGGACAGCTGGTGTCTCTAATCAGCTCCCATGTTCTTGGACACATCCTGGAGCAGCCTTGTAGGGAAATGAGCAGCTGCTCTCCTGTATTCTGTGTTCCAGTGTGCCGCTCACGAGCTGGTTATGCCTCAGCATACGTTTCCTACACCAGCCCCTTGTGCTGCCTAGGTTGAATTGGCCTTTGGGCATTCCTGCTATTGAATTGCCCCCTTTTATAACATGATGGGAGCTGGAGGTACCTGCTGATATGAGGCAGTGCAAAAGAGGAGAGGGAATACTGTACAACAGGGTCTGGCTTTGCTTTCTCTGGTGGTAACATACCTTGAGTAATGTTTATCAAAGTGCATTTATGAACCTAAATATGCCTCAAACCCTACTGTGGATTGATTGGCTCCCAGCAGCTGTTGAGTGAGGCTTCATGTTGGGAGTGCGCTCAGCCCACTGCAGGCTTGCAGGAGTTTCCTGTGAAGTTACCAAGTGTGTCAGTACCAGGCTTTTGAAAGTCCCACTGTTCATGAACTCACAGCTTTTATTTCAACAGTTATATGCCTCATTATGTGCTTCCTTAGTGTTCATGCCCATAGTCAAGTAGAAGCTCAGTTCTGGCAATGCTAGTGGTGGGATTTGGATATTGGCTGGATGGGATGGGAAGTGAAGGAAAGAGAAGTGGAGACTTACCCTGCTGCTGGTATGGTACTGGCTGTGTTAAGCTTGACTGTCACCTGTGGAAGGGAATAGAAAAAAGGTTTGAGTGGCAGTGGCCTCAGATCACCATTACATAGCATGCAATGGCTAATAGGCAGCTGAAGTCTTTCCATTTGATGTTTGAGGTGATGGACTTTGAAATGAGATCTTTAAACAGCCTGAAATTTTAAAATTACCCCTATGTCCTCCCTCTCCCCTCCCATTGCCCGCACACTGATGTTTATAACTTTAAAGATACACAGGCCTGTGCATGCAGCCCTGACTTAGATGTGTTCTTCTCTCCCAGGACCAGCTTCCTGCCCTGTGTTTAGCATCCCATTTGGATGCACCGTACACTATGGTTCACATCAATGTGTTGAAAAAATTGATGTTTGTTCTCGTGGTGATACTGGTAGCGCTGACAGTTTGCTTGTGGAGAGAGATGAGAAGAAGCTACTATGTTCCTTTCAAGACCGAGAATGATGATTCGCAGGTTCACAGGACTTCGGAAAAGTGGATCCCACTTAAATCACAGGGCCTCTTCCATGAAGCAGCCAGTGAACTGGGTCAGATACCCAAAACATGGTTTGGTAACCACAACAAAGTAAAAGGCAGCACCTCTGGAACAGCTGAAAAGTCCAAGAAAGCAGCAGACTCTGTGAAGGTATGGGATAAGGACAGCTCATCCAGAAATCTCATACCCAGGTTGCAGAAGGTCAGAAAAAACTACTTGTCCATGAACAAGTACAATGTGACTTACAACGGGAAGAGGAACACTGCTAAACTCAGCCCAGAGAAGCTGCTCTGCCAGCTACGGGACAGGGTGAATGTGAGCATGATACAGGGATCGGATGGTCCTTTTGATACCTCTGAATGGCAGCGATACCTACCAGGGAAAAGCCTCAATGAAACAGTGGGCCGCCTGGGTCGCTGTGCCGTTGTGTCCTCAGCAGGGTCTCTGAAATCATCTCATTTGGGACAAGAGATAGGTTGGTATCTTTCTATTAGCATGAAGTCAAATAACATTGTTTTATAACTGACACTGAATAGAAGTAACCTACTGTCGTGCTCTTACCAATAAGTGACTGGTGTGGTCACAAAGGTGTTTAAAATAAGTTGAAATATTATCCTTGAACTTCTTCTAGAGTTAGTGAACATAACAGACTAGGAAGAGATGGGAGTAATGATCAGATTCTCCCTTTCTTTCTGAATGTACACACCGCACAGTGTAGGCTGCATCAGTGCCTGTGAGCCTTGGACCTTGGGTGGACCAAAACGAGCGAGCCCCAAGGGAGCGGAAGGGTTGGGTTGAGCTGAGAGGACATGACGTATGTGCAGGTAGTTCTATTCCAGCTAGTCCTTTCAATTTTCATGATCGCATTGGCATCACTAGAGGGTAGCACTAATACCGGATACCAGGGAGAGGTCATGGTTCCTAAAGTGTTTGTTTATTGAGAGGGTTTGCGGTGGGTCGAGTAATGCCAATGCACTCATTGCACAGTCAACAGTCAAAATTTTTCATTCAGAAAGACTTCTTCAGAGAAGTAAAACAAAACACTAAAGGGGAAAAAACCCCACTGGACACAGCCCTGAGCAATCTGCTGTAGCTGACCCAGTGTTGAGCAGAGGGGCTAGGCACAGATAATCTTCATAGGTCCCTTCCAGCCTTAGTGACGCTGTAATTCTTGCTCATGGCTTTCCAAAAGTGGCACTGCTTCATTCTGAACCACAATGCAGTGGCTGAGTTTGAGTGGTCCAGGAGACCATGGAAAAATTTTACAGAGCTTTATTTTATCTCTTCTTTAGACAAAGTTTGGTGATGCTTTGCAAAGTCTTATCTGACCATATTTATCTGCGGTTAATGCGTTAATTAATAAATGCTGAAGCATTGGTCTTGTACCATGGATTATAAAGTAGCATGTTCTGATACCAAAGCATTTTGAGTCTTCAAGAAAGCAGCATGCAGGGGAAACCAGCTGTCCAGCCTTCAACTCAGGATTTTGTGCCTGGCAGAAAATTCTCCTGTGCCTTCAGTTCCCTCAGCTTTCTTCACTGATTGTTGTTTGAGGCTCAGTTAAGATTCACACTTGGCTGAACTGCAGCTTCACTGTAGAAGTTTTAAAGCCTATGAGTGTTCTCTCCAGTGGAAATTGTTTGCAGGCTTCAGTGTGTCCATATGTTCTCTGTTGGATCAGGCCCCTTTGGCCTGCACTTAGCTGCAAGTAGCCTTCATCCTCTGAAAGAAGTAGATAGATAGCTTTTAATACATTATTCACGGACAACTTGGGCAAAGCCTTCAGAATCATAGTCCCCAGATACTCATGGAAGGGGTCAGGGTTTTGTTCTGGTACTCGCTCAGTTCTCCCCCAAACTCCTCTCTGCTCCACAGGGCAGGTGGGCAGGCGCTAGAATGAGGTTGAACAGTCTGAAGTGTGTTAAAATGCCATGAAAGATGCAATGAGAAAGATAGTGGCGGTATGAACCAGGATAGCATTACCTTCTGGTAAAAATTACAGGTGGGCGTTGGTTGATGTAATTGTTTCCACCTCTTAGGAGCGTTTGAGGCTAGGTGGGTCAAGACTTGGTAAGCCAATTCTGACTTTTCCTTTGAGTACCTGTCTTGGCTTGTTTAGGTGCCTCATGAAGTTCAGTAGCTAAAGGTTTCCGCAGAAGTGACCTTAACACCCTCCCCTGACACAGCTGGCTTGTGTCTTTGTTAGACTCCTGCATACGGATACAACTGCTTGCTCCTCCATAAGGGGGCCCTCTCGAGAGCTGAGGGTGGCATTTACAGCGTGTTGGAATGCAGTCCGTGCAAGCACTGGGTTCGGTATCAGAGCAGCCAAGAAGTGCGACGGGCTGTGTTCTGGCTGCGATGCAGCTGAAAGGGCGTCAGACGTGGAAAGCCATTTCATTGTTCCTACGGCCGGCCTCAGAGCCTGTCCCCAAAACTGAAGCACCAGTTTGTTCCAGATCGCAAGGGATGGATGCTGGAAAGGTCACTGTGTAATGTGCCTGAGGCGAATGCTGTTAACCCTTGCTGGTGTCCCTGCCTTGCGTTCCTTGCACCTGGGTCACAGGCTTTAACCTTTCTGCTCAAGCAGTCATCTCTGCTAGTGATTCTGCAGAGTTTTCGGCACTTGCAGCCTTGAGCTGGGCAGAGTGAATATCAAAGGATTCAGGAGTATTCAGTGTATTTTTGTACAGTTTTTTTCCTAGTTTTGACCTGATGTATTTCCAGGTAGGAAAAGCTGTGGTTTTGTTGGAGGAAGGTGCCAGAAAGGTACTAAATCTGACAGGCTTAAAATGAAGCATTTGCGTAGATGAGCACAATGGATTGCTCAATTATTGTTCCAGGAAATATTTGCTCTGTGTAATCATGTTAAGATATCAAACGAGCAAGTAGTCAATGTAAGGGAGGCTGGCAGAGCAGAACGGGGAGAAGCTTGTAAACAAGCAGCTTGTATCTTACTGGGCTCTTGGTGTTATTGAAGGTTATGAATTGCCAGTGAAAAATCTGATGTGAGAAATACCAAGTGCCACGCAACCAACTGGAGACAGAGTGCTTCAGAGAGCCAGCTACTCTGCCTGTGCAGTCATTAAACACCCCTTTTAAATGCAAATTTAGGGCATAATAATGCTTGGTGTCTGGCTGAAGTTATATGGGGAAATTATAACCCTGTACTCTATTGATGCAAGGTAGGATGTGGAGCTGAGAGTCTGTAGTGGTAACTACAGAACTGCTTCTCAGTGTGGACACATTTTTTCAGAAACATCACCTTTCTGGGTTTTTTGTGTTGCTTTGGGAGGGCTCTAAACAAGATCTACTTGTCTTTGAGAATAAAGTAGCTGAGAAACTAGTCTTCACTGCCAGTGATTACCAATCCTCCAGCATTGCTTGTGAGAACACACCTGTTTTCAAGAAAATGATCTTGAAAAGACCTGGTTCTGGACCAGGCGAGCCCTTCTGCCCTGGCTGGGGACTTGGCAATTCCCCACAGACCCCAGCTGCCGCTGCCGTGAGCTGTGGTTGTGTGGCCTTAGCGCAAAGGCAGGGAAGTTGATCCTGTTCCTTTAACTCAATGCCTCTGATCACGGGAAAGGTTTCCTATCCAAATCTAGCCAAGAGGTATGGAGAAGCCAGGGTGACGGGCACGAACGCCTTCTGTGCCGCAGCAGCAGCCTGGCTCTGTGACATTACAGCAGCGTGGCCGGCTGTGCTGAGGCAGAGGAGGGTGCTGGAGGAGTGCTGTGCTATCTTAAGAGATGATGCCAGCAGAGGAGAACGCAGTGAATCCCAAGGCATGTAACAAGCTGTGCCTGTAAATGCACAGCGGTGGTTTTATTTCTGTAACGTGGGAGGTATGCTGGCAGGCTGAAGTCAGCTTTGCTTTCTGCTGTGGTTATTATACACGTTTCTCGGGCTGGTCAACCTCCAGGCTGTAAGAGAGGACAGTGGCTTGCTGTTATTTCCTAGTTCCTTAGTTTTCAGCCAGCCACGTGGTAAATTAATTGTATATCGGTCTATCTGCTGGTAAAGTGGAAGGAAGAAGAGAGAAGGGGGAAGGAGATGCTGAACTCCTCCGTGCAGAGCAAATGCTAGGGCTGCTCTCAGCCTGCCAGTGGATTGTAGTTTAAAAAAGTGGATTTTTAAAAGTGTATTGATCACTAAGTTAGACTAACAACTTCTTCCACAGAATCTGGCTTGGTACTTCTAATTATTACGTGGAAAGCCGGGGACTAGCCAGATAGTATTAGAAATGCAGGTGAATAGCCTATTACACATCTCTTCTATCACTCAAAAACCAGTTGTTAGCTTACAGGTTTTCACTCTGTTTTGCTTTCAGATAGCCACGATGCTGTTTTGCGATTCAATGGGGCTCCTATCAAGGGGTTTCAAGAAGATGTGGGGCAAAAGACAACAATTCGTCTTGTGAACTCCCAGGTAGGTCTGACTAACATGTGCCAAATGGGCCAAGCGTGGCAGAGCTGTGTACCTCCCCTGTGCTGCCTGGGAGCTGAGCAGCAGGCTGAACTAACAACATCCACGGGGCTTCTGCATTCATCTGCTGCTGGGAAGTCTTTAAAATGAAGTTGGGGAGAACAGGGCTTTCTATCCAATTTCTCCTGTCCCTAGCAGATAGCCATAGGATGGGAACATCTTTCCTTTCTGGGGGACAGCTGGTAATTCTGAGGTTACTGCAGTTAAACTAGCACGTGCTAGCTAACGTGCAGAAGCCTGCTTGCAATTTACGGCAGGCACAAAGTAATTTGATTTTTGTCTTGGCTTGAAGCCTCATTGTTAGTACAGGAAGGCCAGCTGCATGCTTGCTGCTGTGCTTTGGGAGCGTGAGGCAGGAATGACACTGCAGCTCAGCTAACACTGCTCAGCAGACTGAGGGGTGCCAAGAGACAAGTTGTGTCTGCCCCGGAGATGGGTATGAAGAATGAAGGAAGTTTATGTGGCTTTTAATAAAAGAACAATACTTCTTTTCTGCCCAGCGATTCTGCAGACCCTTAGATAACGCATTAACCAGGGCTGTTCAATGGCTGAAGACAATTGGCAAAGGACCCACCTTTAAAGCTGTAGCCTGCACACAGCGAGGAGAGGATAGGGGCTCTGGTGGCAGTTGGAGGGTCCAGGACCTGATTACAGAGCATGACAGAAAGTACCTTTAATGCAAGGCGTTGCTTACCGAGTTAAATTTTCTCTGACTGGGAGCTCTTTCTAGGTATGAGGCTGTATGTCTGCTAATTTTCTTTGGACTTCAGTAGGCTTTGAAGCAGACTCTTGGTGGTTAGGAACACGTCTAGCAATACATTAGCAGGGTTAGTATGCCACCCGTTCAGGAGCAGAGTGAGACCCACAACAGAGACTATCGCTGCTCTAGGTACATCTCAGATGGTGTTTGCACCCTACTTCCATGTGTCTGTTACCCCCCATGTTTGCCCATTTCAGGGAGAGAAATTTTCAAGTGTGGACATGCAGAGAGAAGAGGAAATCACAGTAGTGCGTGCTGGTGAGGGAATGGAGTAGGACAGTAAATATGGAATAGGCCAAGGGCCCCTGAATGAAAGACCTGGTGCAGCATTGCAGCACAGAGTATGAGCACCTCCTCACCCAGGAAGAGGGGGAGGAGGCTGTAGGCACATGAAGACTGGGCGAGCGAGTGGGGGAGAGTTGGGGGACTGAGGCGTAGCTTTTGTACTCCAGAACCGAAAAGGCAGTTTGCTTTCCTCACCCCAAAGCTAAGATTTATAGGCCTGGAGTTTTCTCATCTGCCTCTGTGTGAGGAGTCCATGGGTGCTGCCGTGTAACAAGGTTTGAAGTTTCTCAAAGCAGCAAGTAGGAGCTTGGCCATCCTCTTCAAAGGCAAGACGCGGAGCTAGCTTGTAACCAGTTTCCCTAGTTCATTTTGTGTGTCTTTTGAAATACATTCTTGCTTCTTGTGTGAATGCTGTTGCTACCTCTTTCTGCCCTTGGGTCTCGCCTTCTCCCCTTGCTACCATGCTCTGTTCTGCTGCTTTCTGCATCTCGATTCCCCTGTGTTAAACCACCAGTCAGATGCTGGACGGTTCGTCCTTTCTGAACCAATCTGGTTTTTAGCAGACATATCTGGCTGCTGACATCCTTCTTCCTCTGCCCTGTTTGACCTCTCCATTTTTTTATCTGTCCCTTCTGTGTGTATTTTTATGATGTCAGATAGGTGTTATCACTTAAGAAACCTTTCTTTGGAGGATGTGCTCATTGCCAAACTTACTGTGATATGAAACCAGCAAAAACATGTACATGACCTGTGTGATACTAGGGTTATCTGCACAGAGAGGAGGGTAACTGTGTGATTGTACAGCTGTAATATAGCAGTAATAGCTCTCCATGTGGATGCTCTTATTTTGGACAAAGTGTAGTTACAGCCACGTCATTATAGTGCTTCTGTTCTTCACGCAGATCAGCCTGCAGCCATGGGTTTTTCATCTGCTGCCATCCCTTCTGAACAGAGACACCAGCTAAGAAAACTTCAGTTGCAGGGAGAGCAAAGTTGTTCCAGTTATTAGAGTTAACTCAAAGTTAACTCAAAATGCAGCATTGATCTAGCTGCTGAACAGGGCAAAAGATGCTCTCCATGTGAATAGTGCAGCGTCTCTCTTCTGGAGTTTCTAAGCTGAACAGCTCTAATTGCAGTCCCTGCTATCTTCAGGAATCACTGGATTGGGAGCCTGGTTTTCTTCTGTGTTTTTTATTTGCACTTTTAATGGTTCGGTGCTGTTTTAGTCATGGCAACATCATTTTAACCTTCTTGTTAGTAGGGTTGCCTGATCACACTTTGTTTTCAGCTTGCTGCAGGAGCTGCACCTTGCAGAGAGCTCTTGCAGGCATCAGGTACTAGCTGGACAAGCTGTAATTTGTTCTTGTTCTGGGTTTGGCTTTTCTTGTAAGTGGTCACTGGGAACAGGGATGGGATTGTGGCTTGGCTGCTCTTATTTTGGCTCTTACTATTGATCAGTCCTCAGCCCATTCCCAAAATTAAGCAAATGGGATCTTCTGAATCTAATATGTCAAAACTAGTCTGTATTGAGTAGTATCCCTTTGGCACATGTGGCCAGTGGCCCTAAGTTGCTTAATAATTATTTTAAGATATTTTTCTGTAATTTGGTGACCAGTCTCTAGCACATATCTGGCATGGATGGTTTTAACAGTAGAGTGGGGTATCTTGTGCATCTGTGTTCATAGGGAAAGATCAATAGATTGATACTGGTGGGAGGGGGGGAAATTTGGGATCCTCAGATCTGAGGATAGGCTTGTAGGTCCACCAGCTTGGTAGCCATTCTAACTAAAGAAATCCTTTAACATTACCTTGCTTATTTTCTTAGACCTTCACTGGTTCATCAGTACTCCTTCCTTTTATGGCATGTTTTCCTGCAGTCTCACGCAAGGCATTGATTTGCCCTGGGAAAGTAGTCCCATCTTGTGAAAATAAGGGCTGAAGAGTGTGCAGAGGGAGTACAAATGTTGTTCTGTAGGACACAACTCCTTTCTGCAGAGCTGACCAAAGTCCAGAGTACGTCATTCCTCCCAGCCCTTGTTTACAGTTCTCCTTGGCTGGCTTCTCACTGTTGTGGAGAGCACTCTGCTTTGGCTGTGTTTGCTGTCATTGGCACTAACGAGTCTGCAGGGAGGAAGAGAAAGGAGATAGCACATCAGTGGAATGGCATAAGATTGTGATGGGAAGGGAGAACATGTTTAGATTACAGGGCATTGACTGTGGTAGCCAGAGAGAAGGAACTCATTTTGATACAGTCAGTAAAGGTACCAGGAGGGTAGGGGCTGAATTAGCAAGGTACTTGCTAAACAGGGAATTGGCTAAAGAGCAAATTAACTAGGAAATTAATAGGTCAGCTAACTAAATAGGATCAAAAAGCTGGGCAAGGCAATTAAGTCATGTAGCAATTTAAATGAATTTAACTACTTGGAAAGAATCAGTCAGTATTAAACAGAACAAATAGGCACTAAAGGTATCTGGGGAGCCAGATTCCTCCAGTAAACGGGTTAAGTGACCAATAGATAACTAGTAGTGCCAAGAGCCAGCTCTGTGGCGTGGGGAAGGAAACAGCAAACACCCTGTGGCTGTGGAGGTGCTCCCCACCTGGTTTCTTATCCCTTTGCTTTTGTGCCTGTCCCAGCTCTATAGGGGTTTGTGTGCCTCTGCCAACTCACATGGCTTTGCTTGGCTGACCTTTGCTTTCTCTGATGCTCAATCTCCCTGGAATCCCCCTTTCACGTGTTTCACATCAGAAAAGTTCCTGAAAGATTTCTAGCCTTTAAATAGAAACAATGAAATGAAAAAGCGCCTATGTTCCATGCCCTGTTCCTGTCCTGTTGCAGTGCTCCGTCCCACTCGTACCTGGCTAAGGGGATGGCTGGTGCCAGCTGGCATGCACTCGCCTTGCCTCTGCCTCTGGTGTCCGTGGACTGGAGACAGAAGTTCACACCTGCAGCCTTGCACGCTTCAGCTAACAAGTGGCCTAGATATTTTAGCTACTGTAGGGAAATGAAACCAGGCAGTACACGTGGTTGAGGCCAAAGCCTAATCCCGCAGAGTTAAGAACAGATGTGAGGAAACCCTTTTTGCTTTTGGAATCATTTGCATCTGGGCTGGCCAGAGCATCCTTGTGCTCTGGTTATGAGGACAGCCAGGAAGGCAGCCTGCTGCTGGGGGCAGCAGGGATACTCAAGGATAAATTGGCTAGCTCTTAATTAGATCCATGGAGAAAAACGGGATAAATGGGAGCCGATTTTTATGATGATGCTTTTCTTCAGCGGATGTTTATAAGCGGTGCCTGTACAGGTTATGCCTTTGGGTGGAGAGGACGGGAGATCAGTCCCTGTCTTGTGTGATTCTGACTGTTTGGTCTTGCTACAGATGTGGGTTACCCTTGGGTGCCACATGCTGTAGAGGGCAACTTCTCTGTTTGAACCACCTGGTTCTGTTCCTTTGGGAAAGCCACTGGTGGAGCAGTCTCTCTCCACCAATACTGTCTCTAGCCCTTGTGCTTTGCTGTTGTGGTGCTTTCCTTCTCATTGCTGCTCTGAGGGGATTCAAACCTCCCTCGCCCACGTCGCACCATCCTGCTCTGAAGAGGTGAGGTGGGGCTTGGCGCAAGGCAGGGTCACCTGGGGGTGCCGTGGCCACCCACGTCTCTTGCAGCAGTGGTCTCGCAGCAAGTTGGCCCGGTGCTGAGCCCTGGCTGCCTGAGTTTGTCCTGCTCAGGGAAAACCACCCGCGTGCAGGCTTGTTCTGGTTCAAGCGAAGGTTTTGGATAAAGCCAACAGTGCGTTTGTGTTAGGCTCTTACTGGACTGTCCTGGTGACTGGTGGCAGCAAATGATGTTCCCACCTGCCTCTGGTAGTTGTAGCGATGGTATCCATCATACAAGCTGCGTCACTCTATGGGTCCTGGCCTCATTTTATTATTGAAGATGGATAGAGAAAACCTCGTAAAGCGTAATGGCAGTCTTTCTTGTGACTGGCCACTAAATCCTATGTGGCTAGACAGGGCTGGAGTGAGTGTTGGAAGGGCATCACTGGGGATTGTGTCCTTGCCTGCATACAGTGGGGCATGCTCAAACACTGGCAGTGAGGTGGCTGTGGCTGTATTCAGGTATGTTTTACTGCTTGGCTGCCTGCTAATTCTGACAGCATACTGTATATTATTGTATTTGTTGTTGTTTTTCAAGCTCGTAACTGTTGAGGAGCAGCAGTTCCTGAGGGAAGCACTATATAACACTGGAATCTTAATTGTCTGGGATCCAGCACCATATCATGCAGAAATTGATGAGGTAAGGTGTGAGTTTTCTGTAAATAAAATCAGTCATATACTTTTAAGTGCATCTGTTAACCCACTTCTTCCTAATATGGGCACTCACTCATTTTAAGGCTATTCTTGTTTACCTCTTCGTTATCATGGGTATATCCATATGTACTTCTGAGAATATCCCATGCATGGGTGCTCCTGGGGAAACACTTGCCTGTTCCTGATTCCTGTGAAGGGCCTCAGGCCAGGTGTAATGGGTCACCACCTTTACTTTCGCATGGGCTGATGCTGCAGGGAGGATGTCACTACTGGCTGCAGCAGTTGTCGTCTCATCAGAGGATGATCTCCTCTTTCTGACAGTTGCTGTAAGATTTTCTGATGGTTAATGCTTGGATATTTCAAGCACCAAGTCAGACATGAGATACACTCGATGCATTATGAATGGATTGGGAAACCCTCTGAATATCTTAGGAAATGTCTCCTCTCTGTGTCAGCTAGGCTTTCACTTGTGGGTGTTGCAATCCCTCTAGCATTCACTTTTCATTTGAGTACAAAAGGGCATTATTTGATAAGTGATGAGCTTTGGAGGCTTAGGGTGAAAGCAGGTAGGAGTGAATAGTCCATTCTTTGCTTTTATTTTAAGCCCTGTCTGTAACTGAGAGGTCTTTGCATTCCTTTCCCTGGACTGCATTTCCTATTTTCTCACTGATGTTTATTCTTGTGTCTAGTTCCACACCTCCAGGAGACATGAGGGTATATGTACGGCATGTTTAAGAGTCAGTAAAACCAGGATGGAATATTTTTAGCATAGGAAAAAAATCTCAAAATTACTTTAAGAAAACATAAACCCTTCCTTCCTAAGTGTTTTTACTGAAAGGGGAAGTTTTAGGATGGAAATCAGCTCAGCCTGGTTTAAGAGCCTGTGCTGGGGCATGTGCCTGCAGAATAGGATGCTTTGTACTCCAGCATGGAGAGGGGTCAGGGTCTGTAACATTTAAGGCAGAGTTCTGAACATCATCTGCTATTGGGGGGTGCATAATTAAATTATACAAGGTGCTGATCTTGTTTAATGGTCCTTCACTGAGATTTGGGGTTTCCCTGCTCTGTTCACTGAGTCAAGTCACCACAGTGACCCGAGGGGCAAATGAGGTGGTGGGGGACAGCGAGTGAGTGGATGTAGGTATAGCCAGACCTTTCCCTCCTGGCAGCAGCAGGTTCACTCACCCTTGTTTCCTCTTGATTATGGGAAAGTATGGGCTAGAAATAAAAAGAGTCTGACTTGTTTCTGTTTTGCAGTGGTACAGAAAACCAGACTAC
Source organism: Haliaeetus albicilla (assembly GCF_947461875.1). NCBI lineage: Eukaryota > Metazoa > Chordata > Aves > Accipitriformes > Accipitridae > Haliaeetus > Haliaeetus albicilla. The sequence goes on along the minus strand of NC_091491.1, from coordinate 19,380,251 downwards.
AACTTTTTTGAAAGCTATAAGTTGTATCGTAGTGCACATCCAGAGCAGCCCTTCTATATCCTGAATCCAAAAATGCAGTGGCAACTCTGGGATATTCTGCAGGAGAATTCCCTGGAGCATATTCAACCTAACCCACCATCATCAGGAATGCTTGGTAAGATAATTGCCATCTAAACTTCTTGTTCAGTTTGCAGGCAGGAACTCTCCAGGATGCCTTTTTTCAAAGACAACTACAGATTTATGGTGCTTATCAGAGTTGCTTTTACAGTGTTTGTCTTATGCCAAAATTTAAGCTTCCTGTCTTTAAAGTAGCAGCTCAGTTGTGTTAAAGTAAGCAGTTTGCAGCACCCCCCTGAAACAGCAGTTACAAACATGGCCTGGTTCCACATGCAAACAGGAGAGCAGATAGCAACATCAAAATGGTCTCTAGGATTTCTAGCTTCTAGCGCCAGAGCAGTTCCCACGGGATGAGAAAGGAAGGGATACAGCTCCTGTGGGGTCAGATATTGTCAGGCAAATCTGGTTACTGCAGATGAAATCTAAATGCTTGTCTCTTTATCCTTTCCATATAAGTATGGAAATATATATATGAAAAAATATATATAGCTAAAGACTTAATGGGGAGCTGGGGATGGTCAGACTGAATAGTTGCCCTGAAAAGTTCAGTGATATTCCCCCTTATTCAGCATGCTAACGCCTTATTTGTCAGCATGCTAAATCCAGCCTCTCAGCGAAGAGGCTCATTTTATATTCTGCTGTTGCAAAGCTTTTCCTTCTTATTGGAGAGCAGATCTCACGACCAGCTGAATAAAAAGGAGTGAACTTCTCAGGAAGTTCACATGTATTTGAAATCACAGCGTAGACGTATGGTCCTGTTTGCCACGTGGATGTCCAACTGCTGTGCTTCAGCCTCTCCTCTGCTGCCATCTCTGCTCCTGTCACTGCTGGGGCACAGGCACCCTTCTACCTCTGTGTAAACAGAGTCACTTCTTATTTTTGGTGGTCAAATGTCTAATTTTCTTCCACAACCTTGCTCTTGCCCAGCACTTATTACATCATTGCCGGGATACGTGCAGAACAACTGCGTAACAGCATAGTCAATGACTTCAGCAGCAAAATTGTTGTTAACTGGAGTTAGGGGCTCAAAGGCAGGCACGGAGCCACATCAGACAGCAAATTCCTCTGGGGCTTAACTTTGGGCCAAGTTATCTGCTTTGTAAAACAAGTCACCTTGCCAGACTCGGGGGCGCAGACAAGTTCCAGTTTGCAGCTCTGGGTTTCCTGGAAGGCCTAAGCGTGGATGAAAATTGTCATTTGAAAAGGTGGATGAAAACATGTTTAAAATGCACCTTAGTTAAACAAGTGGTTTCACGGATGGGTTCCTCTAATGTCTTGTAAACTGTGTTCCTCTGATCATGCATGGTCCCTGATGTCTCAAATGCCGTGTGAATTTTCTGTGATACTATACATTGGTTCTATTTCCCTAGTATGTTCTCGCTATTTCTTGCACTTGGAGGAAAAGTAGCCCGTAGCTATGGCTTACTTCTGTTCTGGCCAGAAAGTTGACAGGTTGATCTGTGCCCAGCGCTGGCGTGAATGTCCTCGGGTGGTTCCTGTGCCTGTCAGAAGACACAGGAGGGCAGCACTGCTCTGCTGCGGGGGACCTGGGGGAGCCTGGGGAGCAGAGGCTGCTCCCTCTCCGCCAGCCATCTCCAAGCACAGTCACTTTCACATCCCCTGCCTTCACAAAGAGGCAGGTGGAGAAATGGTGAAGGTCATCACAGTCGCTTTCACATCCCCTGCCTTCACAAGAGGCAGGTGGAGAAATGGTGAAGGTTGTCTCATCACTGCTTACCCAAGCAGGTTTGTGATGGGCTGTTTGGATCGGCTAATTGTAGCACACAATTGGCAGATGCCCAAGTTTCCACGAAGGTCACGGAGAATGTTAGCACTCTTAAAAATTGGCCTTTTGGCATGGCTGTTGCTATCAACAATCTGCTGTTATCAAGTCGATCGTGCACTTTGCAAGAGAGGGCTTCAGAAAACAGCCCTGTCTGGCCAGACTTGTTTTTTCCCCCTCTCGTCTGAATGTTCAAAAAGAAAACCCTTCCCCTTGGAGCTGGACGCTTCTTGCTGACCGCCTGTTTCACTGGCACGTTTAATCAGTTCTCTGGTTTGACGTGGGGATGTCTGCTTTCTTTCCCTCCCTAGGCATCGTGATCATGATGACACTCTGTGATGAAGTGGACGTGTATGAATTTCTCCCTTCTAAACGGCAGACGGACATTTGCCACTATTACCAGAAGTTTCACGACCGTGCCTGTACCATGGGAGCTTACCACCCCCTCCTGTTTGAGAAAAACTTGGTGAAGCATATAAACCAGGGCACAGATGAGGACATTTATATTCAAGGGAAAGTTACTTTGCCCGGCTTCCGAAACGTGCATTGCTAGCAGATAAGTTTTTAGTGTCTTTCGGAATTTTTCTTTATTGTCAAAGCACTTTTTAAATCAGAGTTGTCAGATTTGTTAGGTCTAAGCACTGGTGTGTTTTGACAGCTCTTCCGTGTCGCAACACTTGCTCTTAGGACTTTGTTGCCTAACTTCTCCCAGCTGTAAGGCAGTGTTAATACATTGTGGTACATCCACGCGGTATCTGCATGAGCCACTGCAATAAATTTACTCCTGGTGGAGCCAGGCTCATGCAGCCAGTGGATATCTCTGTCTTCATCTCAATCAATGATGGTGTATGGGAGGCGCAGGAGATGCTTTCTAAGCAGAGATTGCACAAGTCAGGATCAAATGCCGAATATGGTTTGGTTTGCTTCAAAGGGGTTATGACAGCCAAAAACCTGGTCCATTGAGAAACAAGAAAAATAATTTAAAACTTGTTCCCAAAGTCCTAGGAGCTCTTTGGAGCAGGGCTGATTTATGGAAACACTGTCAAAGCTGTGTACCGATAAGCTAAACCCCTAGTCCAAAATATTTGATTTTTATAAACAGTTTGTAAAATAACCATGGCAACTTCCTTTCGAATTGTAAGACTTCTGAAACCATTCAGGTGGCATTTTTGGCAAAGGAAGAGGGAAGCAATTCACAATTCAGTGATTCTTGTGAGAATTTTTAATATTTTTACTTTTTTTTTAATTACTTGAAATAAATTTTAGTGAACGTTTACTCCTCCAGTACAGTGCTGTGCTTGGTACAGAAGAAGCCTTATTTCAGAAGCATTTTGGGGAAGATGCTCCAAGGCACAAATGGGAGAACTCACTGGAATTCGGTACCTCTTTCTAGCTCTCTGCTGGTCTACCTTTGCAATTGTTGGCAAATTACTTGCTGGCTCATCTCCAGTAACAGAAATACCAGATAGCTGCTGCTAGGTGAGTTCCAGTTTTCTGCAAGTGAACCAAGGTGATCTCTCGGCTGCTGTGTGCTCTTTCTGAATAGGTGGGGAGCAGATGCATCGCTTCCATGCTTCATGAGGGGTGGGCAGGGAGAGTGTGCGTGCTTCTCATGCTCTCTCTCTTGGGGGGGGGGCCTTTTTTCTGCTTGAGAGGAGTCTGTGGCAGCATGGTCGAAGTAGTAGCTCTGCAATCTCTGTATGTCAGCGAGAACACCTTCCCTGTCCTCTTCCGTACTGATGTGTTTCATGATGTCTGTAAAGAAAGCTTTTCCTTCTCCTGTTTTTAATAAATCCTGTGAAGCCATTTGCCCTTTCTTGCCTTGGCGAAACCAGTGTAAATGTCATTGCTCTGTGGCCCCTGGGACCTGTACCAGCCTTGCGCCAGCGCAGGCAGAGCTGGGAGGGAGCTGCCCACCTGCTCGTTCCAGTAAGCCCACGGCTCATGCCCTGTCTTGGTGAGAGGGCAGCTGCCGAGCTGTTCCTCCAGCTCTGAGGCTGGCTTTCTGCAAGCCCATTGGATGGATTGGAGCTGTCAGTGTTTACAAATTGTGTGTCGTGTCATATATTTATATGTAAAAAAAATTCAGGTCCTTACACTACTGCTCAGGAGCACTAGAACAAGAATGCAATGAAGCCCGTGAGCAGTTGTGTCTTCTTAAGCATTCGTTTCCACTGTTAGGCAAGGAGAGAGCTTATGGAGGAAAAGCCTGCAGGGTTGTTTGGGAGAGCCACAGCAAACCTCTCTCCATCTCCACTCTGAATTTGTAACAGTCCTACCTCTGGCCCTTGGATCAAGGAGTTGTCTGTCACAGCGATTTGCCTTCTTAGTATGTATTTAGTTGGGATTTTAATAGCTTCTGCCTTTTTTCCCTAGGCTGTCTCACTTGTTATTTCTCACAATGTTATTTTCTCCCACCTCCCCTGTTGGGGTGACGGGACCAGCCACCCTCCTTTGCTGGGACCGTGTAATGGATGGATGGTACCTTGCTGCAGGGGAGCAAGCACTGCCTCAGGAAGCAAGCACAGTCTGCTTGCTGTTTACCTGGGGGTCCTCCAAACCACCTTCTCCTCTGCAGTGTGCCTGCAAGAAGACAAAATGTTAAACAGGATTCCCAGGGTCTTTCAGAGCCCTCAGTTACAGACAATAGTGTTGCACTGGGCATGAAATTTCAAACATTATGCTATTTTAGCTAGATCCAACGTGTGATTCATTTACAATCTAAACAGAGTTTTACAGGAATTGTGACAGAGCTTAAAATAGGCCGGTGTTAACCCTCCTTTTTTTTGGCTGTATAGATTCAAATTTAATATAAATTGCAAGTGACGACAAGTCTGCTGTTTAGAAGAGCCAAGTTCAGATTAGTGGGCAGTAATAGCTAGACTGTAACGAAAGCTTTATCCCTCCTGCAGTCTCTAACCATTTCCAGAGTGTGAACAGCTTTCTATCCATGTGGAAAGCAGGAAGAGGGCAACACTGCCCTTTCCAGTTAGCCACCGAAGGGCTAAGTACTGGGAAAGATGCTCCATAATGATATGGGAAGGGTGTGGGGGAAGGTCAGCACGTCTGGGGAGGAGGAGAGTGAAAGGATTATTTTAGGTTTTGATGTAGGAAAGATCTCTCCTCTTGACTGTGGTGTTATTTCTGCTTCTGAGTATTGCTTAGAAATTATCTTCCTTAGCTGTAACTTCATAACTCCTCCCTGAAGTATAAACTAGCACTCGCACAAGCTACAATCTTTGAAGTACTGAAAGTGAAAGGGAAAGGAAAGGGAATGAAAGGGAAATACTGGAAGGTGATGGGAACTCTAGCTTAATTTCAGAGAGACATCACCCCTGTATTGTCTTGACTTCAAGTTTAAACTTTGCATTATCCAGTATTCCACCTATTTCTGCAGCTGTGCTGATTAATAGGCAAAAAGTGTATTTTAGTATGACAGTGGATTGGTTGATAAACACTGTCAAGATACCTTATTTCTAAGTGTGGGCTCTTGGGAGCACATCTCAGTCCTTGCTTGCCATTTTGAAAACCTAGCTGAGCCAGATTGAAAAAAATGGCTGTGAAGACATAGAATTCCAAAGCCAGAGGCAGTTTCTGGAGGAAATCTCAATGTTTGATAAGACTTGTGATAATCAAATATTATAATTTAGTTAGACAAGGCAGTAGAAACTGATTTGTGATGTTAAGATACTAGGAAGTGAAAGAGTTTTTTTTTCTCCACGCTATAAATATACCTATCTTACAAAAGAGTCTAGTCTTAAATGTATTAACATGCAATAGGGAGCAAAAATTGTTCTTGATCAGACACTTCAGCTGGAAACAGTTTCTTCTTCTTTGCCTTTAGGTGTATTAGAGAGCCGGGGGCACAGGTGAGGAGAGGTTATCTGGTAGGACTAGAACCCAGAGGAGGTGAGTGGAGCTGTCAGGGGCTCATGGTTGGACGAGGAAATATTTGGGCAATGTAAAAGCAATGATGGTATGTTACTGGCAGAGGAACATTGGACTTCATTGTCTGTGAAGGAGAGCTATCATTGTCTGGGCTGACAAAACTGCCTGTGGTTTTTTTTGTTTTGCTTTCACTAAAGAAAAAAAGGGAGAAAAGTCCCAGAAATTCAAATTCTATGCACCTAAGTCAACACACCCTTCCTCACCTCCCTGAGAAGAATAGTATGGTTGAGTGGGAACTAGATCTGACAAGACACTAGTATATCAACAGTGATGGTTAGAAAAATACATGCTGGCACTCCTGGAGAGAAACACCAGGCACCCCGGCCACATACTCCTTTTGTTTGCTCTGTGTGCACCCAACTAAAGATGTGGGTACAAGCAAGGTGGCTTATTCTTCTCTCTTGTGTGCCGTGAAGTCTGACGCTCTTGCCCAGCACTGTGGATGTTTGTTTTCACTTGTGAATTGTACCAGCCTGGCAGGGAAACGTTCACTTGCTGTGGATGATGGTAGAAGGCACAGTGCAGAAGCATCAGGCTTCATTTTGGGGCAGATAATTTGTGGGCATGGCCATATACATATATCTTAGATACTAGCAAATGCTCCAGAAACAATGTGCCTCAGGGATGGAAATGCCCTGGTGAATTTATAGGGGAGATGAAAGCAGGAAAGAGCTTGTGGATGTGTGGACATACTACCTGGTGTCCTGAGAAGGGAGCTGCCTGCACTCACTATATTCAGCATAGCACCACCTGGAGCTCATGAGCTCACTGGGAATTGCTGGGTGGAAGCTGGCTTTGTCCCTCACTCCAGGTGAGAAGGAGCTACAGATCAGGACTCCTTTCTGAAGACAGAACTTGCTAGGAAGACAACGTGCTCGTTTCTAGCTTGTTTTTAAAATGCAGATGAAGCAAAACTGGTAAGTGGCCCTCTCTGCTCTGTGAGCAAATAGCTTCTTCTCTGTTTGAACTAAACTCAACAAGCTGCTTAGCAGGCTTGTCTTGTGAAAGGTATGGAAAAGGGGTTCAATACACAAGACTGTGACTGGTCCTTCCAGTAACAAAATTGAGGGAGATCTGGTGTCTCCTGGAGTTGGTAATGCACAGCTCCTATCATGCATAACTTGTCTGCTGTTCTCCAGTTGGGTACAGAGGGCTTCTTTCAGGGGATTGTGCTAGAGGGTTGCAAACACAGCACCCTCACACTATCCCCACTGAAAAAGGAAGGAGCCCTTGTAGGGGCCAGCTTTCACACTCCATCTTTCATCCAAGTCCTGTGAAATGCCTTCCCTCCATAGATAAGTAGCCCAGGCTGCTACTTATCCTCCAGGATGTCAGCTCTCTATTCAGGTGGGATCTCGGGCCATAGTCCAACCACTCTTACAGGGAGAGCTCTGAAACTCTGATGTTTATTGTTCATTCACCTATTTGCTTTTCTGAGTGTGTGTGCTGGCAGACCTTCATCTGCCTGCAGGATGATCCAGGATGTCCTCCAGCGGGAGAACAAACACTCATACCCACATCTCCTAGAGGGTGAGCTGATGCAATAGGATGTTTGTGTCTCCAGGTTTTGTATGAGTTTGTATCTGTTTGTTCACTTGCCTAAACTTATCTTGCAACTTCATGTGTGGTAAAAGGAGAATTTCAAATCGATTGCATCTTTTGACAGACAGGTCAGACTTGAAGCTTAGCACTCTACCATTAACTTGTGTTCAATGTACAATGAACAAAACTAATTTGGGGAGAAAATTCAAGCAATGAGTATTTGGAAAAAAAAGAAAAATTCCTCTGTTCAAGGTACGTTTTGGGTGTTTACAAAGGCAGAATGGAAGGTGAGCAGGGAAAAACTGACCTCGGAAACTGTTTGGAAAAGTGTGCATCTCGTGCAATTTGTTCCAAATAACTCTCTGAAAGCCAGGGAAGGGGAGGAGCGGAGGGAGTTGACTGAAAGTGGTTTGGTTTGGTGCAAGTAACTTCTGGCAGAAACTAGATCTCTTTAAACAGAAACAGATACTTCCCAAAACGCAGTGAACTTGGCTTGCTGTCTCCATGCAAGCTCTGAGCATGCTGATGGTTTTGAAGGTCAGTGTGCATTGAAAGCTCTGCTTCTGGGAACAAAACCAACTTGGAATGACTTTATTTCCATTCATGCAAATATCTTGCAGTGCTTTTCCTGCCTGGCCCTGGCATCCTTTACAAAAACAGTAGTGAGGTACTTCCACGAGCCAACGCAGTTTCAAACCTGTGACAAACCCCTTTTCAGGAGATGCCAATGGCTGTTCTGCATGTCAGAAAACATTACAATTTTAACATGGGGATGTGTACTTCACAGTTGCAAGGAATTCTAAAACCTCCTGTGGGTCTGTGAAGCCCCTGGGGTAGAAAGTAGTTTGCTGTAACAGACCAATGGGAGCTTTCAAAATCTCCGTCTGGGTTGGTCACTCTATAAACATTGCAGAAGTTATCTCCGTGTCCTCTCTGAGAAAGTGAATTTGGGAGGATTCATGGGGTCACGGCTATCGGCACATGAAAGAAGATGACGCTTCTCAGTGCGGTGAATAGACGCGTTGGCTCTGCTGTACTGGCAGTCCTCCTCTCCCTGTGTGCTGCCGTGGCTGTGCCAGCTGTGTGGCAACAGGGCAGATGGAGGGGTGAGCTTCTACCCCCTTCAGCATGGGGACACAAAAGTGGTCAGTAGTGGTATTAATCCTTCCATGTGTCCCATTGTATCGGTGCAGGAGAACCTCAGAAGGAGGGTCCTTGTAACAAGGTGATTCAATCAGCCAAGCTTTTACTAATCCTGCTCCAGAAAAGCTCTCTGGTGTGTGTTATCACCTGTGCCAAGCCTTAGTAATTCACACAAAGCCCTTGATGGGTGCTTACCTTGTACTGCTCTGGTGACACTGAAGTGCCCTAGGCCACTGTCAAAATGTGGACTGAGTTCTTCTCTGATATTGAAAGACTAAAATGAAATGCAGGGCCCTCGATGGTGAAAATGGTACTAGCATTTGCAGCACTTATTTCCATTCCCAAAAGAAAATAAATTCACTAGTACATGTGAAAGTAGGCTGTATTTTATTAAAAGCCAGTTTAAGGTACATCCGGCAGCATAAAGATAGGAAAACTGAACTGCAAGCTCAGTGTGTGGTTTATGTATTACAAAATCAGTGTTATTTATGGTGTCTGAAGTGTTGCCTAAACACTAATCTTAAGTATGCAGAGGAGGAACTTACTTAGCTTTCTCCTGCTCAGCTGAGTGTTCCACACCTATTCAGAAATGCTGAATAGCTGCATTACCGCTTAAAATACTTCTCAAAAATGGAGCCAGATCTTTAACTGGGATAAATCAATGAAGTATCCTGCCTTCAAGGAAGCTCTAAATCATTTTAATGAACCAAGAATCTGTTTCCCCTCTCAGCTGCCTGTTTTTAACTTGGGTATCTTCACAGACATTATCCTATCTGATTTTTTCTTGGTTTACCAAAGAGATATTAAAGGCCCACATTTCTTAAGGAAATGGGTGTGAGGGGGCATTTGCACTTGAATTTAGGAAGAAGGCTGAGCAAGCAATTAAAGCTGGACCTCCTGTGTCTAGGACAAACTGCAAAGCAATTTGTTGCTAGGGGAATGGGGTTTTCTAGGTAATTTAGAAGGTACTGTCTTGTCCCAGCTGCCAGTTCAAGGCTATTTGTATGGGCTGTGTGAATTGGGACTCAAGCCGAAGAACTTGAGGGAAATGATGAAAAAAACTTCTTTATTTGTTAGGACTGAGATGCTCTAAGCAGTTTTAACAAGAAGCGACTTAATCTTTTTAAAGTGGGACTGTCATGGCAGATAATTTGAGCCTGACCAGGCTAATTGTGACTGATGGTTTAGAGAAACTCTTTTCTTATTTTTAATGATTGAGTTCTAATTTGCATAAATAAAATATGCAGTCTCTTATCTGTATTTTTCCTACTTCAAATTCTAGGCGTTGTTTGCGTAGGAAGATCCTTGAGTGACTTGAACAATGCAATAGCGATTTGGCATTCTTGCTTTTGAATGGCATGAGGTAATGCTATGGGTAAGTTGTGTATCCTGGCAGCAGGTCTGAGCTCTGTGTGTTCAGCTGGTCTCCAGCTGCACAGGTCTACAATGGCTCCAGAGATGCCAGGCGTGTGGAGTGCTTTTTCTGCCCCATGATTTCAAGGCTTTCATAGTCTTGCTCGATAAGCTTTGAAGCTTGAGCTCTCTTTGAGAGAGCTTGAGCTGTCTTTGAGCTCACCTCACAGGTGAGGTGAGCCATTGCCTCTGAGCTTCCATATTGAGTTTGTGTCCAGGTCTGAGCTGTCCCTGTGGCCCTGGGGTAGACACAGTGCCTCTTGGTCTGAACTGTTTCAGTTCTGCCACTGAGTGGAGGTGCGTGTCATGATCTGACTGCAGATACTGGTGAGGGATGCCAGCAAAAAGCCATAAAATGGGTATATATTCATGAACGAAGCCTATGCAGTCATTGTGGGATTGACTTCTCGTTGACCCTACGCAGGTTCTGCTGGGACACTGGTGTTGGGTGCGACTGGCTGGGTGGGTACTCCCTGCAACCCGTACTACCACAGTGCCAGCCTGTGGGTTTCTCTTCTCACGAATATGAAACTCAAAAACCTTCTCTCTGTGCCAGACCAGTAAAACTGTGTCCTCCCTAGCTGTGACCTACGAGGAAAGAAGGAGGTCTTTCCAGATCTCTATTCTCAAGATCTGTAAAGCAAATGAGGACAGAATGACTGAATGTGGGTGGGTCTGGGGTATGTGAGGACACCCGCAGCTGGAAGCTGGGCTTTGGTGAGGGTGTGGTGCTCCAGGTTTCATGGTGAAAGAAAGTTTCATCCAGCTTTGCACGCCAGTCCCTTGCCTCCTGATGTTCTCCTGCCTGTGTAGACCCAAACTGGTGCCCTGAAGGAATTCTCATTTGCTCCTTTTTAATTTTATGCTTTTATTTAATAATGAAATATAATGATGGTGCTCTAATACAGCATTGTCATACGTGCCAGAGAATGGAAAAAAATAGTAAATGAGTAGCCGTGGTGGTACGTGTGAACAAGGAAGCGGTATGTCAAGAAATCAGTTATTTTCATTGTTGTTTGCCATAAAACGGTCAATACAGGAAACAGCTTTAAGTTAAATTCATTTTCAGTTCTCTTGTATAGCTATTAATATTAAAACAAAGCTTGCGTTGCCCCCTGCTCCCCCCCTTCCTGACTGACCCCTCTCACCCTAAGCAGGTGAATGGCCATGCTGCGTTTCACGGTCCCTGCAGGCACCCAGGGACTCCTGCACCGTGGAGGGGCTGTGTTTCACCCTGCCGCACCTTTCCCCGCCCTGGAAGGTCTCTGGGGAGTTGGCAAGGGATGGTGAAGGTTGTGAGTGTGTTTCTCTTATGAAACCTGTGTGTATGTAGTGGTCTAATCCCATCATCATTCACTGTCCATCCTACCTTGCAAGCAGATGGTTTCCATAGGTCAGTGTTTGCTATTTCCATAGCCTCAGCATTCATGTGGATGCTTTATTCAGTAGTCTTCCAGTGTAAGCAATAAAGCATCTTTGGAAAAGCTGATATACAAATTAATAGCAGCTGAGCTGATACCATCACCTGAAGTCATGCTTTGCTTTTCACGAAGTGTAATTTGCCAGCATACCCCTCTGTTAGCCGAGGTCTTAGATTCCCTGCTGTGCCCAGCTGTAACTGTGAGTGGGTGGTCACAAGGGAGTTTCTCAGGAAAAAAAAAAATAAATACAGAAAAGTTCTAAAAGTGGGTCCAGGAAAGGTCAGCCTTGTGGTTTGCTGAAGCGGATGAAGCTGAGGTTGTAATGCAGCAAGAAGATCATTAAAGAGTGGGGAGAAGGATATGACTGTAAATGGATTTTAAAGTACTGAGAAAGAGGTACCAGTACTGCACAACAAATATATGTGGGACCATATGCGCCACGCTGCTTTCAGCGTAAGGAAACTACGAGGGCAGATTTTTTTCTTCTCTGGTACAAACAATACAGAGGTGAATACAGCTGTTATGCCAAGTGTTTTGTTACAAAGGCCCCATACTGCAGAACCATCATTAGCTTTATCGCCCCAAACTCCTCAAAGCTGTTGGGAACACCTGAGCATCTTGCTTGAGGTTTTCAGTTGTGGTGCAGTTGCATTTCAAAGTTATTCCATGGATCAGCAAATACTAGAAACGCTTTATATTTTTCTTCCAAGGAGGGCTGAGACTGCAGGGACTTCTCAATTAATGTTGAGAATTGCAGTGCCTGTGGAAGCACAAGGAGTTGGTGAAATCAGTCTGACCTTGTGCACAAGAGAGACTCATCAGGAGTTGTTCAGAGTTTGCTTGCTCAAAGTGTGCTCTGGAGAGTCCCCCCCTGCTTGCCGAACTTCCTTCAAGTTAAAAATTTGCTCTATATTTATTTGCTAATGTACCTTTTGCTTTGATGCATGAAGATGGTTATCTGGCAGAACTGACTACAGCAGTTTCCAAGAACACAGCCCTTAAAAACAGATCTTCCTTTGAAGTCAGAAGGTGTTTACTCCACCAAGAGCAGTGCTTGGTGCTTGCTCATTTGTCAAACAGTAACTAAAAACTTAGTGATCATCAGGGAAGGTAACTGGGAAATGGCATATTCGGTGACAATGGGAAGACCTGAAATAAGTTTCAGGCAATTTTATATATATTTAAAAAAAAAAAAAAAAAACCAAAAAAACCCACATCTTATCAGCCATATATCTAATGGGCAAAGTACTTGATACATAACTTCATAGCTTAGCACTCCGCATCCCAGCTGGCAGTCATGAGTGTCCTGAGTCAGTGCGATTTTGCTGCAGTATTAATATTTTAGGGTCCTACTCTGAAGCAAATACAGACGCACATCAGAAATCCTGTTTCTATTTGCAAACCTGAATAAGCCCTTGCCTGGTGCAGAAACTGCAACAGTTCCCCTGGTGTCCCTCATGTAATTGATGTGAGGACCCAGTGGTCCACGAGGAGACTGCAAGAACTGAGTTTGTGCCAAAGTGCTGGGTTGCTTATCACTTAGCCAGATTTATGTCATTCAGTGTGATTTAAGTCTGTTCTTATACTGTTGGGACTCTGCTGGCTTTTATTGCCATATGAGATGTGTATATATATATACACACACACATACATACGCGTGAGGGGAAGAAGCAAAAAGGGCAGTGAGGGGTGTTCTTGGCTCTGGGGATAACTTCTGGGGTCTGAAGGGCTTTGCTATTGTATGTGCCAGATTGCACTTTTATATTATATTGTGATACTTGTTAGTCTGGTGTATATATATAGTTTAATTCTGAAGTCTGGGAAAGGTCATTAATCTGTCTTGATAACAGATAACTGCCTGTGTGCTACATTCAAACGACAAGCTGGAGGGCTGTCATGGGCTGAGATTCTCTGTATTTTATGGCAGTGTGTTGTCAATGCATAAGAATTTCTATTTTTGCCACATGTAGCCTCCTTTTCTTGTCTTTTGGGAGAGGATGGACGTCTCCAGGTACTTTTCTCATATGCGTATTGCAGATTCAGTACGTCTAACAGTACAGCAATATCCGTTACAAGGATGGAGCACACATTGGAATTTGGGTAGTGGAAACACTTGCACGTGCTTCAAAATGTGAGCAGGTGTGATCAGTGGGGATCTTCACTCTTAAACTAAAGTACATGTGTAAATGAAAATGAGTTTCTTTCATTCAGCTACTATTTAATGAATTTTGCCTGCCCTTAATTGAGTTCCCAAGGGCAGTGCTTCCAATCCATTCAGGTTGTCATAGGTTGGCTGGTGCTTTCACTGCTGCTTTGAAGACTGTTTGTCTCTTTTGTTTTGTAGTATTTGAAGTAATTAAAGTTGCTAGTGTAGTCTAAAACTATCTTTCTTATGTCTGTTACCACAGCTGTTCCTCAGTTTCTCTCTCAAGATTGGTAATTTGGTGCTTTTAGATACCTGGCTTGGAAGAAAAGAACTCAAAATAAATGCCTAAATATAGCAAATGGTATAAAACCACAGCCTCCCCCCCCCGCCCCAACCGCAAGTAGATACTTCCCACAGAGAAAAATAGTATTTAAAAATATTTTTTACATTAAAACAGCCTTTGGTATGTGTTAATAAAAACTTGCACAATTGCAACTTTCTCATTACAAAGCTAAGGAATCAAGTATTTAAAATGAAGAATCACTTGAATTGTTTGAGAGCCTTGAAAAACCTGGAGCCTGGTGGTTTTCTCTTCTGAAGCAATTTAGCATGACCTCAGAACAGCAGTTGTACTAGTTTGGGGAATTTGCCTATCCCAGTTCATTAGTTTTAGTTCAAATACTGAAATGACTGCATCCCTGAATACCTTGGTGTATGTGGAGTCAGCCAAGGGGTGGTGTTGCACTGGTGGATGAGCTGGACCATGGATGGTGGGAGGAAATAACAGGCGATGGATTCCTCTATGTTCTCTTGCGGGCTTCTGTGTGAGAGGGGGGTGCAGCTGGGAAGGTGCTGCCCCCCAGTCCCCCCAGCCCCTTCTCCCCACTGCCTCTGGGCAGGGAGACAAGGTGGCTGCTGGATTAGCTGGGACAGCAGTCCCGGATGTGAGGGGGCTCTCAGGGTGGGGGGTTCCCCTCTTCCTTGCTACAAGCATATGGGAGGTACACTGTTGTACAGGGGCAGGCGTATCATGTTCCTGTCTGTTTTTAATAAATTGGGAGAAAATCTACACCGTTTCAGTATTCATCATCTCAGCCATTTAAATATGTGCACGTGGCTCTGCTCCTCTTGCACGTTTTTTTTCTAATTAAATTTTCTGACATACTTTCCTCCTGGAAGCCAAAGTTATTAACATTTATCCTCCGAGGACTGAATGCCTATGTTCATCTCTGAGTCACTCTTCCAATTACAACTTAATTTATCCAGTATTGCTCTTTGCCACTATGAGCAGTAACAAGAAACACACCAGTCTCAGACTGAAATTTGCTGAAGGGAAGAAGTAACACGTCTGTGCTACATCTTTGGGGTACAACTTCGCAAGAGGTATATCGAAACACGCTGAATGTTTGGGAAGGCAATCGGGGGAATTACAATGACTGATTTACCCCAAGGAGCTTTGCAGTGTGCAAGTGGGACAAAGCCTCAGGGTGCGGGAGAGCTCCCCTGGGGTTTGGTGCCCGCGTGTCTTCTCTGCCTCACCTTCCCTCCTGACTCTTGGGACACCAGCTTTTAAATTGGCCTCGGCTTTCTCCCTGCTAACCTCTTCAGGAGAAGATACAGATTGCCAAACGCATGTAGTCCTCTGATTTGCAGATCAACCACAAACTTGCAAAAGAAATGGCTTGTTACCTGGGTAGCTTAAGATCATTCTTCCCTGGTTTTGAAAAAAAGACAAATACTTAGCTGTTTATATTATTCAAAATAGAAAATGCTGTTACAAGTACTCTTAAAAGGTATAGGTGGAAAAAATGAAGCTGTAGCTGTTTTCACCACAATGAAATCTGCAGTGGCTGTAGCCCAGATCTTGGACTGACTGGTATGAATACCTGTTGGAGCAACAGAGCCAGTTGTCCTGAAGAAGCCTGTGGGGAAATCATATGCCTGAAACATGGGGAAATGGCATTTGCTTTGGGATTGTCTGCCAAGGCAGAGAATTCTCATGAGTCAGTAAGTTGATATCTAAAGGGTATCGGCACATGAACCTGCTGTGCAGTAGGGGTTATCAGTGAGAAGACGTAAGCTAAAATCCCTTTGGGGTCACCTGAACTGCAGCGAGGATGCTCCCATAGTGTGGTTGCACATTGCCCAAAGACAGAACTGATGTCTGACCTAGGGAGCTGCTCCTTAGAAGCTAATTGTTTAGGAAGCTGTAGTGTTGCTTGCCTGGATCTCACAGTTATTCTGTAAATAAACCTCTGCCTAGACAGATGGGTCAGACCTGAACTCCTAATTGGGGGGTTTGGGGCCCTTCATCGAGTTGCACCCATTCAGGAGAAGCACAACCTTGCAGAGCGTGTTAGTTTCTGTAATGGCTTCACTCTTCTGATCTGTTCCAGCAGGTCGAGATGGATTTCCTCTATCCCCCATGTCTTAATTACCTCATTCCTACCTGGAAGCAAATTTGGAGAAGTATAACTAAAATAAATATCCCCTCTCTTTTCTTGGAAACACAGATCCCTGTTTGTCAGACATGTATGACCTTCCAGGTTAATGAGCAACTTTATGATGCAGTGTGGGGGTAAACCTCTCCTCTAGTTAGGTATCAGATGGAAAGTTCAGTAGATGGAGGCATTTCCCACGGAGAAGGGCTCGGAAATTTGTACAATGATGAACAGCCTTGATACAGATGCCTGCATCAGACAGCCGTGGGCGGCATGGTACCACGGTGTGGGGTCTTGGCCAGTAACGGAGTGAGGGGCAAGTGCCCTTCTCCAGGAGCAGTGAATTGTTGATGTTGCTGAGCTGGTTCATAGCACCAAATCAGGAGCCAGTGCTCCTGGTTTCATTAGCAGTTGCAGACTCAGGTACAGATATTTTGGCACTGAAAAGCCTGTCTTCTAAATCTTATTCTCATTGATTTACTAGTGTGTCAGTTTTGGGTTTGGTTTGTTTTTTGGTTGGGGTTTTTTTTCATGGAAAGTACTTTTTTTTTTAAAAAAAGACTCATCTATTTAGGCAAATGATATTTAAAAAAAACAAGATGTAGAAATAAGATTGAATGAAGCTCTTACTGTTGCTTTGATTAATCAATCTTCCATTGTTCCATAAACATATTTTTATTCTATCATCTTCTGTGCTGTTTTGCAAAGTAAAATTATTTTACGATAAAGTACTCTGCTATGTTAGATAATTCAGATAATAAAGAAATCTTGGACTGTTAGTCCTCCTAACTGCATGCCCTCAAACATATTTTCTCTAGACCTTGTATATCTTACGATACTCTTTTGAGATGTATCTTACTATGTTCAATAGAATAACCAGCTAATTGTAAAAGATGTGGGGTTTGTACTGCATTTGTACAGATCCAGCTATGAAATGCAATGATGAGAAGGCTAATGTGGGCACAATTGCCCTCCTTTTTCATGCTTTGCAGTAAAAGAAGCACGACTTCCATTTAGTACACTGAGAGATGATAGACATCAACCTGATCACACAGACTTTTCTACTAAAAATTAGCTGCACTGAAAGAAGGGGTGGAAAATGATGTGGATAACAAGAATATATTAAGACTTGAATAATTTTATTCCAAACCTTTTTATTCCCTTTTGCCTCAGGAAGAAAAGCAATGCCAATAAACAGGAATTAAGAAGAAACTTGCTGTAGGGCTATATTAGGCAGTGATAGCTTGCTATAGGGTTTCTTCTGCCTTTTTCTGGAGTTGTTAGAGAAGTCTGCATCCAGACAAGAACAGCATTACTGAATGCCTTGCTGCTCTTGAGGAATGTGGCAAGTCAAGCACAGGGTTTTTAATACTGTACCTGAGACCAAATCTGAGCACATTTGGTGGAGTCGTCCAACTCCACTCAGAATGAGTGGGGTCTCTGGAAACCAGGCAAGTGTGGGGCAGTCTGGTAGGCATCATCCTTTTATGTTCAAAGCCTAAACTCAGTAGTAAGTTTTAGAATAAGCCTTAATGAACAAATCCTTCCTATTTTCTGCTTCTGTAGATGTTGATCAGATGAGGCTCTATTTGCCATTAAGATGTTATGTAGTAGATTAACCTTATGCATTTGTTTTGGTATTTATAACTGAATGTGTTCCCATGTTTGGATTAAACAGGTTTTATCTGGGTTTGCCACAGTTGACTCTGGCAAGTAGATTGGCTTTGGCTTGTAATTGCTTTAACACCACAGTTCCACTTATTTTTAAAGAGAGCAGTCCTTAACAAGTTGAAGGAAAGCAACAGCTTTTGTTATATTGGTTAATTAAATGCTTGTTAAAATCCAAGGAGCTTCTCTAGTAGCAGTAGAGCACTAGTTATATTTCAGTTATTCCTGAGATTGTTAACAAGGGTAGAGAAAACGGAGGCCTTCAGCAGACATCACTATTGTCACCAAGCTCCAAATAAGTGTTGATGAAATTTAACCTGCCTGACACTTCTTTTTCAGTAATTTTGTTGGTAGTCCATAGATGGTCACCTACAGCCACCATTAATTTTCCTCCAAGAGCAGCTTGTTTGGAGGTGTTGCAAACAGCTAAGCCCTTGTTCTCAGAGATCACATAAGGAGAAATGCTTTAAGATTCCCCCCCCCCCCTTCCTACTTCTGAGCCTGGGATAGGTTTCATGGGTGTCTGAAATCCTGCTGTAAGATTTTGCAGCAGTTTAAAGTCTAATAAAACTACTTCCTAACTGCCTCCTGGGGTCTTTGGACACAGCTTTAACAGCAGCCCAAAAGAGTTAAATAGTACTGGGGATGGTTTTA
Organism: Haliaeetus albicilla; assembly: GCF_947461875.1. Lineage (NCBI taxonomy): Eukaryota > Metazoa > Chordata > Aves > Accipitriformes > Accipitridae > Haliaeetus > Haliaeetus albicilla. The sequence continues at coordinate 19,361,975 of NC_091491.1, read as the reverse complement.
CCAGCCTAGGAACAAATGGGCTTATATAGTAAGTCATAAAAGCCTCTTATAAGACATGATCATCCTGTTGGGAGGAATAACTCAAACCTCAATTTCAAAAAACCCTAAAACTCTCATCTTTCTTTATTCTAAAAATAAAGCTGTTGTTACAAGACATTTTCTATTTCGGGATTGAAAGGAACATCTTTGTTATTTACCAAATTTATAAGTGAGTTGTCTTGGCTTTTTCTTTTCTGTTTTGCTCTACCTCATTTGTATTTCAGTTGTAAGATAGCCTTTTCAAGATTAAACCTATGACTGCTGTTGGGTTTTTTTGCAATGGAAGACCCTGATGTGCCTAGAGAGTACCCACTCTTCCCTGTATCATGCACAAAGGGGTCACTTGGATCTTGACAGATCAGGTTTGCAACTGAGCTGGGCATCTCACTTTAGCCCAAGCACGGTGCTGTTGGGGTCTGTGCTGTGGCAGGGTGCTGCCAGGAGTGGAGACCCTCAGCCAATGGAAGGGCTCTGTGGGGAGTGGCTGTGGAGAGGTTATTGTAGGTCTGACCATGGAAAAAAGTTGTGAAACTTTCTGCTGAGATATTTGAGATCTCTGTGTCTTTCATGCTAATTTTAAACTTTAAGATGTTTCTCAGGGACTATTTATAGACTGGTTGGTTCTTCAAAGGCCCAGAGGGACTTCTTCTGTAGAGCAGGCCTGAGAACTTCACCCAGGGAGACTTGCCAGGAACCCAAGTCTTTCCTTTTTTTATACTCAAACATACAGCTTACTAAACAGGCTGGATCCTGCACAGACTTAATGCAGCTTCTTAACTCAGATTGAGCATACTGATGCTGAGGGAACTACTCAATAGCCTTCAAGTGAAGCTATGTATGTGTGTGGGACTGGGGTCGGAGATACCAAGAAACTCCAGTATCCCAAAATCTGTTCCTTTTGAAAACTAGGGTTATTTCCTGAGTGAAGATCTTCTCCAGATGGCGTGCTCCTAAAAAGTTAGGAGGCGGCCACGTACATCCTTACAGACCAAGAACAACTTATTTTGGAGAAGTCAGTTTTCATATGTGACTTACTCAGTATGCAATTGTTTCCTCCCTTGTTTCTGTTATGCTGAAAAACTTGCAGCAAGACTGGATCTGAGGTTTTGAAGCTTAAGGGCAAGAGTTAAATCCCTCTTCTGCTTGGTAGTGCACGTGCAGAGGTTTCATGCTGGAAGCAAACACCTCCGAATGGCAAGGGTAAACATTGATGGACAGAAATAAATATAAAGAAACAGATAGTCCTCTCTATAAGGTCATTATAGAAGGCCTTATGCAGGAATACCTCAAGTTACCAACTGTGTTTGGGTTATGTAGGTGTACAAGATAGGATCTTTTTCCTCTGTGTAGGAGTCACTCCAGTTTGATGTGAATGAATTACCAAACTCAGGCAGTTCCCAAAAGCAAAGGCAGGTAACTGGTGGTATAATGCTTGTATAAATCTATTTCCATTTCTTATGATGAAACAGGATTGTGTGCACTTTGACTTTAATCCTCTTCTATCTTTTATTTTACATCTTTCTATTAATAGATACTGAAATTCTTGCCCCATTGTTCATCCAGTTTGGGTTGTGTAACTGTGTCAGCTGATAATTTAGAATGAGTAAAATAGGATCCTCTATAATCATTCCTCCTGTGTCTCCTTTGAAAGGATGTTTTTCTTCTTGGATCACAGCGACTGCTTCTAGAACTGTTTGTGGCTGGCACTTAGTGCATTTTTACTACATTTAGATCATAAGTGTGACACTGGAATGAACCCTCATCTGTTGAGCTTTTTTCAACATCTTTGCCTTCAAAAGCACTCCAGGCTTTTAAATCTCATATGTGGGAGGTATTTTGCAAGGGTTCATTAGGCATGAGCAGTAGGCTTTGATTTATTTGATGAAAACATGGTTATCGTGTGTAATGCTGGCTGCTGTGGGACTGAAAGCAATGAGAAGTCTCATCTTTTAGCAGCATCAAATGTGACATGGCAAATGTGCTGCTATTAGGATGTAGCAACAGGCATCCTTTGAGCTTGTTAAGATCTTTGGCTTCATTTTCATCTTTGATTATAGCTGTGGCTTAGGGTACTGTAGGTGTGCAGCTGGGTCACGCTGTCTTGTACAGAAGCCATCAACAAATTTGTGGTGGTGCCTCATAAAGGCTTTTGACGACTGGAGCATCTCTAGTGGCTGGGGGGGGCCAGCCCTGCGGCAGGGGCTCTCTTCCCAACCACGTGTCGGTATCGGTGTGTCTCTGGTGAGGCTGTGGGGTGGGGGTACATGGTACCTGAGCCAGTGCAGAGCTGTGGGGGCGAGCACATCCCCTGCTCAGCCCAGCCCTCTCAACAGTCCCGCTTCCAGGTACCTTGTTGGTGCTGCCCTGCAGCTTCTATTGAATAACAAAACCAAATAAATACAACTGTGCTCACCTCATGGGAGACATGGGAAAGAGCTGGCAAGAATGGAGGTCCGTGATGGATACAAGCCCTTCGACAGTCCTTGCCGTGTCCAGAGCTGTGATGCGTTTTGCAGATTAAAGAGTGGATGCTCAGGGCTGGATCCAGGTATTAGCAGGGTAGGGACTGACTGTTGACAATCCAGTGTTTGGTCTTTGGAGGACTTTTGGATCCATGAGGATATTCAGGAAAGTTTATCTGAATTAACTTTTTAAAAGCAGATTGCTTAACTTGTGTTAAACACTCACGTGGACTTGGATTTCAAGTAGTCTCGCTTTACTGTAATTTGTTTCATCTTAATTGTATCTTCAAGTGGACTAAAGACCACTTACTCAGAATTAAAGCTGCTTAATGCAGATTAACCAATTCATTTTAGATCCATACCTCTTAGTTAACTCCGACTGATTTCCCTCTGTGTCTCTGAGCAGGCAGGTCCAGGGCTCCAGTGTCCTGTAATGTGGCACTTCTCTCCCAAGCAGAAGCAGCTTTTAAGTGAAGGAATTTGATGGCCTAAAACTGCCTCATCTTTACTTTTTCCCCTGCTGGAAATAACATTCCTGCCTGCTGAAGAACATACATTGTACGCTATGATTAAAACCACCATTGTAATTAAAAACTGTCTATAAGACACTCTCTGCTCCACTTATAATTGGAAAGTCCTGTGGAAAGACGTGGAGAAGCTCTCAGTCTCTGTCATCTTGGTGATAAATTTCACCGGCAATCTCAATGCTGCTGCTAATGTGTTTCTTTTATGTTTAAATCACAACTGGTAGCTTACACTTTACTCGAGAGACAGGGGGCTCACACTTACCTGTGCGTTGCCATCTAGCCTTCTGGCAAAGTGCATAAAACTAGTAATCTATTTTAAAGTAAAATTACATGTAAACACTGTGGCTAGAGCAAGAGCATTTGATGCTTCCTCCTCTCTCCTTCTATGAAAAGATGATGAAACTTCTTCTGCAAGGAAATTTAGGGCAAAAAAAAAGCACTGTGCAAAAGTCAGCCATGGACTGCAAGTCCAGCTAGCCCTAGCAGCAGAAGATGACTTGCTGGTCTTCAGTAGCCTTGAAAACAAGGCTCTGCTATATATATATCATAAAAAGAAAAGGGGCCACCTGGTATATTCTCTCTACTCTTGTTGCCAAAACAGCACAGAAATGCTGCAGAACCCCTTATGGGCTGGTTAAGGTGCTGGTGTTGTCTGCTGTAATTTGTCTGTCTGCTATCAAATTTGCTTGTAGTTTCATTGGAAAAATATAATTAACTTAGAAACATTTTCTAGGGGCTGGGTGTTATTTCAGTTGCCAGCTGTGTGACCAAAGAGCACTGCTTTTTTGGGGTGATGTTCTTTAAGGCCTGTAGGAGAAAATAGCCATCTATCCCCATGTAGAAGACAAATAAAATCAGTCACTATAGCAACTGAAGTAAATGTTAATCACGCTAAATATAGTTGTCCCCTGGCACTGTGCTATATAAAAATGACTTGTACATCAGCTCCCCACCTTTCTGGGTGCTGTCCTGTCTGATTCCTGCACTGACCAAAACTGGCCTGCTGCTTATTGGCCATAAACTCTGCAGAATAACTGGAAGAGTGAGTGCTGGCTGTCCCCTCTCTCATGTGACCAGTAAAACCAGATTTTCTTGGGAGTTACCTCCCTGCATCTCCTGTAGGTCTTCATCGTTCTCTCAAAGGACTTCCGCTTCCAACATGGGACCTGGGTCTTTTAAAGCTAAGCTGGTATTTATGTTTAATTCAAGGTGAGGAAGAGGGTGACTGAGAACCAATTTCCTTAAAATTAAGTTTCAGACTATGGGCCTGAAGCAAGCCCTCTTATAGTTGGTGAGAAAAGTCCCATTGACTGAAGAGACTTTAGCTCAGGTAGCATGTTTCTTCCTGAAATGGGGCCAACACTCAGTCCAGATATTAAAGGATAGAGTATCTGAAAACTTTCTCTAATAAGTACAATGTGGTTTATGCCTCTGGTGGGTGACATCCGATGTATCCCATGGGTCAGTGGAAGGCTCATCCATGTGCATGCTGCAAACATGGTGTTTGTGCTGTAGATACTTGCTATAATCATCCTTTGTTATTCTTGCCTGATGCTAAGAAGGGGGAGCTTTAAAGAAAATGTGGCTACTTGGAACTGTTTGATGTTGATTTCCTTTCTTGTACCAGTTTAGCTTGACCCTAAACCTGATTCTTTGACTTGCTTCTGAATACTATGCAAAGTCTCTCTTGGGACGTCCGAGGGGTTTACTAGGGATTGGTTCTGCATGCAGTGAACTGCCTACTTTCAAAGCTAGATAGCTTTTCCTTGTCACAAAAAAAGGATGCAAAATAGTGCTAGGAGTGAATTTTCAGTTATTTAGCTATTTTTTCAGATGTTGAAGGTGCTGAAGGGCAGATGAGGGAAGGCTGAATGCTTGACTGGTTGTTGAACACCCCACAATGCTACTGGTTACACTGCTACAAAGCTTAGTTTTGAAAAAAAATCCAGGTAAATTGTTATTAAATTATCAGCTGTTTTAATGACGATTGTTGCAGATAGCAAATTGACTTGCTGAAATGAAATTATGAGCTGCTCATAAATATTAGAAAGTATAGGGCTGTACTCTCGTTGAAACAAATGGAGGCTGCACCTCCTTTTCAAGGAGAAGAATCTTACTCCTCACTTTAGAGGTGTAAATTGTAATCTGGGCTTGTTTGTTTGGGGGGTTGCATTGTTTTGCTTGTGGTGGTTTTTGTGGTGGGTTTTTTTTAAATAAAATTGATATCATGTAGATTGAATTGATTGAACCAATCCAGCAAATTGGTTAAAGTATCCCAAATGCAACTATTGGGCAGCATACATAAAGCGCAGCCGCCATCTCTCTGGTGTTGTATATCGGGAATTGTGTGAAAGCTATGGTAGTGAATTATGTGCCTGAACACTTTGATGTGCAGAGCTGGACTCCTGCTGGGTTCCTTGTGCTGCTTAAACATAAAACTACCATACCCAGAAGTACAGCCCACAGCTGGCCAGTTAAACCACTCCGGTCGTGTTGAAAGCCCAGCACAGCCCTTCCCTTCCTGTGTGCTTGAAAACCATGAAGGGCAAAGCAAGCATGCTTAAAGAACAACTTGCATGGTCACTGGACTATGTATGTGCTTTAATGCATTTTCTGCTGACAGGGTGTGTGCACAAAAACCCCTTTCTGTAGCTCTCAGAACAAAAAAACCTCTTGGACCTGCTATTAACCTGGCTCATACCTGCCTGCACTAACTAGTGTCCAGTGCCACTCGTTCCATGTCTGTGGCACTACCTCCTCCTATTGCAAGGCTAAATATCATTTTCTGTGGTAGGCTAAATTAATGCTAAGTGTAGACGGAGAAAGCTGAATCCTTTTCTGAAAGTGGATTTTTTGTTGCTGCTGTTACTGCACACAACAGGAATTTATTTTTGCCTAAGCTTTGCCAAACTCTTTGCCTGGGAAGAAAGCTGAAGCCTCCCAAATGTTTAGGAAGGATTAGAAACCTTTTGGGGCTATAATATTTTACAGGTGTTCTTTCTGGAGCATGCTGAGTCATGGCAATCCCATTTCTCAAGTTGCTATTCCTGCTACTATTGCTACTGCGAAATTCAGCCTCAAATCCTCTGTCAAAACAGCTTGCCTGTGAAAGCATGGAGAGACCAAACTGTTCTGCTTGCACATAGGAAATAAGGCTAGCAAGGTACAGCACAAGAATATTTGTATTTATAGCTACAATGTCCTGCATGATTCCAAACAGCACTGGTGCAGTTACATGCTGCTTTCTGGAGCGGAGTTGCAGGTAGTGTTTGCCACAGGTTACAGGGTTAATGGAACAGAAACTAACAATTTGAGTTGAAAACATAAATACGTATCACAAGCCATGGACTATTTAACACCTCAAAGACATGTACCAAAGCCAAATTTGCATACTCTAAGACAGAACAGATTCTTGCATATACGAAAGTCACCAGTCTCGTAGTTGCAAAATTAACATTAATGTAGAAATACATATTGAAATTTAATAATCCACCTAGAGATGATATCAAGGAAAGGATGAACTGACAAATTCCTGGTGTGCTTTGTAATCTGAAAATAACAAGCCACCCTTTAAAAATGTGTGCTTGGGAATAAATAATTGATGTGCATTCATTAGCAATAAGTGCATCCATTGCTTTGATTTCATCCACTAATATAACCTCAGCAAAAGCCTCACTTCATGGGTTCAGCGTCTGTATTTGAAAACATTTGGTGTTATTTAGGTTATTACTACAACTGTGGCTTAGGGATAAAAAAAGATAGAGGTTGTGCAGTAACAGGTGAGAATGAGAATGCGTTTGGTAACATTGCAAAATAAAAATAAACCCACATCTCTGGAAGGAGAAGACAGCTTACAATCACCCGTAAAAATAAAAAATATCTCTTTGAAACAGGGACTCTTGTAGCAATGCGCACAGAGTGCTCCGTGGTGATGAGAAGATGGAGATGGAAACCAGTCCGAAGGCTGGGGTAGCGCTGTGCTGTGCCAGCCCTGCTGCTGGGAAACACCCTCTGCCTCCAAGAGGGCACACGAAGGGCTTCGGTGTTTGGTGGTAAAACCAAAGGTTTAAGACCTTTGAACAGGAATTACTTCTGATTTGAGTGTATTTGGCAGGCTCAGTGGGGGAAATGGAGATGCAGGGGCTTGCATTGTCCTTGGGGGCTGTTTGGAGACATTGAGCATGAGCTGCTTGGGGAATCTGCTGAGCCTGTGAAGGTTTTGTGACAGTCAGTTCTCAGCGCTGCTCTCTCTTAAATGCAATACTCAGTTTTAAGGTTGTCAATGGTTTGATGGGGGGCTAGATGTTTTTACTTCCAGGAGAGGATTACAGGCGGATTCCTGCATCCTCACCCTTGGGCAGCTGCAACCAGTGAATGTGCTGAAGTCCTTAGCGGTTCGCTTATTCCTGAACATGATACATGCACATACGTATAGGGAAAGATCTAACATGGGCAATTTGAAATGGATCCAACTCATGCAGCGATCAAAAAAATCCAATTAATTTTTTCTCCCACGTTACTCATTCACCCAGACCTCTGCATTTCCTGGGTCTGGCTTAGCTAATGCAAAGTTATTAAAGCGCTGTGATACCAGTTTTTGATAGCTATCTTGGCAGTGGTGTGGATGTACTTAGGTGTGAAGCTCATCTGAAAGATGACATTTCCCTGTAGTTTGATGGGATTTGAAAAGTAATTCTCCACAGAATGGTGCTATTTCATATTTTCTTTCCCATTTGGGATGACAAACATTGTCAAAATATTGGGATTGTGCTCAGTTAATGAGGGATAATGTTGTTCCATGTTTGTTTGTTTTTAATTCTCCCTCCAGCTGTACTTCTGAGGCTTTCCAACACTTTTCTGTTTGCAGAAGATACCATCTGTCACCTCAATACCCAAAGAAGGTCCAGGAGGAAGAGCCTGTAAAAGGTCCCCCAACAGCTTTCCTGATGGGGTCACTGGGACTATTCTGGGTAAAAATACGGTGCACCCACTACTGCTTAATACTGCAGGATTTCATCTGGTATAAATGAATAGAGCTGCACGGTCCATACCCTACAGTGACTGGCCCTTTTGGCACCACAAATCCTCAGATAACCATTTAACAAGACCTGGAATCACTCTTGCTTGTGTCTTAACGCTTACCACCTGGGAGATTTCCAGAGGTGAAGGCTTTACCCAGCAGTGCGGGGTGACTCCCCTGGGGACACAAGTGGTTGCTCAGGGCTGGAACAGTGCAAGGATCCATGGAACGGAGCAGAGCAGCACATCCTGGGAGCATCTCTGCTTCGCTGGCTCTCCTCTCGGCACACTGGGTGCTGCTTGTTCGGAGAGTTGCCTGTTCACTGGATATTATGAGGAAATTATGGTAATTGTATTGTAAGCTATAATTTAAAAGAAAAAAGTCCCTTAAATACTTGGTTTCTCAAGCTTGAGCTGCAATTTCTGTACATTGAAACATATCCAATATATGCACCTTAAATTTTAGAAGAGCTTTGATTCTTAACTGCAGTTCTGCATAATCTATTCAGGTTTGTATGGAAAAGTGAAGTGAGACTTTTAAGATATAGTACAATTCAAACCAGAGAGAGACCATCTGCAAGTTGATAGTTTTTCTACTGGAGAATAATGTGTTTGCTTTGCCCCTTTGCCTGTAGGGTGTTTCTTGGAGCTATTCTGCAGCAAAGTGCTCTGGATCTCTGTTTTGTTGTTGTTCGGTTTGGGATTTTTTGTTTGGTTGGTTTTTGGTGGAAAGTCTTCGGAACATGGCGGGGTTTATTTTTAATTTTTTTTTTGGTAAACCTTTTTATTGAGGCATCTGTGGGTTTTATTTTGTTTTCTTCCAAAATTCCCATAAAACTCCCAGCTTTTGATTAGGGAAGAGTCTTTGAGAAACAGGGAAATGGCTTATTGGTGAAACCAACCTCTGAGGAAGCAGACAGGCAAGTCTTCATTAGAAACGATGCCACAAACCAAGGTTATTTGGCAAAACTCTCATGTCTGGACTCAAACTCCCCAAACGCAGCAGCAGGCCATGGTGTTGGCCCACCGTAGTGAGCCACCAGCACAGCTCTTTTAGCTGTTGGGGTCCCTTCTGGAGGTGGGTGCGCATTCCCGGCAGGGTCCGGGCTCTCGCTGGAGGGCTGCCTGGCCAAGGCAGCTGCCGCGGGGCCAGTGTCACCCTGCGCCCGCTGCAGCGCACGGCAGGACCTGGATGAGGACTTGTTGCTGGAGTTCACGGTTGCTTTCTTGCATCTCAGAAGCGCCCAAAAGCACCTGTAAAACTATCGCACACACGTAGAGAACAGCAAGTTAGCAGGAATTTTATTCATTTTGCTTTTTGTAAGACAGGCTTCATATATGGTCTTTATATTCATTTAAGTTCCTGGAATGGTCCTGAAAAAACCATGGATGTAATAATATTTTGTATGAGAAGTTGTCCTTGTGCTAAGTGGGAGCTTGTGCTGAGGTCAAGGTCTCTATAAGCTAAGGTTGGATGGGGTCTCGGGGGGCAGGAGCTGGGGGGAAAGAGCTGCCTGCCTTTTCCCTTCATCTGGGTACACAAACCGGGAATATCAATAAAAGAATAAACCCAAGGAAAATAGAAGAAATCATTTTGGCTGATACTTCATGAAGAAGGCGGTGTTAGCACCACTGCAGTTTTTCAGCACTACAGAGGACAGGTAAAATGCTAAAATCCAGACAGGGCATTTTGCCTGCTTGCAGATTGGATGCTGTATTTATTTGGGGGCAGTTGGGTTTTTAAATTCATTTTTTTAGATCAATGTATATTTTCATTGTCCCTTGATTAAAAAGTAGTATGGAGGGGAGAGTCCCAGACAGGCCTGTAACAGTCATCCTGTGTTTTTATTTTAATACAAATATTACTGACTACATAGCAATACAGAGAATAGAAAGGACTAAATGCTTTTCAGCCTGTCTTCAGGTTTGTAGGAGCCTGTTACCTGACTGAGCTGACTGCATGGTCTGATGCAAACACAGTCAGTCTGCTGCAGCATGGAGATTTTGGGGAGCGCTGACAGATCACTCGTGCTAGCCTTGAGGTCAGGTTATTGATATATCCCGTTACTAAAAGCATGGTAGGGATTGAGCTATTTGAATCACCAATGAAAGCAATGTTGGCTGGTTTGATTTGTGTTTGACCAGGGAAAAGATGAAAAGTTGCGTAATGTGCTTGGTTTAAGTTCTCAGATGGGGCTGGTTCAACATCCATTATTCGAGGGATTTTTTCAGTTGCATGGCAAAACATTTTGTGCATCTGAGAGTGGACGGAGGCTGTTGCATGGAGTTAAGGAAGCTTGCCTGTAGCAGAAGAAATACATATTTTAGATGCAGAGTCAAATACTGAGAGCTGATCTCTCTAGGGTTGAGAGTCCAAGCTGACTTTAATGGTAATTCTCTGTACAGCACAGCTGATAGCAACAAGCTCCAACAACTCTTGCTATCAACAAGTAAAGTAAAATCAACAAGCCAAGTAAAAAATCATGCAGCTTTTTTGTTGGCAGACTTGCTTGCTGGGGAAAATAGCTTTTGAAAAATTTCACACAATTTTTGCGTCAGCTGAAATTCCTTTTTTTAATGAGAAAATTAAATTTCTCAGGAATTAAAGACTTTCTTTGTAATAAAAATCATTATAATTTTTTCATCAGCCTCTCACCACTGAGCATTGAAATATTAAGCAGCTTGAAAACTTGTGGGGAATATTGTCTATTTTTCTGGGTTTTGCTGTTCCCCCCCACACCTCGTGGTCAAGTTCACGTGGGTGAGTGAGGTTCTTATCAGCCATCTTTCTTTAGTCGCTTAATCCCCAAGAAATTACTGCTACAGCCTAGGAGTCTCATTTTATCTGGCTTATTCTCTGATTTTATCCAGCCTGATTTACCAAAGTAGGGAAGGAAGCCTGAACATAGAATTGTTTTAGAAATACTATGAAATTAGAGGGAAATGAAAGCTGTACCAGTTATCAAGGTATCTCCTATACATTTCCATAGCATCAGGAATGCTGTCAGTGTTGAACATGGTTATCTGGATGACCAGCATCTCCTGTTTGCACTATAAGTGGGAGGGTGAGTGCAGCCATGGGTGCAGCACTTCTCCCGGTCCTTGCTCAGCCCTGAGTTTGCAAAATGCCCCATGAATCGTTGTAAAGCAAAAAGGCAGCAGTGATGCTGCTGGAGAAAAACACCCTGGGTTGGGTGTAAGGGCAAGGGGGTGATTCTGGTGCGGGTCTCATGGTACCAGACAGGCTGTAACTCCCCGGGTGCTGGATTGCTGCTGGCAGACAGATTGTCCTGCAAGAGCCCCGCTTGCTGAGGGCTGGGCTGGCTCCTGGCTAGTCTGTGCTCTGGTGCTCATTGGCATAGCTAGCTGCTATCCCAGGGGGTGCTGACAGTTACTCAGGGGTCAAGAAAACCCCTGTCTCAAAACAGGAATAAAAATTCTGTGACCAGTTAGATGATCCAGTAGCCAAAAAGGTCAGACTACTGTCTCCTCTCTTGAGCACAGTGAAACTCAGAGTATTGACTCCTTGGTGGTCCATACTGAAGCTGTTGGTCTGTTTGGGTGCTTTTCCCCTGGTGAGGGATGGTAATATTTCTTCAAATGTTCCAGGCAGTTTCATGAGAGAATTTTTTTTTTAAATAAATAGTAAAGGAGAAGCGAAAGAATTGTTCGTGACACAGGGAAGAAGTCAGGGAGTTCTGCAGAAGGCTGAGCACAAGCAGAAAAAGCAATGTACTCCCCCGAACTGTGAGTGACAGTGAGTAGAGCTGATGGACAGTGTCATGGAAACTTTTTACTCCCTGGGAATTTCTTATACCCCAGTAAAAACACCCACAGTTACTGCCAGACTTCAAATAAATTCTTTACCATCATCATTTGTTTTCAAGAGAGTGTGATTTACTATCTATGCTTCCTAACAGCTTCCAAAAATCATTTCAAGTGGAGGATTTGCCAGACTCAGAGAAACAAGTTATCCACCTGCTGTAATACCAGAATGCAAAGATCAATGAAACGTGCCTGACTTAGTGGTCTGATGGAGCTGAAGATGATTGAGGGACTGGACTAGTTCTGATGCTCTCTGCTTGTTCTCCGTAGATCTCTGTTCATCCCCCCTCCTCTTCTGAGCTTTTATTCTCTGCCCCTGCACAAGGGGCTACCCCAGCTCCTGCCTGTTGTGTGCTGTGTATCACCTTGACGTTTTTTCTTGTTAACAGCATCATATTTCCTTTGCTTGCACAAGAAGACATAGACTACTGGGAGGGGAAAGGGGAAGGTTCATCATTTTGAAACCTTTCCCCTGCTAGATCAGGAGTTTCCCCTGTGCTGGGTGTGGGACTACAGCTGGGACCAGCACATGGTCCTCCCCCTCCCTGAGCATGGGGAAGGGGTCCGATGAAACCCAGCCGTCTCCAGCCCTGCGGAGGAGAGTTGCACACATCAGCCTCCCTCTCCCGGCATCACTGGGTGCAGCTGACACTATTTGAAGAAATCCCATGTGTGCTGATTAAGGGAGAGAATATTTGCTGGTTTGGCCATTTCTGGGAACTTTTCAGACAAAGTACAACTAAGTGCACTGAGAAAGAAACCTGCTTTTTGAGCCCTAGGGACTAATTAGCAGCAGGAGGAGGGAAGAAAAGCAAATACAAACAGTACTGTAAGAGGCACAAAGCAGGAGTTACAGGGCCCATTTTTACTGGATCAGGAAAAAGAAAGGAGAGAAACCTTTGCACAGAGTGGGTGACAGAAAAGCGGATAGATGGCCTTATAAAGCTTCTAATCTACTCCTTTATTTTATCTAATGAACAATTTTCTTCTGAAGAGATTAGACCCTGACAGCCTCCTTACTATACAAGCCAGAATCTAGTTGAGGAGTGTATTAACTTAACAAATGTGAACTCATGCTGTGTGTGTTTCAGGGGATGCAAACTCGGGTCAGCAAGGAGGTTTCAGAGCAGTCAAACAGACACAAGTCATCACGGGAGGGTCTGTCTTTCACCCCATGCTACTGTGTGAAGGCTCTGGCATCCTCCCGAGCAGGCAGTGGCACGGGTGGAAATGTGACCCCAAATCTGCACAGCATCTTTAGCCTTCACCTCGCCTCACCTCACAGTTTCTATTTGAGGGGCTGGGAGGGATCGAAGACTGAAAATTGGCAGGGCAATCAAATCCCGGTTGAGGAGGAATAGTCCTGTTACTGGTGCCTGGGTATCTGTACCTGGAGTTTTGAAGGGGAGAAAAGGAGGGTTGAAGTAAAAGTGGGTACTCTTGGGCTGAACTGACAGCTGCATGGTGTTATGAGGCATTTCTCTCTTCTATTCTGTGTTGAATAGAAAAAGAGGTTGTATTTATGGGCACCTTTCAGCAAGGTAGAAGTACAGAAAAATTTCCAGGGGACCTCCAATGCCTTTTCGAGCTGCCTAAAGGTGGGTGATTCTGTTCCTCTTTGGCATTGCAGCAAAGCCAGGGAGTGGCTGGTGAGCTGTACCAGGGTGGGTTGCCAGCACCATGGAGCCTGATCCCCCCGAGCCAGCATCACACTCAGCTTAGAGGGGTCTTTTATCCTGGCCTTCCTCATCAGACCTGAGGTGCCACATCTTCCCTGAAACAGGGCTAGCGTCACCCCGGTGCTGACGCCAGCAGCACGCCGTTCATCATGGAGATGAGGGCGATGCTCAGGACGTGCTGCTCTGACAGGGCTGAAATTCACTCTTTTGGCTGAATAAAAGGGATCACTTGTTATGCACACAGCAATTTTTTTAGACAGTTTCCAAAGGGAAGGAATCAATATGTGACAAGGTGTTTTTTCCATCGACATATGTGCCATTTGCCTCTGCACTTTTCACATATTCTGAGCATCACGTGTTCTTCCATGATAGAGCCATTCTTCTTACTATGGCACAGGAAGGATGAAACTAAACTGCCTTATAGAAACATCAAAGAAAAAACTAGTGTCCACGAAGAAGATAGTTTTGTTTGTCATTACAGATCAGTTATGTTTTATTCTGTGAGGAGCAGCAAATATCAATTGACTATTTTAGCTAGTTTAAAAAGTGAAGTGCAAAAACTGTATCAGGAAACTTTGTAACATCATCTGTGAAACCTTGAACTTTCTATTAAGAAAATAGGTCTTATAGTTGTGAAGCCCTTGCAGTCTGTGGTTGGCTCTGTACAGATCTTGCTGTGCTGTCTTCTGTGCCACAGTGCTACCAAATGGGTCAGGCAAAAGAAAATTGTGGGTCAGTCCTATGAGCTGTCATATTTGGAAAACTGTCTCACCTTTGGGGAGATGAGGGTGTTTGAGAAGCCAGGTGGATTTTAGCTCCTAGGAGTCTGCAAAGAGAGTAGTGTCTTTTGGAAGGAACGTGGTGGTAGGTTTGTTACGGGTGCAAATCATGCTGTCAAGATTATGAATAATCCTGGTAATCAAATGTTGTGATTCTGGATTGCCTGATGGGTGGTAAAATTAGATATTTCATTAATTTCAGTGGTATGGGCTTTGCTATACAAATTTCACTTAAACTGGACTAGTAAAATCTTCCAAAGTCTGCAGGAACCAACACTCAGTGCTCACTGGTCTGTTGGCTTATCCATTTTGGTGGAATTTCCTAAGCTAGAGGTTGCTGAATACCCTTCCCAACAGTTTGCTTCCTACATCTTGGTTCTCCATTGCTAGTTAACTGGATCTGCCCTAGTAAAATGACACTGCTCAGGTTCGTTAGTAAAACATGCATGTCCTCTCCAGTCAATCCCTCTCTGTCTTTTGTGACTTTGTGTCTTTCTTTTAGTTGTTGATATGTTATATTGACTGAGTAAAGAGAAGGGGGATGCTATTCTGAGATAGAGCTGGGCAGGGCCAGAAATTCATGGAAGGATATGGTAAATCACAGTTATTCACTTTCTGTGCCCAATGTTAAAGATACTGTCAAGCCTCTGCCTTGCATTTACCATCTGGTGAAGGTTGTCCTAAGGCCAGCCCTCTAGCTGGAAGTACAGCCTCAGGTACACCTACAGCCCCTTGCCTGGTACCTTCCTGACATCTATTTTTTGCATGGCAGAGGCTGGTAGGAGGGAAACGCAGGATTTGAAGCAAGCTGTGCTGTCCCCTGTTCCAAGGTCAGCTCCTCCAGCAGTGTTTTCAAGCAGGTTCTCGGTGGTCATGGTTCCCACCAGCTGTAGTGAGGGGCAGAGTCAGACAGAGGAGTGACTGAAGGATTTGAGGGGTGATTAAAGGAGTAATCGGGGAAGAGAAAGTTGTGGTTGCAAAGAACAGGAGTTGCTGTGGGCAATGCACTGTGCCAGGAGCATGGTGTAGGGTAGCAAAGGCTTGCATCCTTACAAGACTTCATGTATCTGAATCAACTTCAGGCAATATCTGGTGCCTTCATGCTTGCCAGAACATTGATTTCTTCTCTTCCACGTTTAACTTGCTGTTCATCAAATTATGTAATGGAAAGGAAGGACCATCAGTTGCTATTTTGACATGGGGGAAGTTGGTTATCCAGCTTCCAAAACTCCAGACTTGTCAATTAAATTTGCTCCTCGTAGCCCTTTTTCTGTGCTTCCCTCTCATATGTTTTTTCAGTGATCTCACCAATACACTCTTTATTTCCCCTCATTATTTCTTTACTTCTTGCATACACTGAATCTGAGTAAACATAAGGATAACATTTTACTTACCTGTTTGTTCAGAAATACATAGATGATGGAGTTGTAGACTGTGCTGCTTTTGGCGAGGATGGATGGGATGATGCTGGCAGCAGGGGTGATAAGACCAGGTTTCCCAAACGTAGCTATACATGCCACAGTCGCATACAGCAGCCAGCAAAGGAGAAAGCAAATTACATCACCACCACCATGACCAGGATGCGCTGCTCCTGGGTCCAGCCCATCCCTTTATTGATGCCGCTCACCTGGGTGGGAAAGAGGCACAAATACACCATTAACACTGCTCATACTGGGAGCAGAAGATCATGCATGGAAGCTCCTGGAGTGGCTGTGCTAGGGATAGGGTGGAAGATGGGAGGGTCATCTGAAATCTTGTTGGCTGGAGAAGAGCTGGCCGATGTGGGCAGGGTTTTTAGCAGTTGGTACAGAACAATTGGATTTAGGATTAGTGATAGTGCTGTTTATCCAGAACGGCCTTCTCCAGCTTTCTCCAAATTACACAGCATTTAATGTGAGTATCTTGGGCAGGAGGGAAGAAGGGGGACACTGCCCTGGTCTAACTGGCCCTGGAGGACTGCTTGTCTGAGTCCTACCAGTAGTGATGCACCCAGCCAAGGATGAAATTCTCCATACCTAGAGGCCACCGGGGCAAGACAGGAGACAGGCAAGAACATGAAGGACAAGGATTTGAGAGACCTTTCTCCCCTGAATCCATTGGAAAAGTCAGCAGTTGAATTCAACTGATTTAGGACAGGCTCCTTCTCTGGACTTCAGGCTCACACGTACTCTTAAGTAAATCATACTGTATATAAATACTGCTGTCTCATGCCTCACCCTTGTTTCCTAGTTTTCAGTATGTTTTGAAAATTGTACGTTTTCTGATTGTTGTGTAATGCCTGCACTGCAAAGTGCTGCAGTAAGCACAAAAAACTATTACAAGCAGTTTTACAGGGAATCCAGCAGGATGTATTTGTGTGCTGGAAGTCACCTTGAGACTAATTAAAAAATCAAACCAAAACTGTTCAAAAAGTAGAACATATCTGTAATTGCCTGCTGAGGGAACTCGAATACTGAGTACCACAAGGCAAATAAAGTTGTTAAAATATTTCCTTTAGTGAATATTTCACTTGGAGACACCCACAAGTGTCAGTAGCTCAGATTTATTCACAGACATCTCAAACAGAAAGCTTGCATTTATCGTCTTATATTGTATTTCATGGAGTTGATATGAATTCTGTATGACATTTTCCCTGCGTTCAGATTTTTTGAAATTCTGCCACAACTTGGTATAAAACTTTACAAGGTGCTCAGGCAGTGTGATGAAGTAGAAACAGCTGGATTGGGGCGCATGGATAGTGGGATGGAAATGGAAGAGGAGTTGCATTTTGCATCATGTGCGCTTGATTTTTAGGCTCTTGAGAAGAGGCACTGAAAGGCAGCGGCAGGTGGCTGCCCAGGGTCTTTCACCCCCATGAAAAATCCCCATTTCTTTGTGCCTGCCTGAGACCCTCCTGTCGTCCCTCCCATGCCAGGAGACACCCGGGGCAGGTGGTGAGTGATGGCTTGTCAGCAGTGCACCTCTAGGAAAACCAAAGCTTCTTTTTTTTTCTGTCTTCAAATTAACAAAGCTCAGGGTAATGCCTGTATTGATTTCAGAGAAGGCAACCCAATGACTCTTCCCTCTTGCTTCAGGTGAGGTCAGAGAAGACAGCTGTTTTCTGGATGTTTTCTAGATGAAAACCAGCCTGTTTTTTTCAGCTGGGTGTGAAAGGAGGACTCTGGAGGTATTTCCCACTTAGGACCCTTTAGCAGAGCTCAGGTCACAGGGCAGCTGGTGTACTGCTTGGTCTCCATATCTCTTTCTGAATATCTTGATGTGGTGTGACAGTTAAGCAGGAAGAAGAAGCTGCTTCTTGTCACTGGGTTGAACACCAACATAAAGCGAGTGGGATATTTCTGATGGTGCGTGTTCTACCAGCACAACACACCCTTCTCAGGCCAACCTATATCATGTATTACTCTCTTTTTAAGTATTTTATCCTTTTCTTAAAAAAAGAAAAGCTTGCAGTTTTCAAACTGATGCTGCCATGGAATGGCTTCATGGGTAAGCAAGGAAAGGTTTTAATTTCCTTGCCAGCAGTAGGAAATGATTATTTTCATCCTACAAGGCCAGGAAGTTTGAATATCCTCCTACTTCTGTAATTCTTCTTGAAGCATTTTTGCTTTCAGTTGTGAGGCTCCCCTGGTCAGTCAAGGAAACCTGAGACCTTGATACTAATATTCAAGGCACATGCAGAAAACTTTTGCAAAACTGAACAAACTCAGCAACATTGAAATGTTGTTGGCGCATCATCAGCGGCTGGTGACTCAGATGTACCAAACAACTCCAGGGCTGTGCCCAGACTTGCTATTGGATCGACTTCTATAGATGGGCAAAAGCTGTGTGATGCTGATGAGTGGCACTGTGGGCTTTCAGTTTAGATATGTCTTGATAACTTCCAGGGAAAGTAAGAGCACAAGTCTGGCCCAGGTAGCTTGTCCTTAGTTGCTGTCCCAAAGAGGCTGGAAAGTCAGCCTGGGTTGTTTCTGGCTTACAGCTAACAGCAGTGATGCTGCTGCAGGAATTTAGTGCGGGGTTACCCTGGCAGTGCACTGAGCTGGTGTAAAGTGTCCTTCACTTCTGGTTCGGTCAAAAATCTAAACCTCAATCTGCTGTGCAAGGAGTAAAAAAATCTCACCACTTCTGTAGGTTTTGGTACAGAAAACAGCCCCAGAAAATGTGCTTTTACATCTTTGTTTTTTGCTGGGAATTGAGCATCTATTTCTCCTAAAAAATATTTGTTTCAGTTTTCTAAAATTCGTGACGCCTCTATATTGATCATTCCATATGTTGCACGTGTGGTCCAGTGTACTTTGGTTTGTCTCTCTTCAGGCATCACTTGTAGCCCATGACAGAATACTCTCCTGATGAATCGTTATTTTAGGTACTCCTGTCTCTAGAACTTCATGCCGAGTTAGCAGGATTGGGAGGGTTCATCTCCAGTGTAGTTGGAGACCCTGGTCACGTCTTGCTCTTACAGTGATATTTTCACATGCATCTCATAGGTGGAAAACTAACAAAAAGGTCAGGAATAGTTGGGAATCTCTGCAAACATCTGCCGTACCCAGGTAAGGTCCTGACCACGTTTCTCCTGGGCTCTGTTCTGCATTCAGTCCCTGCCATGGGCAGGCAGTAAAGGCTGACAATGGGAACCATTGCTGAGTAGTGAGAAGGCAGTTTCCTGATGGGCTGGAGTCACATCCCATGACAACTTATGTGAGCAGAAAGAAGGTTAATGTACTGGAAATGCTACTGGGCGTTCATTCTGCATGTAAGCTGTCCTTTTCATCTGAGAGCTTACCATAACAGTCTTCACTGTGCCATTTCCAGCTAAAGCTCAGCTGAAGCTTGATCACAAAGGTGCCAAACATTGAAGGTGCCAATGAAGTATTTAATGCCGTACATTATATAGGCATTTCCATATGAGCTGATGGAGTATGCACTCTTGTAATGCAACCCACGGATTCGGGGGATTTGCTGGATGCAGCAGGAGTTTGTTGTGCTGCCTGTTTGCTTCTGCCTGGGACACTGAACCACAATGGGCCTGTGCTATGTATTAACTTCTGCTCTTAGACAGGATCCATGGTGGAGGTGGCTGTGAACACAGAATGACAGTCCCTGTGCTGAGCTCTATCACTTAATAGATAAGTTACTTTACATAACTGCAGGTGATTCAGCCCGCAGAAGTGATAATTTGCCTCTTTTTTTTTTTTCCATTCATCGTAATTGGGAACTTACACATCCATTGTCCTAGTGTAGGGGGAATGATTTAGGCGGAAGTGCTCACAAATGCAGTGCTTATGTGGTGTGGCAGGGGATGTCACGGACAGGAGAAGGACACGGATGAGAAACCAATGCAACAAACAATAAGAACAGGTTTAAATAGAGGTCATTGTGGACACAGCAAATTCCTGATTGATATTGCTGACACATACTGGACAGAAATAACAGAGTCATCACATTGGTAGGAAAGTAAAATATGCATTTTCAGCCATGGGTATGGAAATTGCTCAGTCACATCCAGGACTGGAGAGCACAGCTGAGTATACCCATGGCCACCTGGGAGGTTTAGACATGAAGCTCCCAGTGGGATTAAATCCTGAATCCCCAGGTTGATCTGAGAATCTCAGCTGAAGGACTGAGTATGTTTTCTCTCTCTTTTTTTTTTTTTTTTGCTTGTTTCTTTGTTTTCGTGAAACCACCATAGTATTTAAAGCTTGGAGAGTTGACAAGGACACTAATGGGACTAGGAGAAGGATCCTTGAGAAAGGTTGGAAGAAAGGGAGATAGAGGGGAAAAAAATCTCAACCAAATTGGGTATGCAGTGGCCTGAGCATACCAGCTGAGGTCCCTGGCTCACATGAGTAAAGTTGCTGTATTTCTCCAAAATGGGCAGCACAGGCACCCCTGAGCCATGGCAGCAGCTGAACCACCTTCAGACATCACTGCCTTGATTCTGTGCATCAAGAAATAGTGCCTGAGAGCTATGAAATCGGATACATAGAGTTATACTTTGCCCTAGCTAATTAATAGCTGCAGTTACTTGAATACATACTAGAGAACCAGACTATAACCTAAAAAAGGTGCAATTAAATTGCATTGCCTGTACATTAAAGGTCAATCCAATTTCTTCTGAGGGGGATGTGAGACTTCTTGACGGTCCCTGCACATCAGCTTATGCCCTACTTTTGAGGGTTTGCAGTAGATACGTTGGATGCTTCAGGGGAAACTCTCAACCCTCTGAAGTGTTTCTGTGCCTTCTATTCTTGGTTGATGCTCGTAACCCAGGTCAGGGAATCTACAGGCGTGCACATCAATACATCTGTGTGTTGCTTGGAAAGAGCTGTGAGGTGCTTAAAATGACATCAGGTGTATCCTGTGCACAAAGCAGGCTGCTGAGGGAGCCTGGCGAGCAGGGGCAAGAGGTCCAGAGTCCATGAGACCTGTGGCATGAGAATAGCCTACCTCTGCAAGCATGGGCTTGTTTAGCAAAGGCAGAGCAAAAAGAAATGGAAGCCCGACAAAAGGCTTCAAACAGTAAGTCAACAGGGTGCTTACAGAAAGGAAAGCAGTTAGCCTCAGAAGCTATTGCTGGGGCTTAATGAGAATTTCCTTGACGCTCTGAAACAGTAGGCAGTGATACAGTGGCCAGTTTAACAGTAGCTCATGGTCTTTCCTACTAATAGTTTTGCTTGGAGATGAAATACTGATGTTTATCGTGGAAAATAAATGGCTGATGCTACCATCCAGAAATGTTGCAAGATCAGTTAGTTTTTATTTTTAAGGAAGTTTCTTCTATCCCTCCTAATATCTGAGTCTTTGAATTATGCTTAAAAGCATCTCACTGCAATCATAAAACCTAGAAACATGTTAACTGCATTCATAATGAAAATATTTTCATATAATCTTTGATTCGTAGCTTAGGCTCGTCCATAAGAGTGCTTTGCTCCTGGCAGACCTTGTGGTTTTACTCCACAAAACAGATTTTACATCAGTGTAACAGGTTTGAACCCAGCAGGCTGGACTGCAGCACAGCACAGGAGGAATCAGGAAGAACAAACCAGGAGACAGGATGTAAAATAACTTGAGGCAAAAAGCAGCAACAGTGCTGATTTATGACATGGAAACTTCTGTCTCTTCAATTTCCCAGTGTGCTGCTTACTTGGTCTAGATCTATTAACATCTCGTGAGGCTTAGCAGTATCATTGTCCTGACGACAAAAACCCCAATTCCTTTGTCTGAGTCAAAACCAAACCTTTTCTAGTGTCCCTTGCATGATGCCAACTAAGCAAGTTCCCAGCTGGTTGGGCTTGTTGGGGTCCAGGTCTTTCCTATGTGTAAGAGGGCAGTTACTAAACCCCTCCAAGATTTTTTATTTTTTTTTCATATTAGTTCTTTAGGTGTGTGCGATTCCTTGTAGAAGCTATGAAATGGAAAAGGTTTATTGGTCCTCTGAAAGTCACAGAAAATGCACCACCACCTTCTGCAGGGACAAGCAGAGCTTCCCCACTCTGCCTTCGGTCAAACTGGGAGGAGGCTCTTCTGGCTCCTGCTGCAGCCCAAGCAAAGCTGAGCTAGTGGCAGGGAGAAGAGATGGAAACTGATTTAAAACAGTTGGTATTAGTTTCAGGAGCAAAAAAAATGCAATTATTCTTAAGGCTGGAAAACCTTCCTCAAGATTTCCAGGAAGGACGGAAGGGTGTCTGCAGGTGGCGGGTGGAGGGCTGTGGAGACTTTTCTGTAGCAGTTGCCCATTTCTTCCGTGACCACAGCATTCTTGGTGCTTGGTTTCTTGCCTGTGACTCGGTGTAATTTTATGGGTAATGGAACACCTTATGCACAAGGAGGCATAAAACATCTGTGAGAAATTGCTTTTGCCTCAAACCGCTAATTAATTTTGACCAGAATTCCATCCTTTTTTTTGCAAAAGAGATGTAGCCTGAGGGAGCTGAGCCTCATGATTGGATTCACTTAGGAGGTCCTCTGCTTTCCCTGTTCAACATTTCTGGTCTCTCCTACACTGCCGCTGTGCCCACTTCTTGCCCAAGTAGAGATTCAAGACCGAATGTCTCTGAATCATGCAGCTGAGAGATGGCACCCTTTCTTCTAAGGGCATGTGAAAATGCAAAGAAATCTTCAACCAGATGAACACTTTTTTATTATTGAAGCTTAATAACAGTCCACATAAGTGATCTATTTTCCCAGCCAAATATTTCCTTTTTCACTGCCTTTTTCCTATGCTGTGTCGTGGTTTAACCCCAGCCAGCAACTAAGCGCCACGCAGCCGCTCACTCACTCCCCCCCATCCAGTGGGATGGGGGAGAAAATCGGGAAAAGAAGTAAAACTCCTGGGTTGAGATAAGAACGATTTAATAGAACAGAAAAGAAGAAACTAATAATGATAATGATAACACTAATAAAATGACAACAGTAGTAATAAAAGGATTGAAATGTACAAATGATGCGCAGGGCAATTGCTCACCACCCGCCGACCGACACCCAGCCAGTCCCCAAGCGGCGAATCCCTGCCCCCCACTTCCCAGTTCCTAAACTAGATGGGATGTCACATGGTATGGAATACACTGTTGGCCAGTTTGGGTCAGGTGCCCTGGCTGGGCACGAGAAGCTGAAAAATCCTTGACTGTAGTCTAAACACTACTGAGCAACAACTGAAAACATCAGTGTTATCAACATTCTTCACATACTGAACTCAAAACATAGCACTGTACCAGCTACTAGGAAGACAGTTAACTACATCCCAGCTGAAACCAGGACCTCTCACTCCCTTAGTTACTGAGGCACTGTTTGGGCTGACCTGAGCATCTCATCACTTTTGGAGTGCTGTAGAGACTTTCAGCTCATTCAGCTGTGCTACAGGGGAAGGGAACCAGATGACAAATGTTATGACCATTCATGACCTGCAGAACGTTTTGTGCTCCCGAATCCCACTAATGCTTATGCATCAAATCGTATTTAAAACTCTCCAATTTCAACCCTCAATGCACTATATGTTCATATACCTTAATGAGTTGGGTTTATGCCAGAATATCCGAAGTTTGCCTGTTCATACAGAGGGGACACTAACAACTCCCTTTTGATGGGTCCAAATAAAACTTTTGACTCTCAGGCTGTGCTCTGGGTGCTGCCCAGCTCCAACAGTCAGGTGAAGATTTGCCTCTGCAAATCGTCTTTTTTCCAATAAATGAAGGCTGTGGAAAATCTCCCATGGTAAGTGTATTAACAAGAATGATACTGTGGAAATTTGGCTAAAAGCACGTAAAGCTGGTCTCAAGCTGTGTCCCATTGGAAAGGGATCACGCAGCCCCTGCAGGGACTTCCATGGCATGGACAGAGGGACCTGGCCCCACTGTTACCAACTGCTCTCTGGAAGTTGCAGTTTCCAATATTAATGCAGACCTCTGCCAAAACTTATAGGGAGGCAAGAGGGGAAAGAGAGAAGAAGAAATCCATTTCCATCCACTGTGTCAGTGAGAATGAATATTAAAATACTTCAGCGCTACTTATGTTCACACTGGTTTGGTTCCCCTTCTGCATCTTTCTTTGATGCATTAATCAGTAATGACTGTGATGATAGCATGCTCTTCTCATTGAGAGGAAGTTTTCTCAAACATTATGTGATTTCTAGATATAAAATCAAATATTAGCAGAATAGGAGCCTCAGGATATGTCCAGAGTGTCTTTTGGGGTGTCCAGGCAGGCAGGTTCAGTCCTGGCACACAGCAAAGCCAGACCTGGTGGCTGCTGCCAGCTGTGAGGAAGGGTGTCCTATTGCCTCCCCTTCCAGGAGAGCAGGAGACCCCTCATTGGTCTCCTAAAGAGCAGGCAATAGCTGTGCTCCAGGATGGGTATGTTTTAAAAGCAAACTGACTGAATTAGCACTAGTATATGTGATAACAGCCAAGTATATCTGTATAGCAGCTATATGCTGATGTGCACTCTTAAGTGGGACCTTTGCAATTGCAGGAGGTCTCAGAGAAGACTCTTGGGCTTCTGTGTGTGGAGTGTTTGCAGTGCTAAACCTCTTCTCCTAGGGAAGAGGGAGCCCTCTCTGTAAACCCAGAGAGCTGGTCACGTGGTGGTGTGTCTGTTATATCTTCCAGGACACTCAGGTACAGTATTTGATTATTTGGGGGTGAAACCTGGCTGCTATCGTGGAAAAGATGTGGTGTTTGGAGTAGAGCTGTATTAGGCTTGAAATAGCTCTGTGCTCCAGGTTAGTGGTTTGCTCTCCATTCAGTCCCCTGCAGATCTACCCACAGCTGTCTGAGCTCGAAGAGCAAGTGGGAGCCCCTTTGGGTGCAGGCTTACTGCAGGGGGGGCCGGTCACAGTCCTCCTGGAAGACTGAGGCAGTGAGTCTTGCTCCCCAACTTGAATTTTTGTGATATTTTTCTTTGCCAAGCCTAGAAGACAAATCACTAGACCAAGGATTGATGGGTGAGAGGGTGTTCTCCCATGGCGACTGCTACTGAGAGGTAATTTGCATTTGCCTTGCTGACTTAGGGGGATTTTAACCAATGCTTCAAGGACTGCTGTGAGGGCTGCTGCTTTAGAGATAGGTGGGGTTCGCTCATTTGCTGAGCCTCCTCGTTAATTTTTGTTTTGCCTGGTGATAAAATGGCATAGTTTGGGAGCAGATTTCTCCTTTCTCTTTCCCATAGCACACTTTTCCTGCAGGTTAGATGGTCGTGGGATGAAACCCCAGGACAGAAATGCTGCCGGATAGATAGCACAGCAAGGGATGTGAGCCTGAGCTGGCCCTGCAGCCCTGCGATACACAAAAGAGTATCACGAAGAGCTAGTGGAGGAGGAAAACGTGGTTTCTGGCACTGGCTGGTGATTGTGCTCTGGGAAGAAGGAAAGTGCAGCTCAGCCTGCAGGGCACGGCTGCTCCCTGCTGTCCTCGGGGGTGAAAGTGCTGTGCAAAACTTAGCTTCCCTAACTGCAAGTGCTTGGACACTTAATTTCTGAGTTTTTGAAGCACCTGCTGAAAAATATTTGAGCTAGAGGAGGAAAAAAAAAACCAAAACAAAACCCCGTTCACAGCTGCTTTGTTTTCAACTAGAAAAATCCTTACGTGTGTTCATCAGGTAAGTGACAGCTGTTGGACAGATCTCCACTGCACACAAACACAGTGGCAGACCACAAGGTATGTCCCCTCCAGCTCTTTGGAAAAGCCGAGGACAGTCGCTGTGCCCTGCCGTCAAAGCAAGTCCCACAGGGAATCACAGTACCCAGGGGTGCAAGTGTTGCCCCTTGCTTCAGAGCCACCATGGGCCTGTGGCCCTCGTGGTACATGTATTTTGTGTTCACATAGATGTCTTATCTTCCAGTGCCCACAGGTATTGCTGCTAATGGAAGAGTTCCTCCAGCTCTCAGAGGGAGCACTTACTGCAGGGGAACCTGCAGCAGAGACGAACCAAGTATAATCAGCTCTAATGAGCAGAATGCCTGCTACCATTCGAGTGGGAAAATATAAAGGTATCCCACAGTTGCATTTTCCCTGGGATTGAAGTTAAATGAAGCAAAGAAAACCAATTCCTTGGTTATTTTGTGTGTGGGTGGATTTTTCGTGTTTCTAAAGGTGTTTGCTCTCTTCAGTTACTGGGGCTGCACTGTTACTGCACGGTCCTCTGGGTCAAGCTGTTTTAAGACTGATTTCTCTTATCTGACATCTTGAAGTGTTTCAGTACTTGAGCTTTAATGCTTCCTGCCTTTGGGAATGTGTTTGTCTCACATCCCCAGTTCAGTCTCAGTTTGTTCTGGGTAAGCACTGCAGCAGCATTAGTAATTGTCTAGATAAATGCTTGAGGACAAGCGTGGCATCCTTTCCCTTTCCCTTTCCCTTTCTTGCCAGTGGAAGGAAATTGCTGGAAAACAGCGCTGTTTTACCCCAGTTTCCTCTGCTCAAGCTGTATGAAACCATTACCCCAACATTAGAAACTGTTGGACTTGCTGATCAATGTAATGAAATTAATATGTAATACATCAAATGCCTTCCTGCATTTTTTTTTTTCTTTCTGTAACTTGAGGGACCAAAAGGGCAGGGGGCTGATGGAAACCATGCCTAGATGCTGGCTTTTCCTGCCTTGCCTGTGATTACTGCTGGAGCGAGGGGTCTCAGAGGGCCCAGCAGCAGGTGGTGAGGACCATACAAGCCTGGATACGCTTTAAGAGCCCACATGTGGTTATTTCTGCAGCACAGTCCTTGGCATGCCTTTGGTCCACGTAGCCGGCAGGTCTGCAAGGTGCTGGGGGAAGCAAGCGTTGCTTGGGGCTCTGCTCTGCCCGCTCGCCCTCCCCGTGCCAGCGGGCCAGCCTGTGCATTGGCATGGGTGTTCATGGCTTCGGGCATGAATTTCCCGTGGGCCGCGAGTGCTGGTACCAGTTCCCTGGCTGGTGTGCAAGTGTCAGCTGGAGAACAGGAGATAAGGCTGCAACCCTGCTGGAGAACCTGACCTCTGATGGGCTTTGCTGCTTCACTGTGCTTCTCCTTTTCTCTCTGCAAAGAAGGATGCTTTGGCAGGGTGCGACAAGAAGGGGAACTGAAAGTTGGGGATCTGATCAGATTTGGAGTCTGAGATGGAAGAGCTGCTAAACCTCCCTTAAACCTTAGGAGCTTTGCGTCACTGCACTTATGATGTTATACAACCCAGGGCAGGATTCTGCGTGGAAAAGCAAGAGTATTGAGCCCATGTACAAATCTACTAGGATGAACGCTGGCCAATAATTTGGAGGCAGGACTTCAGATTCATTTGTCAAGGAGATGACAGAAGAGTAGCTTGTAAGTGAATTAAGGGGGGGGGGAACCCCACACTGTAATACAGTGACATAAAAGCTGGAATCAATTATATTTGCATTCTGACAATTCATGTAAGAGGACTCTGCCAAGTTTGTCAAAGCCTCTAAATAATGACTTTCTAACCCATGTGTTCAAAAAACGATTAATCTGTTTCCAGTGAGCATTTTTAAGGTTTTATGTGCTGACTACAGCTATTCTGAAACCTGGGAGCAGAATGGTTCTCTCCTGCAAGTTTCATGGATGCAGTGGGGGAATTGCTGCCTGTGTCGCTTTCAGTGAGCTCGTTATTTCCATCAGGGGATTTGGGATGCAGACCACATTTGATGAGATGGTTTACCCAAGCAGGTATGTACTTGGCATCTTAACACCCCATACCTTGGGTTGTGCCCACTGCTGAAACACAGGAATAGCCATAAAGATCTCTTGCTTCTTCAGGACATCAAAGAGCTCAGGGTGAACCTAACGCTGCCTATCAAGTATTTGTACTAGAAGAAATCCCAAACTATCATTTTTGGTAACCCATGAATTGTTTGCATCACTAAAGTTGTCTTTGAGAGTCTCGTCCATGCACACTGTTTCTGCTGGCTAGAATGGCTTTGAAGCAGTAATATAATAGACATTACCGAGCTTTTCAAACCAGCCACGGGACTTAGGATGGAGGATGCATCCAGCTTTCCTGCACTGCCCAGCTTCATGTCCCAGAGGGTTTCCCCAGCTGCAAGCAGCCACCCATGTGCTTCACCCTGAGTGCTGAAATGGGCTAGCCCGACGTCCTCTCACCCTGCTCGGGCTCCTAGGACCTCCTAGGGGCACCAGGCTGTGTGAAATAAGAAGTCGTTGTTGGATTTGCTTTCCTGCTGCTCACAGCTTGCTCAGCCTGGTTGCTGGCTGTCTCCCAGGCTCTGTTTCACTTCTGTCGTTCTTGTTAACTTCTAAGTCAATCTGAGCTGAAGGATTACAGCTTCCCTGCTGTGGCATGTAGCATGGATGAGATCCTGTGTACTCATCTGAAGCTACATACTCAGCTAGAGGGGAAATAACAGGTTCTCGAGAGTCTGCTAACAAAACTAAGGTAATTATAAAGCATCCTTGTTCTTTGCAGCAAACCCCAGTCAGCAGGTTTCTGCTAGCAGCTTCCTTTTGGGAACAGGAATGACCATGGGAAGAAAAGCTGGCTTTTGCCATCCCGGTGAGGCACTGTGGTGAAGCCTCCTGTGCAAGAACCTCAGGAAGGAGAGGTAAACCCTTGCACCTAGCTGTCTGCCACTGCACAACTTCATCGTGCTTTTGCAGCACAACAGCCTCCCCCCAGGTAAAGCAGCAGCCTTTGCTTTCACCTGGGTCCTACTTCACACGGGAGGTATGAAATCAGCATCAAAACAGAAAGACTTCTTGGAAAGGAGATAATTAAGAGGAAAGCTCAATGTGTTTGGAAACCTAAATACCCCTCATTTTCTAATGGTTGTTTTCAGTATTCAGATTTATTGTCAACAGCGTACTGTAATATGTTCAAGCTCCTTTGGTGTTCATTTGAAATGGCTCAGAGCAAACCCTTCCCTCTGGCCATTGCCTGCCAGTGTGAAACGAGACTTGGGGGCAAAAATGGATCCTCTCTTAGTGGTGACAATTTTCTTAAGGTTTAAGGAAACTGTGAGCTTGAAGCAAGACGGTGGGATCTGTCAGCTGCTTGCAAGCAGCCCAGGAGAATATGAGAGCCTGGTCTGATTTCCAAGATCCTAGGCATCGCTGCATATCTCCTGTGATGACAATCATGTCAGAAACCAGAGCATGAAAATACAAACGTCAAGCGAAAGGATATAATTTTTCATGCCTGGCTGAAACCAAACACCCCAATCTCCCACTACAATTTTACTCCTGTAAGCGGTGCAGATAACCTCGGTTATGGGAAGCTATTCACAGCAGGAGCTGAAAGCACAATAAAAGGCTTACAGAGAATTGCCTGTAATTTGGGATCATCTAAAAGCACAAACGTCCGTTGTTCAATTCCTTAAATATTTAGCTTGTGTGTGAAGCTTATTTTGTTCAGTCTTTTTTTCCTCCCTCTTACACACACCAGGGATTTTGCTGCTTCTGCACCTTGCTGCCATGGGGGAAGGTGAGCAGCAGCATCACCGCCCAGGAGAAGCCGGAGTTGGCAGTGGGCCCGGGGCAGGAGGCAGGAGAGAGGCTCTGGAGCTCGCTGTCCCTGCAGGTCTCCTCCCTCCCAGCTTCCCAAAAGAGCCCAGGCGCATCTGGCAGCACTGGCTGGTTTTGACTTTCCCTCTTCGTAGAAAACCCCCTTTCGTGGAAAGATAACTCGGATCCAGACAGAGGTATGCGTCTGGCGAATCAGGTATGATGATAGTGGTAGAGGCTGAGCCTCAGAACTGGCTCTTCTCCTATGTGCTAGGGCTTCAGGAGCCCATTCTGCAGGGTCATGCAACAAATATAACACATCGCATGTGCAGACTTTGTGCAAACTGCACAAAAATGGCACTTCCCCATCTGAGAATAATTTTCATATTATTTTCCCATGGTTTGGGGTCCCTGCAGGATCAGACAGCCCAGGAAGTGCAGCTCCTGACCTCCAGACCTGTCACCCAGTCTGACAGGGGGTGCAACAGCCCCTGCCACCACCCTGTCCCCTTTCCATGCCACTGTGGTCACTGGAGGACCATTTCGTATCACTGAAGGGATCCCATCACTCGCTGCATTTGCAGAGGATTCCACTAAAGCTGTGGAATCCTGCTGCTGCCTGAACTTAATGCTCACCCTGATAAGAGTGTCTAAAGCTGTCCTGAAGACAGATAGCTCTCCTAAGCCCGAAAATTACTTTTTATGTAATGGATGCATCAGTGGGAGGAGTATTTAATACGAAAACTACACCCTTCAGTGTTCCCACCTAGGTGCAGCCCCAGCAGAAATAAAGGCTCTGCCTGCCCGGGAGAGGGCAGAGTCAGGAGAGCTTGTCCGAGCCATGGAGATCACTCCGACCATTGGACAGCACAACCTTCCCACAGAGGACAACTCTCCGACCAGGTCTTCTTGCTGTTTCTTGCCTGTGGAGGAGCTTTGGAGAGAAAGAGCCTCTCTTGCAGGCACTACCTGCTCCAGCCTCAGCTGCTGTGAATGACTTGCAAGAAGCAGCACCTCTAAACCAGTATTTTTAGCTTCAAAAGATGGAAAAACTGGAGTTCCATGAGAGCCAGCCCCCCCTGCCTGCATTCAGGGGACAGGTTGGTGGTGGTGCAGGAGCAGCCGCCATTCCCAGCAAAGGGTGACCAAGGAGGACTGAGCTCACTATCACAGGGAACAAAAGGTATTTGTAATGAGATGACAGGCTGGGAAACCATGAGGAATAACTGAAACATCTCTACTGATTTGATTTAATTCTGCCCAAAGTCCCTAAGCAATAATAAGCTTAAGTTAAATGTTTACATCTGCAAATGTGGCTCATAGAGTGCTTTTTATCTAACTCCTTCTTATCTTTCAGGCATTCGCTGCAGGAGCTGAGACAAAGCCAGATCTCATAGCACCGATGGAGCTTGCGCCCAGCCCGGGATGGGGTCCCGGGGCGCAGGGGCCGAGCGCGGAGCTGTGTAGGGTGGCAAATGCTCACTTTGTGCTGAGGGAGAGCGGGTGGCCCAACCTGAGCTGCCTGGTCCATGCCTGCCCGCAGGCCGGTCCCTAACAGAGAGGCTGCTGCTGGGTCCTCTCCCAACATCGCCGTGCCATGAGCAGCCAGCGCTGGTGCATTGCTCCCTAGGACTCGTGACTAAATGCAGATGCTCTTCACGAGAGAACCAAAACTTCTGCATCAGCATTTTCAGCTGCCTGACAGCGCTGATCCGATGGTGTTGGGTACCAAATGTTGCACTGGGTGGGTTAGCACTATTAAAAGCAAACATCCCTTATCTTGGGAATAAAAGCTCATGGTCATTTATGGATTGGCTTTGTTTTGTGTGCAAAGGGTAAGTTTCATGTCACAGGACTGCCTTACAGTTTGTCTTTGCTAAACTGCATCTCCTTGCTTCGCCTGGATCCTGCCAGCAGCTGGATTACATATGACTTTTCTTTTTAGCACTCTTTTTTGCAGGGTTCACTGTTATGCTTTCAGAGGAGAAGCACTAATCTTCAGAAATCACAGCTCCCATGCCCTCCACTGATTGTATAGCCTCTGAACCTGCAGGTGATGGTCACCCCTCCATAGGCTTGCTGCAGATTTAAGTCCTAGGACCAACCTCATCAAGGTAGGTAAGTCCTTCCTAGTTTTAATTATGGGTAATTGGGAGTATCTGGAGCGGTCTAGCAAACTTCCCTCATCTGCAAAACTGTCATAGGGACCTCCAGCTGTTTACACTTGAGCGTGACTTTCAAAGCCCTGGTGGACTGGAGCCTGTCACCAAGAGAGTCACATGAGAGCCAGTTTCCAAAGGTGGCAGCACATCAGACAGCAGAGAAGTTATAGAGGTGGGAAATGGTGGTCACTGGTTTCTGCTTGGTTTAGGGTCACAGTAAAAAGGCCGTTGAGGAATCTACTTACCTGCCTTATAGCACACAGCAGCTTCCCGTATGAATAAACAATAATGACAAAAGGGGATTACAAGGCAAAAGATGAAAAGACATATGATGTATGACCTCAAGAACATGGCATTCTCACAACAAAATGTGTGTCAGCAAGGGCAGACACTACAGAGGAACGGAAGTGACTTGACTTATGAAATTTCAGTTGCTGGAGGGAAAAGATGGTTCTGTGAAAGTGGGAAGAGGGTGTGTGTCACCGGAGGAATCTGCTTAAATAAAATTCCTGGTGAGAGCCAGGAGAGCTTTCCTTGCAGAGCGTTTGTAACTCGTAAGGAAACCACAAAGATGAAATAAAGATCTGTGTCTCAGTGTTAGATCAGAAAAAGTAGAAAGAGCATAAGGAACACAAGTGCTTTGTTGCTCGGGTTTGAAACCTAACTTGATTCCACGGGCAAGAATTGCAGGTCATTAAAGCAATGCTTTTCATATCTAAAGTGTGAGGACAACTTTAATAGTCAGCAAAAACCCAAATGCTCTTTACAGGGCAAGGCATCTCTTCTGAGATGCAGAAAATGAGAGCTGCCCCTCTGCCTCTGCCAGCTTGAAAGTGCAGCAGTCTGACCCCCCCGCCCTCCTCAGGAAAGCACAGCCCCCTGGGGTTTTCATATGGATTTATTGCAGTGCGGTAATGAAGAAATGTAGATTAAAACAATGTCATGAAGCCTGCTGTGCCAGCAAGCACCCTGGTGTGCCTCAGCATGGCTGTGCAGGGGTGCCCGCAGCTCCTGAGCCCTCGAAGAGACATTTATGGGTCTCTTGCAGTTGAGGTACTGTCAGTGGATGTGAATGGGGTGAGAAAACCTCTTAGCAGCAAAGAAAAGATTTCTTCTGCAACAAGTAATGCTGGGGGGGAGATAATTTGTAATGCTGATTTTAGAGTTTGTAATTTCTCCTCCACACCCACCTCCCAGGCTGCATTTTGGAGGTGATGCTGGCAGGTACAACTGAATATAGCTGGAGCTGCTGGTTAATGCTGACATACTCTGTTTAAACTTCCCTTGGCGTGTAAAGGTTTTACATACACAAAGCTCGCTTGCTACCCTGTATAACTTTATCAGGGAGAGAGGTGGCAGCGAACATCTAAACCGGTGCTGCTGAGTATCTTTAGAGTGGGTGTAAGTGGTCTGAGTGTCTCCAAAAGCAGCAGTGTGCAGCCTGGATGCGATGCTTAGCTGTTTTCCTCTGGGCGTTCAGGTCTGTTACTGATGGGCAGAGCGATGACTCCACTGGTAAAGCTTCTGGCCCCTATGAGACGGATGTTTGTTGGTGTCTGGACCGTTAAAGCAGGCTGGGAGCGATTTTCAGCGCTGGGAAGCTTGAAAATCTGAGATATGGTTAAACTTAGCTCAAAGTACCGTTGCTCCAAGCTGCTGTTTCTATAGCTTAGGCAACACCGCAGAGCTGGGAGGACGACGCAAGGGCAGGCCTGGGTACCTGCTGTTCCCACAGCCCCCTCGCCACCTCCGCTGCACAGTGGGTCTCCCTCCGTGTGCCCAGCTGGCAGGCGAGGAAGGGGCTGCGTAAAGGCAGAGGCGCACGGTGAGTGCTCTTTCGTTTTGCTCTGCAAACACATTTCCCGTGCCCGGGGTCACGCTGGTGCCCACAACCTGGAGCTCTGCGCTCCCCTCCTACACACCGGCCTGCTTCTGGCGTCCCAGCATTGCAACTGCCCCCCAGTGCAGCACCCTGGGCCCTCGTCTGCCCCCACCTCGCTCCCGCTGGCCCGGGGTGCGTGACGCTGTCCCGGCCTGCGCAGCGCTGCCCGTCCCAGCGGCCGGGACCTGGGGTCAGGCCTGAAAGCCCCGGGATTTCAAAGCAGCTGTGGCTCTTGACGCTCCGAGCCGTGTGCTCCGCTTTCATTCTCTGAAGTTTGTGGAGCCCTCGGTAACGGTGAGAAACGTGCGCTTCGCAGCCCGAATCGGGGCTCGCACTTAACGCTGCCGGGCGGATTACGTGCTCTTTCCGGAAAAGCGGCGACCGAAGCGGGGCAAGTTCGGCGCCGGCCCCGCGCCCCGCCCGCGCCTCATCCCTCCCGCTCTGCTCTCCTGCCCGCAGGCGCTCACGCAAGCGCCCCCAGGCCCTCGCTGCCGGGTCTGGGGCTCCTCGCCCACCGCTCCCCCGCAGCTGCCGGGGCTCTGCCGCCCCCCGCCCCGCCGGGCGCAGCCTCGGCCGCCTGCTCCCGGGGGGCTGCGGACCCCCGCGGCCTTCCCGGCCGCTTCCCCCGCCCCGGTGCCGGGCGGGTCCCGCTCACCGCAGAGGGCGGTGGCGAAGCCGTGCCAGGCGCGGGCCGCCCCCGGCCGGCCCGGGCGGCGGCGCGGCCAGGCCGAGCGGGGTGCCCAGGGCGCGGGCCGGCAGGTCGCTGAGGGTGATGTTGAGCAGCAGCAGGTTGACGGGGGAGCGCAGCGCCCGGTAACGCCAGAAGAGCGGCAGCACCAGCAGGTTGCTGCAGAAGCCCAGGCTGCCCACGGTCCCCAGGCAGACGGCCGCCGCCAGCCGCCCGGAGGGGCTCAGGCCCGGGCCCGGGTCTCGGGCACCGTCCGCAGCCCCGCAGCCGGGAGGGGCGGCGGTGGGTGCCGGCATCCCCGCGGGGCCGCGCCGGGCATCGCAGCACCCCCCGTGCCGGCACAGGCTCCGCCGCCTCTGCCGGTCTCGGCGCACCGGCGGGGCGAGGGGAGGGTCTGCTCCGCTACGCTGAAGGGAAGGCGCGCAGGGGTTGTGCCTGCCGTGCTCCACCGTGTGGCCGTCAGCAGCCGGCTTCGCGCCGCTGCCGGCGCCGCTCGGCCCTCCGCGCCCAGAGGGCTGAGACCGGGCGCGACCTCGTCACACGTGTGGGTCGGGAAAGCGGCTCGGGGGGAGCCGAGCCGGGAGCCGAGCGGCCGCAGCGCTGTGGGCCAGGGGAAGAGTGTCTTTCAGTGCGCTCCTGTCTTGTGCTGCGCCCACAGCTGCTGCTTGGAGACCTCCACGGAGGCTGAGGCCAGTCTGGGGGATCTCACTAGTGAGCAAGGTCTCATAGTTCAACGAGTTGCTGCAAGACTGGGAACACAAGCAAGTTCTGGTCAGAACAAAAGAGTCGGCTGTGTTTAGGCACCAAGTTACGTGAAACACAAAACGCACGTAGCTGTAGCACGAGGTGATGTATGTCTCAGCTTGGCCAGATAGAGCTTGTCAGAGTAAAGCTGCAGAGAGCACAGGACGATCCTGATGTTCCAGTCACTAAAAGAAGGGGTAAAGCTTGAACTGCCAACCAGCTGCAGAATAAATCATTCCTTATAGATTAAAATCGATTAAAATCTATAGGGTACTTCCTACAACCCAGCCAGGTTCTGGCCATATCCCACCCCTCAGAAAGGAGAGCATGGTCTGGTGTTTTAATGTGCTGTCCTGGCGGAAAAAAAAAAAAAAATCACACTGTTTGACCTGTAAGGGGATTTTTCTCTGTGTTTGCGAATAAAAAGGGAATTAGTCTAATTTCCTGCAGCTTGGTTGCTAGGAGCAATTAGTACTGAAAAGGAGAGTGTAAAGGGTGATTTATTTTTTTTTTCCCCCATCTCCTTTTTTCTCTTTTGTTTATTATGGGGAGGAAGCAGTTCAGAGTATCTCTGCTTTTAATGGCCTTTCAAGTTATTTTAAAAAAAAGCAAAAATCTGGGCTTTGGGAAAGCTGGCTGCTCCTTGCCTTCCCTCTGGGATGCTCAGGGTATGTCGGGGTAAGGACAGACAGGGTCCAGCAGAGTGGTGTTGTCTTCTCATGAGCATTTCTGAAGACCGAGAATGTAACTGGGCAGGTAACACATGCAGCCTAAGAGTATGCATTTAGATAAAAAAATGATGGAACGTATCTGATCCTCAAACTTAATTGAAAAAAGAAATCTCTGTCTGTATGATTTTATTGTGCTTACATGGCTAGGATTATACAACTCTAGTTATTCCATCAGATAGGCAAGGCCAAAGTCAAGTCCTGACAAGGTAAGGTATAGTCTATAGCATTTACCTCTGTTCCTGAGGGCGCAGCCTCCCAAAGGCTGATACTGGGAAGTGGCTGCGCTAGAGGAGATAGGGTGATAATATCCTGCCACCCTACTTCAGATCGCTTTCAATAATTA
This sequence comes from Haliaeetus albicilla, assembly GCF_947461875.1. NCBI lineage: Eukaryota > Metazoa > Chordata > Aves > Accipitriformes > Accipitridae > Haliaeetus > Haliaeetus albicilla. The sequence goes on along the minus strand of NC_091491.1, from coordinate 19,326,156 downwards.
TTGCTTGATGGGTCTACTTTTTGGGGCCCATAGAAAGTTTCTGTCTGCTTTTTTAAAAAGTGTCTGATTAATTTCAAGATTTTCATGCCCCTATCTGCGTACATAAGATACAGCACTCAGGGTGAGCTGCTTACAGAGGGCACTGCCTGCACAGGCAGACAAAGGGCTTTGCAAGCAAAAATGAAGATGACAGGCAGAGGTCACGTGTGGCTGGTTTGTTGGATGCTCAAGACCACTAGATAATCTGCATGACCTGCATGGAAATTGTAGTATAAATATTAACAGAAAAAAAAAAAATTTAATATAAGTAAAAATCAGGACCAGTGTGTTTCTCAAAGGGAGCTTTGATTAGACATGAAAAGAGGCTGCAGCCTCCGATGGCAATAAAGCCAAAAGGTGGTTTCCACTGGCTTGAACGTTTCAGACCATTTACTGAAAATGTGTCAAATAATCATTTTGATAATACAAAATTGCTTTAAACTGACCATTTCATTTTAAGTGATGTGATTTTCTAGGTGAATATTGTGGAGTAGGAATTTTCACACCCTACTACAACAAAGCCCAATGAGAGAATATATTGGATGTGGAATTGTATTCTGAAAAGTAAATCTATTAAAAATAGCTCTTGAGATTTCACATTTATTTCTAGGTAATTCCTACTGATTTTTCAGGGGAGAAACAAGTTTCCCCAGCAGCTGTGTGATTTCAGCCAAGTTCCCAGATGATCAAATAAACAAACATGCTGCTGCACAGGACCTTCCCTGCAAATGAGATGCCAAGTCCCTTTGCTGCGTTAAATAGTAAATGAAGAGGAAAGCAAGGGAATTAGATATTTCGGCAAGGCAAAAAGATAGAGAAGGAGCATTTTGCACTTTGCAGAGGTGGAAAACTGGGCTGCCTGTGTAGGACCTGTGGCCAAGCATCCTTGGTTGCTCTCAGTTTGGGGGTCTAGTCTGCATCCCTGGCTATTCCAATCGCCTGATGACATCCCACTGCAATACAGCCTGTGGGACTTATTTTCCTAAATTCCATTCTCGTCATTGACTTGGGAGCTTAACAGCACAGAAATCTATTTACGGATGCTCCCTAAGAGCCTGCAGCTTATTGATTTTCAGCTGGCTGGAAATACCAAGGTGCTGAAGTTCCTTTGAGTAGCAGGTCTTGGATTTCGAAGGCAGAAGAAAGGTACTAGCAATGTTAAATACATTTATCTCAATGACAGCTCTTTGGGGATGTTTCGGGAAGGGTAAATTCTCATTAAAAAAATTGCAATAGGAACAGTCAAGAGGGAAATGTCATTTGTTCAAAAAAACCAGCTTCTGCTTCTGGCTTAACAGCAGAGTTTCACCAGTTGAGGCATGAAGGATGGGCTGCAGCCTGGAAGAGCTGCTTGCAAAAACGGTAACTTTTGCAGCCCTAAATTCAGTAAGATGCGGGAATTTCTCAGCCCGAGGACCAGCAGCTCTCTATGGCACCGTGCAAGGATGACTCATCCTATAGGACCTTCTGCCAGGGTGGGAGTGGGCCCCAGGGAGGGCAAGCACGGGGGGGGGGGGGGGGGGGGCGGGGGGGGGGCACAGCTGGCCGGGGGGCCAGCCCTGCTGCTGCTGCCAGCAGTCCCTTCCCCGGGGTGGCCATGCCAGAGGAGATGTGAACATGGGATGATTCATCCCTTTTCCAGGTCTCCCCTGCTCTGCAGAGACAGTGGAATATATAATTTTTAACAATGCGTATTTATGTCTTAGAAGGTTTCTGTGCTGGTCTAGAGCTGGTACCTGGTGAGAAGCAGGGTGCCATTTCGGCACTGGGGGAGCAGCAGAAGTGCCTGCTGAGAGTGTCAAAAACATTTTCCACTAGTCTTTGCTGGGAGAAAAAAAAACAACCATAAATGCATATAGTCCTGATGGTTTCCCTCTCTGCTTCATTGCTGATCTTCTGCTAGAGAGCTTTTCCATCCTTCCTGACACGGGTAAAGAAATAATACACTTGTCCTGAGTTCTTTGCACCTCCCCACCTTAATTTAGGATTAATTTCTGTACGACGAGAGCTCTGTTACGCGTGTGATGTGATGATTTGCAAGTTTTGCTGGCAGTGCCCCTGCCTTCTGGGTTGGCCCGGGACCTCGTGCCCTGGATTGGAGCAGCTCTCGCCCTGCCTGGCGCAGGGGAGCTGCGGTGCGGGTGTGGGTGCCGGGGGCACCCCGGGGATATGCTCACCCCTTCTTGTATGGCATCTGGCATACATTTTGGGGGCTAAGTCAGAGGTAAATTTAGGACATATTTTCAAGCAGAAGCACATCTGATTTCACTTCAGTTCTCTTTTCCATTTTATTAAAAAAAAAAAGCCTATTTTGCTGCCGAGCTGCCGCAGCAGTGGCGTGTCTGGAGGTGGGTGCCAGGGGCCGGGACTGGGGCAGGGGGTGCAGCCAGCAGCAGGTTTTTTTCTTAAGTTTGGTTAAGTTTGCCTCTATTTTAGCAATGGCCACAAGATGGCACAGGTCCCCTCCTAGTAAAATATGAATGTGATCACCGGAGAAATGGGTTTTTCAGGTAGCCTGAATCCAGGCTGAGCGAAAGCTGACTGAAAATAAAACACAAGCATATGATGCTCATGACACTTGGACTTCCTTCAAGCCCTTCCTGGGACGTGCCAGCCAAGCAGAGGGTAAGCCTGCACCCCATTTTGCTTGGGCAAGTACAGAGCAGCCCTGTGATGGAGGGCAGCGGCGATGCTGAAGGGCCAGCGGGACCTGGGAGAATGTGGTTTCCAGATCAATGTCTTGTTCAATGGCTTTCTGTTGTGGTGCCCTGGGTTATACGTAGGGATTGGCAAATTGTTGATGAGGCTGGAAGGTGCTTGTATTTGCTCTTGCAGGCTGGCTGACATGGATGGCGTGGTCAGCATCCCTGTGGTCGCCCTGCGGCAGCTCTCATGGCTGATCATGGTGGCACGGGGAGCACAGGGCATGCAGCCACCCGGGGAACTGGCAGGAGAGTTTTGCAGGGCAGCAGAAAAGGCAGTCCTCGGGTTCTGCAGTAGGTTCAAGGGCAGGATCCTGGGCCACCCAAGAAGATGACATTTCTGTTGGTGGACGCACGAGTGACTGCACTGCAGCTGCAAACGCAGCATTAGCAGCCGGGCAATGCGCAGGCAGCATGTACATGGGTGCTGGGTCATTGCCACCACAGCTTTGCTGCTGCGCTGCTGTGTTGAATAATGAATATGAAAGTCAAGCTAGTATCCAAAAATGCATTTCCTACACAAAGATTTTGATAATGTCTGGAAAGGGGCAGGGAAGGGATCCAGCCAATTCCTACTGGGTTTCAACACTGTCCAGTTTGTGGTTCCCACTGGTGCATGTCCTATAAACACCTTGTCCTGTCGTGGAAAGACAGCCTGTGTTGTGCAGGCCCTTGGCTGGTACTTGTGGGTCATTAAATAGATGGCGAAGGTGGTGAACGGGTTTCACCCAGAGTGGGGAAAGCCATCAGGGTGATGTGCTGGCAGGATGTAGGTGGCTGTATGGGAGTCGGGGCTGTTTGCTGGGAGGTGTACAGGGGGGTTGGCTGGAGGAAACCCAGAGTAACCTCTTGCACAGCTATTTTTCAGGTATTTAACACAACAGCACACAGCGAGTCCTGCAGAGATGATGTGGTGGCAGTACACGGTACAGCGTGGGGACCATGTGTGCTGGAGAGCGGTTGTGGGCAGTCCCCAAGGTCCATCCTCTCCCCGAGGGACCCCCCACGGCGTTCGACCCGAGGGGGTGAGTGAAACCCTTGCAACCCCAGTGATTCCCAACAGCCCTGAACAGCAACAGGAGCCTTCAATGGCAGTGAAGTCAGCAACATTGTGGCAAATGATCTTTTCCCTATGAGTGGTAAGAGAGGTCATAATCCTCCTACTGGACTAATTACAGCCAGTGAAAATATGGTAATGAAAATAACTCCCATTGCCAGTATTTGAAGAGTTACATTTTACATGAAAAAAGAGGCTTATGTGAATAACGGTTATTGTTTTGTACATGGCTCTCTCTTGTCCCATCTATTCTCACCTCGGCAGATCATGGTGTAATTAATCATATAGGATTAAATGCTGCAGGGAAAGGACTGGGAAATTATGGAGATGCAAAACTCTAGAAGTTTGTGACTTAAACTTGCGTTATCTGTCACAAAGAACATACTGCCTGCTCTGCTTCCCAGCTCTTTCTCGCTGCTGCCAGAAATCAATGTGATTTCCTCAAAGGTTTAGCAGTCTGACTGCTTTCTGAGTGTCTCCCTGGGATTGCATGGCTGGCTCTGTCTGGATTTGGAGGCAGCTCCCCAGTTCTTTGAGATATGTGTTGGGAAGGCTGGAGTACTCGCCTGCCTTGTCCAGCCTTGCTTGCAAAACACGAGTAGGGGTCAATCAACCAGATGCAGGTTATGGCCAGGCATCTGCTGGAAGGTCATCACCCTGGCTGTGCTGGGGTCAGTGATCCCAACCCCTACCAGTATTTTCCTAATGGTTGTGTGAGTGATTCCCATGTGAACAATTGCTACTCTTTGCTATAAATAGGCAGGCTTAGAACAGACTTTTCTATTTGGTCCTTCTTATTCTTGTTTCAAATTTTGGGCTTGTATTTTTTGTTTCTTAAAGATTTTTTTTTTAATTCTTTATAAATCATCATCTCCTTGTAGGGCTAGTAGCCCCAAAGTATCTTAAAGGGACTTGGTGAGTTTGAACAGTGGTTATGCCTGCAATGAGTTGCTATCTTCTCTTTATTTTGGTATAGATTGTTATAAATATTAGTGATTGCCATTAGGGAACACCATTAGGATTTTAGTGAGGTGCTGAGTGCCTAGAATGACCTATTTTTTTAAGCACTCAGATGCTTCCTGTGGGATCCCTTCAGGTTGTCCCATCGAATATATTTTGCTGGTCCTCTCCAGAGAACTTTGTTTCCAAACTTTTTGCTGCTGTCACTGCAGCAGCTTTGGTCTATTTACCCTTTTCTAGCCAGTAATAGTTATCAAATTAGAATGGTTTTAACTAAAACTCAAGCAACAGTAGCCATGGATAGTAACGAAGCCTTTAGGAGCCCTATTAATTAGCAGCCAGTTCCCCCCAAGTTAGCAGGAATGGTTTGCAGTGTGTGGACAAATGGCAATAGCTGAAAACATTTACAGGCAGCGGAGATTTAATTAGACGCTCGGGACAAGCTTTGCCTGCAGTAGTGCTGTCCTGGGACACAGCTACAGCGATGCTGCTCCCAAGGATGTCTGTGGGGAGGCAAAGTGCTGGCAAGGTGAAGGTGAGGGGAGGCAGGAGCAAGCATCTGTGCCTGTCCTGGAGGTCCCCAGCTGGCACAGCTTGCACTGAGCCATCCTGCTGCCCAAGAGCGTGCATGCACATACACACACACACAGAGTTTATCTGATTCTCAGAAATAATGTCCTATTAAAATGAGACCTCCCCTGGGCTGCTAGTCCCTGTGACACCCCTTTTCTTTGCCCATTGCTGGTTTGGTGGTTGTTCTCTGTTGTAGTTTAACCCCAGCTGGCAGCTCACTCATTCCCCAACCTTGGCTGGGATGGGGGAGAGAATCAGAAGAGTAAAAATGAGAAAACTTGTGGGTTGAGATAATGACAGTTTAATACGTAAAACAAAAGCCACACACGCAAGCAAAGCAAACCAAGGAATTAATTCACCGCTTCCCAATGGCAGGCAGATGTTCAGCTATCTCCAGGAAAGCAGGGCTCCATCACACGTAGTGGTTACTTGGGAAGACAAATGCCATCACTCCGAACGTCCCCCCTTCCTTCTTCTTCCCCCAGCTTTATATACTGAGCATGACATCATATGGTCTGGAATATCCCTTGGGTCAGTTGGGTTCAGCTGTCCCGGCTGTGTCCCCTCTCAACTGCTTGTACCCCCCCAGCCTGCTCACTGGTGGGTGGGGTGAGAAGCAGAAAAGGCCTTGGCTCTCTGTAAGCACTGCTCAGCAGTACCGAAAACATCCCTGTGTTATTCAACACTGTTTCCAGCACAAATCCAAAACATAGCCCCATACTAGCTACTGTGAAGAAAATTAACTCTACCCCAGCCAAAACCGTCACATTCTCTAAATAGCCCCCATGCTACATGAAATCTATGTGGCTTCCAGTAACGTCTCTGGTCTGAGCGTGGTCACGAAGAGGAATAAGAAAGTAACATAGTCTAGCAAGGAAATATTTTGAGGTCTGCTTGATTATACTGAGTTTAGAGAAGCCTAGTGTACCTTAGCCCCGAGCTGCAGGCTCAGCTCTCACAACAAGCTGCGAGCAGCCTGTATCACTTTGCTTCCCAGACAGTAGCGTTTCAGATGTCCTTGAAAAATCTTGCTCTTAGTGTTTTTTATTAGTGCAGATGTGTAGTCTGTACTCCTCTCTAGGCTTTCAGCTTCACAAAAAGACAGGGTGTTGTGAAAAGGGTGAGCACAGCACTGTCATCCTTATGGAGCCAGCAGAGTCAAGAGATAGCATCCTTCTCCATGCAGGGAAGGGGTCTGGAGAGGAAAGTGTGACTCAGGGAGCCTGGAAATTAAAACTGATGGATACCAAGCTGAAAAGAAGGTTTTAATTTAGCACTGAGGGCAACTAGACACCAAAAAGACAAAGAAAAAGCAAAATAAATTTTTCATTGCTTGAGATCTTAAAGCCAGTATCATCAGCCTGAAAGAGGACCTGGTACAGGAACAGGGTGTTCCCCATGCAGAAACCTCAACAGGAATCAGGGAAGGGCTTTGGCTGGTTGGAGTCACTGACCTCTTTCCTTGCCCTGTGGCCCAGGCAGGTGGCTGCACGGCAGGTGAAGCTCCCCCAGCACAGCTTGAAGGCTACAGCAGAGCAGTGACATGAAAGGGATACCTAGGATGCACTGCTGTAAAAATATATCCTATAAAATTGATCACTGACACGGATTCACAAATGTTGTTGTCTCAAATGTTAAAAGGCTTAAATCTTACTTTCTCCTGTTTTTTCTTGTTTTCCTTCTTATGTCCCTGTTTTTTCTGCACAGGAGTAGAAAAATCACGTTCCCCCCCAAAAAATTCTGTTCCACGACCAGCCTTCAAAGCAAGAGGTCCCCAAAGAGCCTCTCCAGTCTGTCCTGTCTCCCAGTGCCCTGGCAGGACTTCACATAGCAAAGCATTTGTCTGCCCTTAAGCCACAAGTCAGGTCTTTGCAGTGACAGCTATATATGTTTTGGGATGCAGAAAGTGTCAATACTCCCCTCTTGGGGGGGGGCTGGAAGACTCTGGCTTGTGCAGCAAGGCTGGATTCGCCTGCAGTCCCCCACGGCAGCCAGGCAGCCAGGGCAGCATCGGGCAGTGCAGGAAGATTACTGGCATTTAAGGCAGGTTATTGCATTATTAGCCCTATGATGGTCATGAAAGATTGTCAAAAAAGAGGGTAGATAAATAGTCTGTGAAAACAACAAAAAAGCTTAATGGCTTTTTCTTTGCCTCTTTTTTCAAGGCCTATTAAGACTTCTGGAAGTGTGCTAAAAGCCAAAGAGGTCCCTGCACTCTGAGTGTTACAGATATTTCCAGAAATTATTTTTTCAGAACAGGTAAAGGGCAAATAGAGAGGGAGTCTCTCCCTTTCAGCCATCTGATGCTGCTGGGTGCACACGAAGCTGCCCCACTCCCATGGCCATTAGCATCCCTGGTGCTGTGGGTGCAGGGTGGTGCTTGGAGCTTGGGCCATGGGGGGCACTGGCTGTGGATGTGGCTTGCTAAAAAACTCCCAGCTGAGAGTTAGACAAGGCCATTTAATAGGTTACCAGATTACTTGCTCACCTCTTTGCACTTGGCTGCAAAACCCAGGTGAACATGCTGAGCCTGGTGTCAGCTGCCACTTTCCCCTTTGAAGGGGGCACACGTGCCACAGCCACAGCACTAGGCAAAGGTTTAGGGGTAGGCGATGTACAACCAGGGTGTCCTGGGGCACTACAGCTACACACAGCTGGACCCCAAGAGTAATTCTGGACCTGCTGATTAACTTTTTTTTTGTCCAACTGCAAGTATTTAAAACATACATCCTCCAGCATATCCGCACTCCCCAGCAGTTCAGTCTAAACGTCTCTCAGTATGGAAAGGTGAATGTGGTCCTGCAATAATTCTTTGATTTTTCAGGACAACTATTTACAGTGTGTAGGAATTTCATTAAAAGCAGGAATCTTCTCTTAAATTTATATAGACTTTTCTGCTGGGGAGTTTTGAAACTTTGCAGTGGTCACTAAGCTGTTAGAAGCAGCTGCGCAAAGGGAGTGCTTTCCCTGGGGCGAGCTGTTGAGCAGTGATCTATTACAGCCACTCCTCAATATTAGCTGTGCGGTGGCACTAATGCCATCGACAGAGTAAGCTCTGTCAGCAGCCACCGAACAGGAGGGAATGCTGTGTGTGCGGGGAATGCACAGGCAGGTTCCCAAGGTGCTCGCCGGGTGTGTGCTAAGTTGCAACTTCAGGAGTTTTTCATTGCCATCCCCAGCGGCCTTATCTTGTCCTCCCATGCCACTTTGCCACACTTCACTGCAGGATCCAAGGACCTTGTCCCCGTATGGCTGGGTTCAGTGGCACACTTCCCTGCACAGCGTGTAGCATCTGCAGGGCTGGGCTTCCCTGAGGCTCAGGCGTCACCAGGGTGTGACAGAGGTGTCAGTAAGAGAGGGGTCTCTGGAAACGCAGCGTCTGCCTGCATGCACTGCTCTGTTGTTATGACATTTTCTTAAAAGTAGGGGGCTAAATATGTGGCCATCTCTGGGAGTGGCACCAGGGGCTGCCAGGAAAGGGAGTCAGTAGAAATGACTGTGTGTGTTATGGTCTATAAGCCTCTGTCAGATAAGGTACCTTTGAAGTCTTATAACTGTAGAATGTCTAGCAGATAATACCCTTTACTGTACTAGAATCTGCAGTATTGCTGCATGCCTGGCAGGCTAGGAAATGTAGATAAATTGTGGTTTACGCACATGAAACACTATACATCCCGCTGTGGTTCAGGTGTCATTTTTCTTGTAGGTAAATGGCAAAACAGCCTTAGGCCTCCTGCCGAGCTGGGGGGTTCCTGCCATCAGCTGAACCAGAGGAGCCTCACTTGCAAGATGTGACGCTCACTACTCTGATAAATGACCAGTTCAAATAGGTCAAAATAAAAGAGTGAATTTCCCCAGAGCCTGGTGTTATTCACACCTAATAGTTGTGGTATTGATGGGAACATCTGCAGACCGACCTCAGTATCTCAAATGAGCCAGTTTCCCCTCTTTGGCTGCATTAAAATTAATTTGACCCTCTGTTCCCCCAGATGAATTTAACCTTGGTGTCAGCAAAGCACTTTTTAGCTCAAGGTACCAAAGATGGGCACAAACTCACCAGACACATCAAAGAGCACGAGGGCAAGAAGCCCATCCCATAAAACAGAGTGATAATTGTGGAGTTTGGGGTTTTTTTTACGAAGAGCTGAAGAGACTCTCAGCAGCTGTAAGTAAACGCCTGCATTTGCTGGGGTTACAATTGGGCTAACCTGCAGTTTCTGGTTCCCCCCCTGCACTACACCAGCCCTTGCTGTCTCTTCAGCAGTGCAGCTCAGCTGCTGCAGAGCTGGGCTTGCTCGCAGGAAAATCGACTCTTCTCAGCCCTGAAACCACCCTGCCAACCCCTGCTCACACAAGCAGATCAAGATGGCAAAGCTTTATTAATTTGTGTGCGTCCCCTAGGCAGGAGACATAAACAACAAAGGTTCACACACCATGAGTACCACGGCAGACTCCCATTGGGTTGGAAACGCTGCACGGGTACTGATTCAGCAAGACCCAGGGCTGTAAGCTCTGGCATTTCAAACTTTATAAGTACAGAGTACTGGTTGCAAAGACCTATCCTGAAATATCAAAAAAATACAGCAAAAGCTCTGTCCTGGATGCCGACGCTTTGGTGGGGCCGTTGGCTGCGGCAGGTAGGGCTCATCATGTGGCATTGCTTTGGGCACGTGTACAACGCCAGGCACTGCTCACTGGTAGGGCTGCTTGTGCCGTGTTTTGACTCATGCCAGTCATGCCAGTGTTCTCAGAACTGGGGATTTTAAACCCCAAGTTGTTTTGGGCAGGAACAACTTTTATTGTGTATGTGTAGGACCTAAAAATAGCCCCAACTGGGTTTAGGACTTCATTTGCTCCTGCATTGGTACAGATGATTGCCTCCCTCTCAGGTATGGGCTGAACCTTTCCCTGGAGAGGAGCTTGAGGCCATGGGATCTGTAAGTACCCAAATGTCAAGAGGAAACATTGCTCTCACAAGGATCTGCTCACACACTGTGGGGCTAACCCAAATTTTGGAGAGGGTGCAAACTCTCACACTTAAAAACTCTAAGCTGCAAATGATGACACAAAGTTAAAAAATGACCTTTAGACACCTAGTTCAGACACTATTTTCCCCTGACTATAACCTTCTGGTGTCCTGCGTTGTTATAGCATCCAACAGGATGATTAGAAAAATAGTAGTATTAATTCCCCACAGAGCTACTGCAAAATAGCCTGCAAGCGCAATGAAGATTGATTGCTGTTTAGAGGAAAAGCAATGCAATGATCCAAAATCAGGAAAGCAAATCAAGCAGAGATTTCCTGTGACAAAAGGTTTTCAATGAAATGAGTGTAACCGAGAGGAAGGGAAAGGAAGAACCGTCACTTTTTGAATTCAGCACATAAGCAATTTGAGCAAATAATTTCTTCCCTGTTCAAGCAGAGGACATCATTTTGCTTGAATTTACTGGCCCCAGGTATTTCTATACGAGGCTCTAGGTCTGTCCAGCTGTTAAACTGTCACTCTGGATTTATGCTAGTGTAAGAGGGAACAAAATACAGCCTGCATTTGGTGTGAGGTCCATGAATTTGGAAATGTCAAAGAAAAAAGTGTGCTTGGAATAGTCCTGGAGAAGAGGGTTTCTCTCAGAGCGGTGGTTTCTGCTGGGGAGAGCAGTCCCCTGCCTTTGAGCCTGTGCATTAACCTTTAGCAGTAGTAAAAGGAAGCAATCCTCCAGGAAACTACAGTTTGATGGTGGGAAAAAAAGATAAACAGATGCAAGGGGCTGTGGGGCAGCAGGTCACAGCAGTGTAGGGTGGGAGGGCTTGGGCCAGGGTTGGTGCTGGAGGTGCCTGTCACAGCTTTTCCAGCCTGCTGTGCCCAGAGCCCCCCTCTATCCTCGCCCTGGTTTATTCGCTGCTGCTGGCTCCTCAGCACAGGGCATGGGCTTGCTCACACTGAAGGAAACCCTGTCTGTGTGGCTGGTGCCCCTTCAGCAGTGTGCTGAGCCCATGCAGTAGACCCTGCCATGTGTCACTGCTGAGGGCCAGCTCACTGAATATACACACAGGTTTACATGGCTAAGGTAGACAGGTATGTGCTCGCAGCCACATAGGATCAATGTCCTTCTTCCTACGGTGACTAAGGGTTATGGGCACACTAATAGTAACTGTGTTTTAGCAGCCCAGAGTTTCAATAAAACCAATTTATAACTCTGCCACCTTGTAGCAAGTTAGAAAATTGCTTTAAAAATTAATGTAGTGTAATATAATCCATGCAGAATTATTTCCTGTACCTGCAAGTTTTTAAACCTAAGGTTCTAGGAGGCAAAAAATAAATACATCTGACTTTTTGTTGTATGCCTTCTGGCAATATGTCAGCAGAAGAGTTTGATTTTTCCTTGATCTTTTACTTCAGGGAGGAGAGGAGATCTACTAGATGAGAGGTTTCATCTGTGTGTGAGACATACTCTACTGTGCTCAAGGCCATGGTGAGTAGAGTAACTGCACATCTTAGTCGAAATGCCAAAAAGATACTGATTCAGTGAAATGAATACAGCATGTTTGAGGGACTGTTGGAAAGAAGCAGTTGTCTGCAGTCACATCAGCAATTTGCAGCAGCACACGTGTCCCCAGAAGTTCCTGCTGCAGCATCACCCAAAGGTTCACAAGTTTGCTCTCTATAAAATATTGCATTAGAGGGTGAATTTTAAGGGTGCATTTTAGACAGTGCTAGCATCAGATTTGCTGAGAAACCTCAGGTTTCAGGTGGAGATTTCTCATGAGCTTCTACAGGTGCAGCAGTGTTGACATCAGCAGCAGATGGAGGCTCTCAGCAAGTAACCCCAAAATGTTATCTCATGAATGGTTAGTACTAATCTGCTAACACAGGCCCATCGCTGGGAGAGATGTGGAGTGCTTTAACCCATCTCAGATCTCTTGAAGCAACTGGACAAGTGCTAGCAGAGTTGGTCACATCACTATGTTTCAGTGACAGGCACTGCTAAATAAGAAAGTCAGGAGATACCAGTGATGTTTCCTGAGGACCAACCTCCCACAGGAGGGCTTTCCTTTTCCAAAAACACCAATACTTTGATAAATGAGCATTTTAAACTGTTAAAAGTATATAAACCATTAAAAACAGGGACAGGTAAAGGGGAGGGGGGAACCCAAATAAAAGGCTGTTGTGACTATTACAACAAAACTTTGGCAGGTCTAGAAGTCACTTGACTAACACCAGGTGAAACCCTGCCCTGAATAGGCAGAAGATGGCATTGAAGTCATAAGAAGGTCTGTGTTTGTTTATCTGCAGGCTCAGGGTCCATATCACTAGCATCTGGAAAATTCATTGTGGTCAGATCTTTGCACAAAGTTGCTGTGGGAAATTTGCTGCTTTCCTGAGTAGGAAGCTGTGGTGACAGGCTATCACAGAGAAGAAATGTAATGGAGCAAAGCAGACAAAACCCCAGCCACCAAATAAACTTCGTAGTTAAATAGGGTCCAGCACAACTTTATGGGTTTCTTGGGTTTGCCTTCCTCATGCACTCCTTGACGTCCACAGCACGCTGTTCTGCACAGCCCCGTGCTTGCTCTGTGCTGATGAGGGCTGCGAAGGAGAGCAGCTACCACCACTGGATGGTGTCTTTTTGGCCAAATTTCCTGCCCAAGTTTTGTTTCTAGACAACATGGAGGTCTTCAAGTGGGAGGCCCATGGAGGGCATGTGTATGCTTGCAAAGCTGTCCCATTTTCAGGGCTTGGGACAAAAGGCTGTCTGTGGCACAATATCAGGGGTTTTTAAGCTTCATGCCACATTGAATTCTCACCGGTGATGAGTAGCTGGATAACACAGAGTAAATAAGCAATTAAGTAAGAGTGAAAAATGCAAATCAGCGGCTCTCTGTGGGTGCGTTGCTTTCAGCTCTGCTCCCTCACACGTGTTTTAACTGTGAGATGCTGAAAGCCAAGATGCCCAAGCTCAAAATTAAACTCCAGTGGCAGAGCCTGGAGCTGAACTTCCCAAACCACATTTTCCTTGCTTTGTGTCCATGAAGGGGGAAATAGGCCCATCTCCCAGAGCCTGTGCTCATTGGCCAAGTTCACCTTCTTTCTTTGCTCTTCTGTGTTATTCTTTGGCCGTAATATGTCAGCACAGCTCCAGAAAAAGGAAATGTTGACATTTATAGATATGCTTACATGCTTCTCTGTCCTGAAAAGCAAGCAAACATGAACAACTTAATCTTTTAAGGTCAAAGGCAGACCTGCAATAGTTACCAATCAATCCAATCACTGATGTATTACATTTTCTATAAATGCACAGACAGGTCTATAGCTCACACCACCCGGCAGGCTCAGGGTAGCATCATTTGTTTTAAATCTTGTTATTCCAATTGCACGGTTTAATTATATTGAATGCTTGGTAGCATACACAGGAAGGAAAAACCTGTTTGTCATCATTAGCTGGTGTGTCCTCTGGCCCCAGTACTTTGGAGGTGTGTAATGTTATTGATGGATCTGGTGTATCTGTGGTAGGAAACAAACAAGTATTTAGCCACTTAATCCTTGATGAGACATTGATCTTCACTGGGACAGGTGCTTACAGTGTTCATGTAGTGTAATGTTCATGCAGGAGGGATAAACACCATGCCTAAGTCCTTCAGCACAGTTCTGTCACATCCACCTTTTGCTGCCAGCTCCCTTGGTTAGGTGGGCACAGCTTATGCCTCACATATGGTTTGGAAACGGATGGTGTGCTTGAGCCCACACATGACTTCACATGTTGGGTTTTGTAGTGACACTGGTAGGAAGACTGGTACAGATCACCTATGGTGTTTGGGGGATAAGGTGGAGATCACCACCCAGTGACTCCTCCATGCCAGTCTGCCCCGGTAGCAGGGGCTGTCGCTGACTGCTAGTGCTTCAGGGACCCGCCACCAAATGCTCTTTGCTGGGTTTCCACCTCCCATTTGGTGCAGCGTGTTGAGGATGCCCGCCCAAGCACTGCTGAGCAGCGGTGGCGGTGTGCAGGCAGCACCCTGTGTGATGCTGTGACATGGATGCTTTATCAGCCATCACTGCCGGATCACTAACAAGGCTGCCATGTTGTATTATTTAATGCAGTTCTGCAATTTTTTGCTTATCTATCTGCTACCTTCCTGCGCATGGCTCACCTCTCCAGCAGCAACATGGGTGGTTTTTCTGGTATGCAGTAATGAAGAAGAGATTAAAATATAACTCCTTGGCACTAGTAATCTCTGCATAACCTCCCTCTCTAGAATCAGTTAGCTCCTTGGCCTTCTGAAAACATTGAATCAAAGCTATTCCTAAATTTACATTTATTAAACTGTATTCCTAAATTTGTTTTCCATTTCAGGAAATGGAAACAGAATAGATGAAACAGCAGCTTTTTTTGGTACACAGGCATCATCACCTTTCACGACCAATGCAAGATGGTGTCACGACCCAGACTGGACAGACCAGGGAGTCGTGTTTAATTTGAAATTCCCTCGGGCTAAATTAAGATGAAACAACACCAATCAGTTAAACATTTTATTCATGACAGAAGCAAACTGAACTGGGGAGTCATGGCAGTAGGTGGCAGGGTTTCTCAGGAACAACAGTAATTGGCATAAGACTACTTCTGTAAACCATGTAACCCAGGGTAACCATATACATCAATTCAGGGAATAAGGAGATCCCTCCCGTTGAGTCATAAGGTTCGGAGCAGACCCCCTTGCTTTCTAGACTCCTCCTCAGAGAAGGGCCTAGGGGCAGCTGGATCCACTCTTAGTCTCAGACTTGGTCAACAGTTTTATGTCTTAAAGAGATGAGGTGTAGGGATTGTGGAAAAGGAAAGAGAGAAGAAGACAGAGAGAGAAAGATTTCACTGGTCCTGGGTCCAGCGTTGGTTCAGTCAGCTGAGGGTTCCAGTGGGCTTGTGTACATGGGGCTTCAGTTTGTGTCCTTTTACCATCCTTGCCCCTCCTTTGGGCAGGCACCCGAACTTGTCAGGCTAATGAGCAGTTTGTGAGCCTTTGGGCTTGGGGGTCATTTGTGGAGTAACTTCTCCTTCCCTGCAGACATGGCCATTGTTTGATCTTTGTATCCAAACAGTGTATCAGAACAGGGAGCTGTGCACCCTCCAGCACAATGGCCTCCCCCTCCTGTTGCTGAAGTCTGAGCTGACAGGCTTTTCACCCTGGTTCCTTGCTGTGCAGGGTTTGTCTTTAAGCAGAACTTGCCCCACCACAATGTTTGAGACATTAACTCTTTCAGTCTCTCACAGATGGATTTGAATCTAATTTGTTTTCTCTCCTTTGCAGTCACTGCTAGTTCTTAAATGATGGGATAATTTTCCTTCTGAAAAATGCATGTTTATGGAACATTCTTCCCTGCTGTACCTCTGTGAACCCTCCGACTGCTTTCCTGTCTCTGGCCTCCTGCAGCAAAAGTTTTGCAGTTTAATGCTGTATTGGGTCTGTATAGCAGTGTATGGTCATTTGTCTGTAAAGGCAGGAACATCTGAGGACATGGGACCCTAAGTAAGTGGTGACTTTGAAAATGAGAAAATGGCCCCGTATCATTAGCTTTTGACTTTTTTTTTATGATCTCTCTATCTGTTCCATTTTGCGTGTCTGTGGGTAGACAGTGCACCGTTAGCTCATGGTCTTGAGCAGTGCTGTGCTGGAGCCACCAACCACCTCAGTACCCAAGAAGGCTAATGGTGTGCTGATGTGCCGGTGTGCTACCCTTGCACCTGGGACGAGGCAGCAGCGCATGTACTCGCATGTACTACACTGCAGAAGTGAATGCTCCTCCTAGTCTGAAGGTGCCTTCTCTTCTCCTAGAAATGAGGAGGCTAACTACAGGCAAATTACAGACCAGTTGGTGAAAGCAGAGGATAAACCAATTTGTTCTCCTGGGAGCAGGACAAGGTCAGGCGAGCATGTGTTACAATTACCAGGCTTACCTCCACTCTCCTCTCTTCCTTCCCATTAGCAAATATCAATATTTTTGTGTGTGTGTGGCTTGTGGTTGAGTGAAAGAGATAAAAAATCTGCTGGAGCTCTTGAAACATCTCCACTCCAGTGCAGGGTGCTCAGAAACAAAATGGTTCTTACATTTCCATAACAGCAAAAGGAGGTTTTTTTCCAGCTCATTAAATCAGTGATGTGAGTCTATAGCATCAACATTAACAAGGCTGAATAGGCTGGTGTGCAGCCTGAAGAGCACTTAATGATACGTCCAGTATGTGTGCAGGTCATACTTAAAATTCATTCAAAACAGAAGCACCTGTATGATATATTTCTACAGCATTGTACAAGTGAGGTACTACTGCAGCCAGCCCTTGAATAAAGCACGACTGGCTTTACAAACAATGCTATCCTTACATCATCTTTATTTTCCTTCTCCTTGGACATGTGAATGTAAATTGTAAATAAATTAAGCTTTGAATTTGGAATTTTAATAAAGGTGAAGACCTTCCATATCCAAAGGATTGCACAGCAAAGTGACTTTTCAAATTGATAACGTAGGAAAGAAATGCTTATGGTTGAGGGGTGGGAAGGAAAAAAACCAACCCAGGTGAAGGGGGTTTTTGCCTTGCTGCCATGGAAAAGGTGGTACCTTCAAAGGTCACCCCAGCTGTCTTGTGAAGGTTTGCAGCATCCCATGTAGGCGTTGCCCCTGTTTCACACCACAACCAAAACCACATCATCTACTAGTCCTGCTTAATGTACTATATTTTAGCAAAACACAAACAGATGTAATTTGTGTTAGTTTAGCATCCTCCAGCACTAAGATTCAGTGGGAGACTGGTGAAAAATGCCAGGAAAATATACAGGTCCTCAGGAGGACCTGGCATGCACAGCCTTCTCCTGTCTTCCTTGGAGGACCAAATCCCTGTGTCCAGGCTAGACACTCCACTTGCAGGCAGGTGCCACTGGCCTTACTGGCACAGACCTACCATCTCCCAGTGCTGTTTGGCTGCCACCAGCCAAGAGGTCCCCTCCTGCTATGTCTTTGCGTCCCCTGGCCACTTCCAACCTTTGTGCAGGGTGGAGCACATCAGTCCTGACTGTACGGCCGGCCTGTCTCCATCTCTGTCCCCACATCCATGGTCTTCTCCACCAGCCACCTCACCGCCCTGGCCTACAACCCTCTTTGGGGCTCTTTCCTAGGCCACCACCTCCAAATTAGCTGCTTCTCACCTGCACTTCCAACCCTTTACCATGAAACACCCATCCTTCCCTTCTCCCTCCTCCATGGGCCGAGTTCAATCTCCTTCTAGTGCTGGCACTGTCAGCCACCACCTTCTTAATCCCCACTGCCAACTGCAGCCTCATGCATGCTCATGGTAGCACACGAGGCTGCACCAACACCATGACAGCCACCATCTCTGGAGAGGCTCATATCCTCCTCTACTTGCCAAAGGCTGTACCCTGCAACACAAAACTGCAGATGCTACCACCCAGCACAGGGCTGGTAGAGTCTGTCTCCTGGAAGACACCCTGCTCTCCCCAGTCCGTGAGGGGGGCAGAGCTCCCGGACAGGAGGCAGTGCATGTGAGTCCAGCCAGGGATGGATCCCACTACACCTACCTCAGCCGGTCCTTGGGGTTCAGTGCTAGAACAGGTGACCCATGACATCCTGCTCTCTCCATCTGAGGGGGTCACCAAACCATGTGGGAGCCACTCAGGGCTTTCTGCCACACCTAGTGGAGGCTGGGCAGTCTGTCCTGCCAGCAGCAAGGCCAGCAAGAGGTGCATGCCCCTTCACAGCTTGATTTTGGACTGCAGCACCAACCCCGTCTCTATCTCTCAGAGATAGAAGGATGCATACTCTCACCTGTCCTCCTAAGACCTGCTCGTGGATGACAGAGCTTGGATGGACCTTGCTGACAGCTTGCTCAATGATCACTTAGGCTATGGGCAGGGTTTCTTCCACAGCCTGCCTCAAACTGTGTTCAGGCTCCCCCAGGGAGACCTCTGTGCCCTATAGGCAGCAGCAGCACAGGTGCCCACCACATGAGCCACACCATCCTACAGGAGTTTCCTGGCCCCTGCCATGCAGTGAGACAACCGCAGCTGTGTATAGGTGGGTGAGAGGCATGTGACCTGAGTCACCACTCACCCCTGTCCTGCCTTGCACTGCAGGGCTCATCATCGACCTCGCACCTCACAGTGATTGTGGGCACCACCAGCATGGAGACAGCCAAGGCCAAGGGCTTTGCTTTCCCTGCAAACACAGGGAGCAGGAGAAACCGAAGCTCTTGTGCCCACCTTGCCATGGAGGGGACCTCTTTGGGAGTGACAGATGGTGGGCACAGCTGCCTTGGGAAATAGAGCAGTATCAGTATGCATGGGGGCAACCTGCTCTCTGCAGCCTGGTTTCACTTGCCTAGCACTGACTGAGATGGCAGGACATGTTTGCACAAGTGTGTATGTGGCAGCCTGTTTCCTATGACCCACTAGACACTTTTCAACACAATAATTTGCTGTGCTGCCAGTCCGGAGTACTGCTTGGGAAGGCTTATGTCGGCATCAGGGGCACACTTGACAGTCTTGAGACAGAAGTCCCCTTACACAAAGGCATTTGCATCTGTTTAAGTGACAGGTAGGTTTGGAAAGTGAGCTGAGCTGTGATGAAGAGAAGCAGGAGGATGAGATGAGACACACCGGGGTGGTAGCACTGCATATGTGTGCCATGGCAAACCTGGTCTGAAACACCTTCATAACTGCCTGGCGTGTTTCACATAGGAGTTCTGCCTCAGCGTGGTAAAGGCCACACTCAGCCCCTTCCACTACTCTCGCGATGCTGTCTGTGCATCCCCCTGGCCGGCACCCTGCCTGTGGGGCCACCCTGGCAGCTCATGCAGGCAGTGCATGGGGCTGAGCTGCCACCTTGCACTGCCCCATGGCAGCACCCAGTGCTGCCACCTTTTCCGACCCTGGTGCCCCACTGTTGCACAACTCCACCTGCAACGGGGTGTGCAAGAGCCACTCTGCAGGGGTTCGACAGGCTCCAACTCCCTGGCTCTGCCTGGGTGACAGCTCACCTGCACAGCCATGATGGGGGAACAGCCTCTCTCCACAGTGGGTGTCTGGCCCCGTTGCAGTGGCGCAGGTCCCTGGCAACAGGCTCTCAGAAAGGCACAGTCTGGCTCCCGGGGCTGACAGCTGCATTTCCGCAGAGCTGACACTCGTGTGACTCATCTCGATGTTGTCTCACACTCTGCAGAC
Source organism: Haliaeetus albicilla (assembly GCF_947461875.1). Classification (NCBI taxonomy): domain Eukaryota; kingdom Metazoa; phylum Chordata; class Aves; order Accipitriformes; family Accipitridae; genus Haliaeetus; species Haliaeetus albicilla. The sequence continues at coordinate 19,306,608 of NC_091491.1, read as the reverse complement.
ACACACACACTTGTCAACAAGTCTCCCTTGGAAGGGAAAGCACCATGCTTTAATGGTTTCCACTGCAGCATTTCCATCATGCCACACCATCAGACACTGAAGCATCCTGCCACCCCGAAGCATCACCCCTTGCAAAGCCCCAGGGAGGTATTTGCTCCCTTCCCCTCTCGTCTGTGGCTTTTGTCCACTTAGCATTTCAGAGTTCAAAACCTTGTCTACCTATTTGGAAGATGGGTGTCCCTGCCTTTGTGCTTCCCCTCAGTCAGTGCATCTACTCTGCAGCTTTGAGGGGCTGCAGCAAGCCCACTCAGTGCAGCGTTTCTATTTGAAACTGCTCCTGTCCCAGCCACTGCACCCAGATTTTTGTATAGCAGCACAAAGAGGTGGAGCTGGCATCTTCCATAGGAAAGCTTAGCCTGCTCCTTTTATTTTTCCTACTGCTGCCCATCTCCTCTCCTTTTACAGCCAGGTCTGCATGTGAGCTGGCACTCACAGTGTGCTCTTCCCTTTAACACTGCTGACTTACTCAAATGTCACCCCTAACTTCAGGAAAGGCAGGAAGGTGCATCCAGAGAACTCCAGGACAGTCAGTCTCACCTTGATCCCTGGGAAAGAGATGGATGAAATCCTCTTGGAAACAATTTAAAAGCATAGTGAGGACAAGAAGGTGATTGGATTTACAAAATCATGCCTGACCAACTTGATAGCTGCCTCTAAAGAGATGACTTTGCTTGGTGGATAAAGTGAGAGCAGTGGAGGTTGTTTATCTCAACAGTGTTGAAAGCCTTACCGTCTCCCTTAATACATGCAGAGACAGACTGATGAAGCATGGGCTAGATAAAATGGACAGTGAGGTGGACTGAAAACTGGCTCAACTGCCAAGCTCCAAGGTACGAAGTCCAGCTGGAGGCCAGTCCCTAGTGGAGTCCCTTGGAGGTCAAGACTGGGGCAAATAATGAAGATGCCAAACAATAATGGCCTGGCGCTAGGACAGAGTGCACCCTCATCAAGTCTGCAGATCATATAAAACCGAGGAGAGTGGCTGATACACCAGGGGGTTGTGCCACCGTTCAGAGGCACCTTGACAGGCTGGAGAAATGGACTGGCAGGAACCTCATGAGGTTCAACAAGAGGAAGTGCAAAGTCCTGCACCTGAGGAGGAACAACCCCAGGCACTAGTACAGGCTGGGGCTGACCAGCTGGGAAGCAGCTTTGCAGAGAAGAACCTGGAATCCTGGTGGAAACCAAGCTGACCATGAGCCGGCAATGCACTGTTGCAGCAAAGGCAGGCAACAGCATCCTGGGCTGCATTAGCATGAACATTGCCAGCAGGTCAAGGGAGGTGATCCTTCCCCTCTACCTAGCACTGGCAAGACACATCTGGACTGCTGTGTCCAGTGCAAGAAAGACATGGACTTGCTGAAGCAGGTCCAGGGAAGGGCCACAAAGGTGATCAAGGGACTGGAGCATCTCTCATATGAGGAGAGGCTGAAAGAGCTGGGACTGTTCAGCCTGGAAAAAAGAAGACTCGCAAGGATCTTATCCATGTGTATAAACACCCAATGGGAGGGAGTAAATAAGATGGAGCCCTTCTCAGCAATGATACTGAGAGGACAAGAGGCAATGGGCACAAACTGAAATACAGTAAAGTCCATTTAAACTTAAGAAAAAATGTTTACTCTCAGGGTGATCAAACACTGGAACAGGCTGCCCAGATAATTTGTGGAGATATCCTTGGTGACATTCAAAACCAGACTGGACATGGCCCCGGGCAATGGGCACTGAGCAAGGGGTTGGAATAAACCTCAAAAAGTCCCTTCCAACCTCAACCACTTTGTGAACAAGGCCATCATCCTGGGCTCTCAGGCAAAAATAAAGCATCAGCCTCTGTTTGGGAAATGCAGCTGCAGCTACCACACGCAAACAGCTCCCACAGTCTTTGTGGCTCTCTTCACACATGTCTTTTTCCTGGCCTCAAACACCTGCAGTGACACTCCAGTCCCTCTTCCGTGCTGTGACCCAAAGAACCACTGCAGTGTTTCAGAACAGCACGCTTCCCTTCTCTCTTCTGCCACAGCACCTCACAAATGCCAGATGGTATCTGAGGGTCTTATCAGCATGTGGTTCAGAGACATTTTACGTGGCTCCTACCTTATGCACTGATGGTTTGTCGTCCATGACAGTCAAACCTGGGAGCTTTGGATGCTTGGTTGCCTCCTGAGGACTGTGATCAGCACGCGCATCTCTGTGGTTATAGGGTGGCTGCAGGGTGCATAAGCCTTGTAGTGGAGCAGAGCCAGTGGGTCTTATCTTCAGGACCTTCTGTCAGGTCCTCTCCCCTGCATAGCCTTGCTGGACAGCTGTGCTGCAGCACTTCCTCTGCTTGAAGCCACCTAGTGCCTCCCGAGCCAGGGACACCTGGCCCATGTCAGCATCCTGCCACCCTTCACTCACCACACCAGTGCCTGCGTGCTCTCACCCCCAAGCTTGAGCCACCAGAGTGGTTTGCCTGCATTGTACTTCAGCACAGAGCCTGCTGCTGGCGTTGTAGACCAGGGCAAATGAAAAGCAACCTGGGCATGCCAGCAAAGACATCTGCCGCATGCAGTTAGTAAGCATAATGATGTGGCAGCTCCCTGCTGCTACTTACTGCAGTTCAGAGAGTTCTTCCTTGGGTGACAGCTGTCAGCTTCCTTCCAGGGTGCAGGCAGCAAGCTTCTGTTGGGAAACCCACACCTGTGCACACAAGAACTGGAAGAGAGCTCTACACAGGAGTCTCCTAGTGCCCAAGACACTTGCATATCCCCCCAGCAACTGAGTTATTTGTGTGTTTATCAGTTACTTCAGAACTGAAGTCTGATTTTGCAGGCAGTGCCCTCGCAAGGTCTGCATTGCTTGCTAAGGCAAATAACTGCTTAACCAGGCATGTTCAGTCATGGTGTCCCTTCCTAGATCTTTGAAAGCTATAGGATTTCACCAGATCCCTCATCACTCTCCCATTAGAGTGGTAAAAAAACCTTATTTTAAATTAAAAGGTTAAATTCTTTCCAAAGTGCATCTAGATGCAAGCAGAAATTCAGTGACATATACACAGAATCATCAGTTCAGAGAATTGTTCTGAGTGCACATCTCATAAAGCCACTTTGCACAGGATGGGGTCTGATGAAAGCTGATTTTTATCAGCCCATGAACTCACACTCTTCACACAACCAATACTCTTGCGAAACATCTAGTAGCCAGTGTGACAGAGGCTCAGTACCTACTACTTGCATCTCATGGATTTCCCAGGGTGGCAGGATGCCTGCCTTGAACAGGAACCATCTAATGTAGCCCTTAATGGCAAGTGCCTTGTTTTGCACTGGTGTTTCCTCTTTCAGGTGCATCTTTCTGCTTTACATCTGCAGAATTGTACTCTCTCCTGGAATGAATGGGCTTAAAATCAGGTTAATCCTTCCACCCCCCATTCCCTTCCCAAGGAAGTGGAGAGCACATGACTCACTCACTCCCTTAGGGTTTCAAGCACACCTTTGGGATGCAGGAACTCAGATTCACCTCTGTTTTCTTCAGCTTGGAGCAGGAGCTCCAGGTTTGCAAGGCAGCCCAAAGGCTCAGAAACCTGCCCAATTAGAGCCAGAGCATGAGGATGCCTACCAAGTAACATCTGCTATGCCCTTGCAGCCCTTCATCCCCCCTAGTCTGTCTCCCAAGCCAGCAGAACTGGTAGAAGAGCTTCTGCTCATGGGTTGCACTGGTCTTTAGCTTTGGTTGCTGCAATCTCTGCCTAGCCCAAAACCAAGCTAAGGGTAATTTCCCCTTGTTTGCACAGCCTGTCTTAAGGAATTAGTGTCCACATTGCCACAGGATGCCCCCGCTATCTATGGGGGCTCTTCTAAGTGCTCTTCTGCACCCCCATTCAAGATCCCCCTATTTAATAAAAGCTCTCTGCCATGTCGTATTGGAAGTGTACCTCGAGATATTTACGCATAAACTGAGTAAACATAAACAAAACTTGACAAACGATGCATCCCAGTTACAGGCTGACTGAGAAAGCCAGCTTTGTAGACTCAAATTCACATTCATAACAAAGTAAATATTTACTTAAATACTTTTTTTTATAGGAGCCATGCATCTGTTAAGAGGTAGGAGGAAAGTCTTACCATGTCTTTTCCCATTTCAGGTCTCAGAATATCATATAACATCTACACATCAGGACAATGAATGTTTCCAACAACTGCAGTGTCACAAATCTAGAACTGTATCACCATGTTCGTCTCCTTGAATTTGTTCTGTATAACCTCATTTTCTTTTTTGGAGCACTATTTAATGCTGTTGCCCTCTGGGTGTTCTTCTGCAAGATAAAGAAGTGGACAGAAACCAGGATGTATGTAATCAATTTAGTCTTCGCAGACTGCTTCGTCATCTGCACCTTGCCTTCCATGGCTTATTTGCTCTGGAATAAGTCAACCCGAGATGAACTCTGCCAGTTTATAGAAGCAATGTATTTTATCAATATGGTAGTGAGCATCTACACAATTTTATTTATCTCCATTGATCGATACATTGCTATAAAGCACCCCTTGAAAGCCAGGGCCTTCAGGTCTCCATCAAAGGCTGCCCTTCTCTGTGGGCTTCTGTGGGTCTCCGTGATAATCGGTGCCACCTTACAGCTTTGGCAGAGACATGCCACTCTCTGCTTTCAGAAGGACACCACCGCACCCGCTACTCTGGGCCTGCTTTCCATTTTCTTCATTTTTACTCTTCCATTAGGAATCTTGACTTTTTGCTCCATGGAAGTAATCAGGAACCTTAAGAAACATCTGAACACAAATTCACCAGAGCAGAAATTAATCCAGAAAGCTGTTCACATTATTTATGCAGATCTGATTGTATTTCTAATATGTTTTCTGCCAGCCTACCTTGGGGTACTTTGGCAGGTTCATAATGGAGAGAATCGGAGCTACCTGTTTCCTGCTCCAGGTTATGAAGAACTTCTCCTCCGTGACAAGGTATATTGCCACATCCAACTGCTGCCTGGATAGCATCTGCTACTACTTTGTGACCAAGGAGTTCCATGAAGCCCTTCTACTGCCCAAATCCAGCACTGAAAAACCAGATCAAATCCCCCCCTCACAGACACACACTTGCTAAAGGAAGGGGGGTGGGGGCAGGGGGAACAAAAACCACCAAACCCAAAAATCCCACCACAACTCTGTAATATCAAGAGAAGATACACCTTCAGCATTACGGGGATAACTATTGCTCTTTCTCTCTAGGGACATCTTTGTTAGGTTTAGCATTACTAAGTTACTTGCGATTTATACTCTATGCTTCTATTAAACAAATGAGTGATTTCACAGAGATTTGTAAAAGTGTGTCTGTAATCACTGGTCGTTAACATGTCTCCATTCCACCCTCCAGCACCTACTTGTTACTCATACAGGAAGACAGGTGACCCATGTATGTCTCCCTGGTTTAGTTAATTTTGCAGCTAAAGTCACAGAATCGTAGAATCATTTAGGTTGGAAAACACCTTTAAGATCATTGAGTCCAACCATCAACCATGCCCACTAAACCATGTTCTGAAGTGCCTTGTCTACACGCTTTTTGAAATACCTCCAGGGATGGTGACTCAACCACTTCCCTGGGCAGCCCGTTCCAATCCCTGACAACCCTTTCAGTAAAGAAATTTTTCCTAATATCCAATCTAAACCTCCCCTGCCGCAACTGGAAGCCATTTCCTCTCATCCTATCTCCAGCCACCTGACAGAAGAGACCAACACCCACCTCACTACAACCCCTTTTCAGGTAGTTGTAGAGAGCGATAAGGTCTCCCCTCAGCCTCCTTTCCTCCAGGCTAAACAACCCCAGCTCCCTCAGCCGCTCCTCATAAGACTTGTGCTCCAGGCCCCTCACCAACTTGGTTGCCCTTCTCTGGACACACTCCAGCACCTCATTGTCTTTCCTGTAGTGAGGGGCCCAAAACTGAACACAGTACTCAAGGTGCAGCCTCACCAGTGCCGAGTACAGGGGGACGATCACTTCCATAGTCCTGCTGGCCACACTATTTCTGATGCAGGCCAGGATGCCGTTGGCCTTCTTGGCCACCTGGGCACACTGCTGGCTCATATTCAGCCGGCTGTCAACCAGCACACCCAGGTCTTTCTCTGCCAGGCAGCTTTCCAGCCACTCTTCCCCAAGCCTGTAGCGCTGCATGGGCTTGCCGTGACCAAAGTGCAGGACCCGGCACTTGGCCTTGTTGAACTTCATACGATTGGCCTCAGCCCATCGATCGAGCCTGTCCAGATCTTTTTGTAGAGCCTCCCTACCCTCAAGCAGATCAACCCTGCCTCCCAACTTGGTGTCATCTGCAAACTTGCTGAGGGTGCACTCAATCCCCTCATCCAAATCACTGATAAAGATATTAAACAGAACAGGGCCCAACACCGAGCCCTGGGGAACACCACTTGTGACCCGCCGCCAACTGGATTTCACCCCATTCACCACAACCCTCTGGGCTCGGCCATCCAGCCAGTTTTTCACCCAGTGAAGAGTACACTTATCCAGGCCACGAGACACCAGTTTCTCAAGGAGCATGCCATGAGAGACAGTGCCAAAGGCCTTGCTGAAGTCAGGGAAGATAACATCCACAGCCTTTCCCTCATCCACTAGGTGGGTCACCTGGTCATAGAAGGAGATCAGGTTGGTCAAGCAGGACCTGCCTTTCATAAACCCATGCTGACTGGGCCTGATCCCCTGGTCGTCCTGGACTTGCCACGTGAGAGCTCTCAAGATAAACTGTTCCATAATCTTCCCCGGTACCGAGGTCAGGCTGACAGGCCTGTAGTTCCCCAGATCCTCCCTCTGACCCTTCTTGTAAATGGGAGTCACACTGGCAAGCCTCCAGTCCTCTGGGACCTCCCCTGTTGACCAGGATCGCCAATAGGTGATAGAGAGTGGCTTGGCAAGGACCTCCGCCAGTTCCCTCAGTACTCTTGGATGGATCCCATCAGGTCCCATAGATTTCTGAGTGTCCAGATGGCGTAGTAGGTCCCTAACTATTTCCTCCTGGATTAAGGGGGGGTATGTTATGCTCTTCATCCTTACCTTCCAGCTCAAGGGATGGAGTACCCTGGGGATAACTGGACTCACTATTAAAGACTGACACAAAGAAGGCATTTAGTACCTCAGCCTTTTCCTCATCACTGGTTGCTACGTTCCCTTCTGTATCCATTAAAGGAAAGATATTCTCCTTGGGATTCTTTTTACTGTTAACTTATTTGTAAAAACATTTTTTGTGTCCCTTATGATAGTGGCCAGATTTAGTTCTAGCTGAGCTTTTGCCTTTCTAATTTTCTCTCTGTATGATCTAACAAGATCCCTGTACTCCTCCCAAGTTGCCCGCCCTTTCCTCCAGAGATGATAAACTCTCCTTTTTTTCTTGACTGCTAGCAAAAGCGCCTCGTTCAGCCAGGCCGGTTGTTCTCCTCAGCGGTTCGACTTGCGGCACATGGGAATAGCCTGGTCCTGAGCCATTAAGATTTCCTTCTTAAAGAATGTCCATCCCTCCTGGACCCCTTTGCCCTTCAGGACCGTCTCCCAAGGGACTCGCTCAACCAGTGCCTCAAAGAGGCCAAAGTTTGCCCTCTGGAAGTCCATAGCAGTGGTTTTGCTGACCACCTTCCTTGCCTCACCAAGAATTGAAAATTCTATCATTTCATGGTCGCTAAGCCCAAGATGGCCTCCAGCCATCACACCTCCCACCAGTCCTTCCCTGTTCGTAAACAACAGATCTAGCAAGGCTCCTCCCCTGGTTGGCTCACCCACCAGCTGTGTCAGGAAGTTATCTTCCACACACTCCAGGAACCTCCTAGATTGTTTACTCACTGCTGTGTTGTATTTCCAGCAGATGTCTGGAAAGTTGAAGTCCCCCACGAGGACAAGGGCACACGATTCTGAGACTACTGCCAGCCGCTTGTAGAACGATTCATCCGTCTCTTCAACCTGGTCGGGCAGTCTATAACAGACTCCCAGCACAATATCTGCCTTATCGGCCTTCCCTCACATCCTCACCCATAAGCACTCCACCTTGTCATCAGAATCGTGTAGCTCTGTACAGTCAAAACATTCCCTAACATAGAGAGCCACCCTGCCACCTCTTCTACCTTGCCTATCCCTTCTGAAGAGCTTGTAGCCATCCATTGCAGCACTCCAGTCATGGGAGTCGTCCCACCATGTTTCCGTGATGGCAACTAAGTCATATCTATCCTGCTGCACAATGGCTTCCAGCTCCTCCTGTTTATTGCCCACGCTGCGTGCGTTGGCATAGATGCATTTGAGCTGGGTTATCAAATCCACCCCTAACATCGGCACGCTGCCCCCAGGCTCATCTCTGGTGCACCTAGTTTTATCCCTTACCCCCTTCGAACCTAGTTTAAAGCCCTTTCTATGAGCCCTGCCATCTCACGAGCAAGGATTCTCTTACCCCTTTGAGATAGCTGGACACCATCTGTCTCTAGCAAGCCTGGTGCTGTGTAAACCTCCCCATGATCAAAAAAACCAAAATTCCACCGATGGCACCAGCCTCTGAGCCACGTATTAACCAGGTGTGTTTTCCTGTTCCTTTCAGTATATTTCCCTGCCACTGAAGGGATTCAGGAAAACACTACCTGTGCTCCCAATCTTTCTACTAATCGCCCCAGTGCCCTGAAATCCCTTTTGATTGCCTTTGGATTTCTCTCTGCAATCTCATCACTGCCAACCTGCACAACCAGCAATGGGTAATAATCGGAGGTCTGAACCAGACCAGGGAGTTTCCTGGCAATGTCTTTTACCCGGGCCCCAGGGAGGCAGCAGACTTCCCTGTGGGATGGGTCAGGTCTGCATATTGGGCCCTCTGTCTCCCTCAAAAGGGAGTCGCCTACGACAATTACCCTCCTTTTTCTTTTTTCAGAGGATGTGAGAATGCGCGGGGCTGCCCGACTGGGCCTAGGCACCTCCCTAGATAGGACTTCACCTACACCCTGATCTTCACTGGCCTGGTCCTCAAGTTCCAGAGCCCCATACCTGTTGTGTAGGGGGCAACTGGGAAGGTGAGGGAGACCGGGAGCGGATTCACCTGCCTCCCCGAGCAGGGACCTCCATCTCTTAGGTCCCCTCCTGCCTGGTGGCAGGAGGGTAGGGGAACCTCCGCTTCTTGCGGAGCCTCCACCTGCTGCCTCTGCCTCAGGGATGGTAGGGTGTGGGCCCACCAATCTCTCTCCCTCTCACGCCCCCTGATGCTCCTCAACCTTTCCACCTCCTCCTTCAGCTCTACCACCAGGCTGAGCAGATCACCCACCTGGTCACACCTCACACAAGAGGTGTCCCCGCTGCCCTCCATCATTTGTGATAGACTCAGGCACTCCCTGCAGCCAGAGACCTGGACAGCCGCATGTTTACGTGGGACCTCTGTCTGCGTTGCCCTATCTTTCGTAACAATGGCTTTCCCCCGAGTGGCAACCGTACCTGGGTCTCCCTCTGGGCCGACACCCACCGCTTGAGTAGCCTTCTGGAGCTGGGAAGAGTGGGGCCTGCACGCCCTGCCGCCCTTTCTGACGCCAGCGCGCCTCAGGGCCGTTCAAATCTCCCGCGGCTGCCCCCGGCAACGCCCACGCCGCGCCAGCCTCTCTCGCGAGAGCCACCGGCTCTGGCCGGTCCCTCCGCTCTGCCCCGGCGCTCCTGGGGCTCGGGAACCTCCCGGTCAGCCTCGGTCTAGCGCTTAGCCGCCGGCTTACCGCTGCCGCTGCTGGCCTCGCCGCTGACTGAATGCTGCTGACCGTTACGCCGCGTTCGAAACCTCAACAGACATTTAAGTAGACCTTGCTGATACTTGCTGATACTGTTCATTAGATAGCAGTAGGACACAAGTACACCAATAAATAGTTACAGCTTTGATTGATAATCCCTATCAGTAGCAAACTGCAAATCATTTAGGCTAGGGAGGGGGAACTAGCAGCTGGGGTGCCAATATAACTTGAACTTATGTCAGATAACCTGGTAATAACCTGAAAAAAAAAAAAAATCACATTGTTTTGACCCTGTATCATTACTGGCTATGATTAAGGTGTGCTTTAATGTGTGACTCACCAGAAGCATTTGAAAGGCATGCTCAGCCCTCACTACAGGGGAGGTTTCCCATTCCTAAATTAGATGACAGTGACAGTTTTGACTCTGCCTTTTATCCTAAGCTAGTCTCTCTGAGGAATAGTATTGATCCCTATAAGTATTTATGAGAAGTTCAGTGCCATCTGAGCGGCACATGCATTACTGAGTAGAAATCTGCGGTTAGATCTTTGAGGTGAAGATAATCCTAAATGCTCTAAACATTGAGGTCAAGTAATTTTCATTATGTGCTTTGTTTATGTTGTCAATATGTGAATTTAACAGCAGTTAACACGGATGAAAGTTCAGCTAAGGAAGTGGACTCAGTCCCCTGGACTAACTTGAGCTGTTCCCTGCAATCACAGTAATCATGGGGCCTAGAGGGGCTCTGAGCCATCTTCACTGACCCCGACAGACCTCGTCCTCAGCAAGAGTCCTGAAAGGCTGTTCACAAACACTGCCTTGGCAGTCAGCTGCCTTCACTAAGTACCCCTTTTGGCAGGACTTGAATATTCACACTGGGAGTCTGGGTAAGGGAACAGCACAGTAGCTACTACAGTGGCTGTATCACCATCATGATGCAGTGACAAATAAACAGCGTAGAATAATATTCATATGCCAGTGTCCAAAAGGCCATCACATGTGTAAGCCTGAGGTTAGCTGAAGCCTTCAAAGATTTTAACCACTCCATTTCTGGAAAGGAGAGAGGGACTGATGATGGCAAGAAAGTTTCTAGTGGTGGAGAAAGCTTTTAATTGGGAACCATAAAGCCTTTAAAATGCAGAAGGTAAATACTAGAACAAACCAAAGTTGTGGCGTTTGTTTGTGTGGTTTTATGAAGCCACGCTCTGGGGGCTTGATTCATGGGTATTGAACATCTGGGGTTTGGTTTGCTGAGAGTGGAGTTTCATTTCTGTGCTAGTCTTCACACTGACACTTTTTTTTTTTTTTTAGCATGCTATTTTTTTGCCTTTTGAATGCCAGTAGTAGACTGAACATAACCATCTCTGACTCTGAGAAAAAGATTTAAGAGGGAAAACTCACTTAACTCAGAGTCTCTCAGCCAAAATCCTGGAGTGAGTAAGCAACAGGAACTCTGAGGAAGCTGGAATAAAACATGAAATCTTTACACTGCCGAAATTTGTGCTTTAAAAACTAAATATAGGATTGAAAAAGTTCTTGAACTGAATTAGGACTGAGGCTATTTTTACTTATTTTTAAGAAGAGAGGAAACAGAGCATTTTAAATAAACTGCCAGTTTTGCACAATTAAATCCCAAATTAGAATTGGCCATGAATAGCATCAGAAGATACTCTGCTGTAAAGACAGAGAGAGAATTCAGAATGTAGACCTTCCCGTGGAGAGGATAAAGGCAGAATTTTCTAATGTATTATTTAACGCTTGTTATGTAGTGCATTAAGCAGTTACTGAGAGGAAAGCTTTTAAAAACCAACAGCCTCTCTGATAGCATTAAATCTTACCTTAGATTTTTGGTTAAGTCAATATTAAGAAAATAAACAAATTAATACATTTCAGTCTGCCCCGATTTATAGACACCAATCAAGTTACAATGCTGGACATGGCCAACTGAAAGAGAGGAATAGATTTACCTGAGTGAGGTCTTAATTTAATCAGCTGGCCCCAGAGAGCTGAAGTCAGCAGGCTGGGGTGATATAAGAGGCAGCAGAGAAATAGTGCCTTTACTGCAGTCGAAAAGGAGAATGACAGTGATGGAAAGGAGTCTAGGCAGTGTCAGAACACACTTATTTCCATGATTTATTCTTAATTTACTTTAATGACAGTCTGAAGGTTGTCCATTTTTCTTTAAGTGTCCTCAGAATACTGATATTTTCTAAACATTTAGAGCATGCTTTTTCTCCCCCTCATTTTCGTTAGCTCCATTGCAAGTTGGAATTGAAGAGGCCCTATGTCCACATTTTGCCCTAATGAATTTTGAGCGCAGTCGCAGATTACCCTTTTCCCACTGCATAGCTTGCCAGCCAGTGTCCCTTCTCTGTGGTCACCCTTGAGTCAGGTCTAGGAATCACACATTCCTCTGGGATTAATGTTGATTTTATGATAAAATGGAGGAATTCATTGCATTTCTTTTACAGTTTATACTGGCAAAAGAACAATGTGTGCTTTCCCAATATAATAGTTCATTTTTATTATCAAGTGAGTTTATTGATAGTTGTTCAGAACTACTGACATGCAGACAATGATCTCAGATTGCATTAACATTTCTGGAATACTTTCCATCTTTCCGGTTTCTGCCAGGAACTTGCTTCGGTGATTCAGAGTTTTTATTTTAAGATTGGACTGTTGTTTAAACTGCATTACAAATCTATGCCTTTTGCTTTCTTGTGTATGTGCACTGCATTCATTAGTATCACAAATCCTTTAATCTTGGACCTGAACAATTATGTTAATTCATAAACTCTTCCAGGTAGGAATTCGTTTTTTGCCATGCACTCAGGTATGCTTTTACAAATTGACTGTAAAACCATCATCCCATCATCAGATGAAATAACAATATTTCCCCCCGACCCCCAATGCCAGTGAGAGGGTTCAAGGGCAATATGATCTCAGTAATACTTGAAAATAGCTTGGGGACATTGAGATAACTGGAGAACCTTATCAGTCATTTTCTCATTTTAAAAAAAATCCATGTTCTTGCAATAAAGAACTACTACTACTACTTTCTTATGAATCTAGTCCTTTATATAAGAGATGCTCAGAACTGCCACAAAATGCATCTGGAGGGAGAAAAAAGCCCCAGTGATATTGTTCCATCCTTTAAAAACAAAAAATCCTTGTACTCACTAGGAAAAAAAATGAAACAAAACTTGAAGCATTTTCCCTTTGTAGCCCCTTTTTGCCTAGGTTGATGAACAAGGCATATGAGACACCTATGTATTTCCTCATGTCCGCAATCTTTCTTGCCAGGTTGTCTTACCGCATCAAGGTTCGCATGTTGCTTTAAAGTTAAGGGTAGCGGCAAAGCAGAAAGAAGCCAGATAAGTTGACTGTTACATTAAGTCAATATGCTCTCTGGTCTCCTCCTGCAGCAGCTCAGCAACTTGACGGCTGTTTCACTGGGGCATGTTATAAAACCACTCAATCTTAATATCATGTTTTAAAACATGAGCCAGTTCCCATCCCAGGTGAAACTGAGGGTACTCTTCATGAGAGAAAACCAGGTTCTGAGACCAGCCACTGCAATGCAGAATACCTATTATTCTGCTCAGGCTATGTCTATGAGTAGACAAGTAGAGCAGGCCAGTCAGAGAAGACTTGTTGAGCAAAACAGTGGGTGCTGAGGACCCAGCGGCCGCACTAAAGCGCCACACTAAAGTGCCCCATCGCTCTCCATACTTAGTTCAGTTATTCAGACTAGTGTACGGCATGCTCCTGCAACAGACAGAATTTAAAGCTGCTATTTAAAAGATGTGTGATTAATCTTACATTTACTTTCATGTTTACAGATATACTCAAGGAAAAGAAAACCCATCCAGAAAACAGAAATGAACCAAAACCAGCTGTGAAAAAGATTGACACCACAACCACCACAAGCACTGTCAAGTCATCCTCTAAACACAGTGTAACTGGAAATGGGAGCAATCCAGCCCCGAGTTCCTCACTTGTTATTTTAACAGCACTAGCAGTTCTGTGGCATTGTCCACTGTAGCTGTATTACCTTGCAGCCATTGTGCAAGTGTTTCTGTTCACTGTCATTTATACCTACAGCCTTACCCAACAAAACAAATTTGAATGGCTCTCTAGTTTATGTGATATGTTAGAATAAATATTAAACGATATGCTGGAGTTGGCAGATACCAAGTGTCATCACTTAAAATGTCTGAAGATAGCCTTTGACAAAGCCCACCCGAGACACGGAGGGAATGATGACAAGGGTCCGAGTAGCTTAAGTTATGGGGCAGAAATAATTGAAAACACACAAATTATGTGTGTGTGTCTTAATCGTTTTCTCAATTTCGTTCACTGGAATCTGACTGGCTGGTTTTGTTTGTTTAATTTTTCTGATAAATTATATGAATGGTCAGTCTTCAAATTCAAGCCCATACATACTTTATTTTTCTAGTGAACAGCTAGCAAGCTATGTCTACAGTTGTAAAACATGTTAAAGTACTCTGTACCAGCTTGATGAAATTCCTAAGTGGTCAAGAAGATCAAAGCATGTTTGCAACTTCTTTTCACTCTTACTGTTTAGATTGTAGGAAGCAATATAAAAGCATATGGTGTGTCTAATATATCAGTATAGTTGCCTTAACTATGGAAAAAATTAGAACCACTTTGTTTACTGAGGGATATAGATAGTGAGTTTCCCTGCCCTACAAAATGCCATTACCAAGATGCTTAAGCATATGCTCAAGGTTTATTGGATGGAATGTCCAGCAATGGGAAACATAAATAAACATAATAATGTTTTATCCAGTTGAATGCAGCTCTGTACAGAGGAAAAAGATAATTTGGTTCAAACTTACTTTGCCTGTGTGATGTTAAAGAGAAACTGACTTAAATTTTCCATAAGGGTCCCAGAGATAAAAATTATTGGGAACTCCCATTAGACACTAACTAGATTTTGTGGATTGTGGATCTCTGAAATCAACTCTGTTTCATAAATTGTGTATTATTTAATTACACTTAATGTTTAAAATTTTGTACCATGGTAGGTGTAAATGTAAACCAATCTGAAATCTAGAACATTCTCTGTTATGCCTCATCTTTATTGCTACCCTAAAAGATGTCAAAATGTGCACTATATTACAAGGCTATTTTTTTTAATCCATGACACATTGATGCATTTTAACTTTTTGGATGAAAAAGTGCTATAATAACTTCTAATGGGTTAAGAGTTAATGTGTGTTTTCCAACAACTGTTTACAGTACCATTGAATATATATGTATATACAAACACAACTGTATGAATACAGTGATTAATATGATAAATATATGAAACATTAGAATTGTTACATTTACTACATTTCATAACTATTACAGCAGTTTAATGGCCCTTTTCATGTTTTAGACTATTATTATGTACAGTTTTATAAGATTTAATGTAAAACACTTGCCTTTGGTTTTTTGTAAAACTTCTCTGATATTTACAGTTACACAGTCACTGACATAACTCAGAAGAAGAACCCTGTATCTTACTAATCAACTTCAGGCATTTTATTGGCAACTTTGATTGTAAAAGAGGATGCCAGGATTACTACCGGATGTCATTATATAGAAAATGGGAATAATACTGAACAAGCATACAGTAAGCGAACAAAGACTCTCTACACTTGTATGTTTTCAGATAGTGTTAGTGAACATGGCTAATTATGTTTGCGAAGGTGGGACTTGAGTTTTTTTTTTAATTTGAGCTCTTAGACCATATTTACAGACATAAAGGTATAATAAGAACCATCAACACACCCAGCTGCAAAGGCAGTGTCTCTGAAGTGGCAGCAGCTAAGTTTTCTGAAAGATAATTCAATTTTAATGTTGAAACAAAGAGATAAAATGGAAAAGTTACTTACACTAACATGAAATCTTTTGTATTTGAATTCTGATATTTCATAATGGTAAGGATATTCATATGCCTAAGTAGTGCTTTCCCATCATATCAGTGAAAATCAGTTTTCCCAAAAGTACTAAAATGGCTGTCCTGCGTCTTCCAGGGTTTGTGAGCTGCACCAGTCTATTGAACTCTAATTAAAAATGTCGCTTCTTGTATTCATTTTCAGTGCACTTTTACCTGAGAAGGCGTGCAAGTCATGTCATTTGTACAGTGAAAGGACACCGTAATTCCTTGCAGTCTTAAAGGATCAGTTGTGATGGCTGCTGTTAGACAGGTTGGTCTCTGTGCATACACAGAAATGTACATCAGGTGCTAACACCACCAGCTCCTCAGGTAATACCAATCACTGTGGCTTCACTGAAGCAATTCATATCTCTTGCTTGTGAACCTGACCCCTAATTTAGTATTCCCACACTTAGGATGCTCAGTCATCGTTCAGGCAAATGCATCCACATTTGCACACTTAAGTCTCCATCACGATTCCTATGGATAGAGCTAGGGTTTCAGGACTGGGCTCTGACACTACCAGATTTCAGCTGTGCAGTTTGGAGTTTTCAGTTCTTCTCACCTGCAGAGAGGGAACTTGAATACCTAGACTTATGTGTCTTTATGAGGTCTTTTCTGAAAACCGTTTTGTGCTTTTAGCTCAGAGCGGTGATCCAGCTAGCCTAGTATTCAGCTGTAGCAGAGGAAGTTGCAGAAGCCCTGCAGTAGGCGTGTATGGAATAACTCACCCAGGGGATTATTTGTTGTTGCTAACTGTCATAATCTTGCTAAACAAAAACCTCTGAAAAATCATGATTGAATTTTTGGTTTGATTGGCAAATATTTGTATGATGTAGTGTTCATCTCTCAAGCTAAACAAGACACCCTTTTGAAATTTCTGTAACAGAGCTAGAACGAGTTAAAACTGTGGGGTGAGATAGAATCAACTCATTTCATTGGATTCAACCAATATTTTAATAGACACAAATTGTTACGGAACAAGGGAAGAGACTTCAGAGGACTCCACACCTATTAATGTATTTCACACTAATATACTTTTACACTGTAAGAAAAGTACTGGTCAAACCAGCATGAAATATGTTCATAATGTGCATCAAAAATGGTGCAGCTTCAAAGGGCAATGCAGTATATTTTTACTGATGGTTTATGATATTTTTTTTTCAGGATCAGTTGCATTTACATATTTTAAAAAGAGTGTTTTCCATCAAACAACATAGCAGCAAAGGCAAAAACAACTGCCTGTGTCAGATAAAGGAAGTATTTCTTTTCAGATGAATAAGATACCTATTTTACAAAACCTTATTTTGTTATCCAGGACACTGTAATTATGATGTAATTATGAAGGTCTAAATTCAAAATACTTTTGAACTTGTTTATGTAATCTCAGTGTAAAATAAGGTACCAGTCTAAGTGCATTGCTGTAGCTTTGCCCAACAGTTATGAATTGTGTTTAGCCACTGCTTTTTGAATGTTTATTGTTTTGCTATGACTTTCTTTTGATATTTTGCTGTGCCAGCATTTGTGAATGCCAGCGTTGGAAAGTAACTGCTGTCATACATTTGTAAGTAAAATCCATCTATAATTTTCTCTTGATAGTGATGCAGGCTTCTTACCGAGTAATACAAAATTGCCATGGGCATACAGTCAGTTCTTAGTGTTTCACTGCTATTTGGACTCCATGTTACACCAGGTTCATGTGTCGCTAGCCCCCTTCCTGGCTATGAATGCGTCAGGAAGAAGAGTGAACATGGGTGGACAAAAGCAGGCATGGCCGCAATGTGCCAGTGCATGGCAACCTCCAGCTGCCTTTTCTGAGGCCCTGAGCTGAGTGTTCTCAGCTAATTTTCAAGCAGCTTTTACACCTCTCCAAATCAACGCATGGAGACTGGCCAGGCAAAGAGCAGCAGAGAATCTAGAGACTGTATATTCAGGCAACTTCACAGACACCTGCTATGACTTGCACATTTTTTGCAATTTAGATGCTTTATGGAATCCAGCCTCCCATTTTCACCCTTACACTTTTTTTCTGGCTTGCATATTGCCAGTGTTATGCCCTGTCTTCTAGTGCGCCAGGTACTTTGTCATTGCATAAGGAATTGTGATTCTGATCTTTCACTCAGTAACGAACCTTTTGAGGTACAAATACCTGTCAGAGCTTGATAAGAGCATTACAAATAATAATGTCCGGCTGCATTGACTTCAGAGGCTCTGTGTATGGGTATCTGGCTATGACATTCACATCTTTCTGATCTCTTAAATCAGATCTGTATTTAATATATCCCTGTTTCCATTTGTTACCAAGACTGCAGTCATAATTTTAAATTTGACTCTCTAATCCTGTATGGGTCTTCTCAGTATTGTCCTAATGGATGTTGTGCACAGACTTAATTTTAATGCTAGATGAGCCTTTTGCCCAGATTTACTGAGCCATTCTTATTTAATATTGCACATGATTAGGTTTAAGCAAGATCTGTTCAAGTGAAAAGAGATGAAGCACACATTAAAGCGAGATACTGACTAGGACAAAAATCCAGAAAGTCCCTATGTTCCTGAATTGGACTCTTCACATTAAACAGATTTTGAGGTTTAGCTGAAATTACAGTCAAAATTTCGTAACTAGCATGCTGTCAAGAGGATTTTAGCCTTGCATTGAAAATCGATAAGCAGTCTACCCATTTTTTAAGTGAGAATTAATCTACATGCTTTCCTCATGTCTCCGCACATGGGTGAATTTAGGTCTGTAGAAATAGGAGACATTCCTTAAAACATATCCTGCCCATTGAGCATCACAGCATTATAAGTGCTTAATGTTACAACTAGCCAAAAGCAGGAGACATTTATTTTCATTTATAGCATTTCACTACTCACGGTGCTTCTTGTAATGACATATGGCATGTGTGGTAATGAAAAGTGAAACATCTTACAGTCAATGTCATTATAGCTGTGACACGTGTGAGTCAAAAAGAACATGATAGTCTTCCTCCCGTTGCCTCGAAGTCCAGAATTATTCCCAATACTGACTGAAATCTCTTCTGGTTTCTACTTTCTAACTAACTATATCTGAATTTCATTAAATATTAAGCCACCAAAAAATAAATACTGGGCAAGAGATTGTAATAAATAGACAGATAATAAACTCAGAAAAATACCCTGCATTTAAAATAGAGAATACTCCTAGGTAAGAAATCCCTCCTGGACTAAAACAATTTTTCAAGTCCCTCTCCCCTCTCCAGGTTCATCACCATCCCCTTCCACCTCCATACAGCACAACATGAAGCCTGCATGCAGGAAGCTGGTGCACTGAATTCAGGAAAGTGAAGTAAAATTATTGCTGCATAGTGGTATTTCCAAGTATCTTGCTTAAAGTGGGCTTCCTTTTGCTGGTTATGAGGAATGCATTCAAACTGCATGTGCAATTGCTTAAGTTCTTATCCAGTAAATAGCTACAGTTGCTGTAGCTTTCAGAAAAGGCTGCTGGGTACAGACCGTGAAGCAATATTTTTGTGTTGCTCCCATGTCACTGAGATCAAACTCAGTCCTTAAAATAGACTAGTTTAGACATTCCAGTTATTATCAACACTTCAGTGATTTCCACCCATGAAAATCATGTAATACCCTTTTGAGAGAAGGGCACATAAAAGAGACCCCACTGATGCTTTCATGAGGTACATAAAGTACTTCATTAAAGAGCCAGTAACAACCACAGGGGTTTTTTTCATTTCTGTGGCAAGAGTATTAATACTACCTTGCAAAATTATGCAGTTTGCACTTAATCATTTCAATTAATCTTTAGTAAATTACCCAGTCCTTTGTAATTATAATATTTGCAGCTAATTTAATGCCATCCTAAAAATCATTCGTTGCATAATATAAGCAATTAACATTTATTTGGGTTTTTTTCTGTTGCAGGGGGATATATAAATTATCCTCAGTGGCCTTTCTGTACACCTAATTAGCACCTGTTTGAATTATTCTACAGGCTATGGACATTTCATTTGAAAAATAAATGTGTTGCTAGTTTTGTGAACTCCTTGCAAATACACAGTTGTAAAAATTACTTTTCAGGGGAATACGAAAACATGTTTTCATATGTCTTCTGGGTTTATGAGCTAGGCTAGGCTTCTAGGCTATTACACCTACAATAGGTACTGACATTTTTAATGCAGTTAAAATGGAAGCAGTCAGATACCTCTTTCCCATAATTAAGTACAGTATCCCAGATTTGTAGCCTGGTTTATTCAGTAATGAAAAAGGAAAGCAATAAGACATCAAGAATATAGATCCTAGTGTAACTTTCACATTTCTGTATATGCCTATACAGTTACGAAGTTTTACTAAGCAGAGACTATCAAAAGCATTGCTATGCTGGAGTGTCAAGGATACTGTGTTAAAGTTGTGGAAATTAAACCAGGTTGCTTCAATGCCATAAGTAAGCTTCTAGGTAAATAGTAATTTTCTATTTAAATACACAGTATATTGAAGAAGATCATTCGATCTCTCTAAAAAGAAGATCTGAAAAAAACTTCTAACAAGAATGCCAATATCAAATATTTATAACCTCTACACGTATGAAATTGGGACATCAAAATGGACTTGAGATTTTTCTGTGGGTATGAATTGTTGCAGCAGACCCTCAGCTCTTATAAATCAGCATAGCTCCTTTGATTTCAGTTTAACTATGTAAATTTACCCCAGGATAGTATCCAGCCCAAGAATGTGAATTTCTTCCCATCTTTCTGCAGGTGCAGAAAATCAACAGTAACTGCAGTGATTACAAAATTTGCATAACAGTTTTACATTGCCCCGGCCACTGATCAGATAGTATCTTCATGCCTGAAAAGAAAATCTGTAACACGTGGGATGCCATTAAGTCTTCTGGCATTTTCCCTTTCCAGAGGCACGGCAGGGACCTTTTCCAGAAGCAGCTGGTATGATTTGGGGCTACAAGTTGATATTCATACTGTGAGTATCTCCTAGGGTAGAAAATCTTTCTCAGAGAAAGTTTGCTGATACAGATCAGGCCTTGAGGCAGATCAAGTTTGGTTTTTCTGTTTCATGTTAAAACGTAGGATCCAGGTCTTAAACTGGCCTCAGAAACTAATTGAGACTCAGTGGAGAGATCCGATTGTGGCTTTGATGTTTTCAGAGAAGCTTAAGCTGCAGAGAAGGCAAGCAGCCATATTCTGCTTCAGCTGAAGCGTGTGTATCTTTGCATTCAGTTTCAGATAAAATTACCTGTGAGTTTCCAGATTAGTGGTGACAAATTTGTGAGTTACTGTAGCCTGATGTTCTTCTATGGAGAAGAAATGAAATTTCCTCCTAAGCAGAAACAAAAAGAAGGCTTTTAATTTTTATTTCATGTTATGCTAAACATCCAACTTGGAAGGAAACCAAAACAGGACGTTGGGCCTCACAAAGATGTAGATTCCCCTGAGTGGGGTTGTTCTTGGTGCATGTAGTGATAATGGTATCAGAGTCTGTCTGCTTGTTGTGAAGGAGGATATCCACCCTTTGGCTCTTTCTGGGGGCTTGACAAAAGCTACGTTTTATGGCTCAAAGGTGACAAATCATTTATAGGCAAAAGTTGTAGCTAAGTCCAAAAAGCAGTGAAGAAAGCAATAAGACACTTGATGGTGGTCTCATTGAAAAATGAGAAAATGAATTTAACTGACATATTTCAGCTTTTCTGTTAGGGATGACCAACAGAGTTGAAACCTACTCCCAAAACACTGCAGCTGCATATGGGAGCAGGCTAATGTAGCAGCAATACTATATAAAACATTTGTTGTATCCCACTTATTATAATGGGGCAATATTAGAATAAAAATGGAAGCCAGTACGCTAAACCTTGCATAATACAACCACTTACTGTACTTTGATATCAGAACTAATACAGTATGAATGTTTACAGTACACCAGGGTAGAAGTTCTAGTAAAATATGTGCTTTGCCATTTAGATTTTAAATAATTAGTTTATGGCCTTCTAGTCTTTTTTAGTTCATTTTATTGTACAGGAATTAATAGGCTTCTCACATTTGTATTTTACATGAGTTGCATCATGAGTATTTCAAGTTCCAAAATAGATTGGGTTTGCCCTAAGCTGGGTTCAAGCTCTAACAATTATTTCTCTTTCCCAAGCACTTGTTTTATTTGCAGTATATCTGCTTATATTTTTATGGAATAAATTTGTCAGTTTTCTCCAGTTTGTTTTCAGTATTGAATATGATAAAGGCAATTTTAAAAAGCAGTCTGAAAACAATGTCTTAAAAGAAGAACAAGGCTACTTTGAAAAGTTAAAGTAAACAATGTGTTTTGTAAAAGACAGTGAACTATGAATGGGAATAAAAATAAATAATCCACAGCAGGAAATTGTTGTTGTCTATTAGAATGTTTGTATTTTTTTCTGAATATTTTTCATCATCTTTGTTGTAAGCTACAAAGCTGATAAAATCTTAAATAAAAATATTTTAATCTGTTCAGAAGATGCTTTGAATAAAGGATGCAGACCTTGAGAACTGCTGAGGAACTGTTAATATTTTGGTCATAGTCTGGCCAAGAAAGGTCTGTTTCTTGAGCATATAACTACTTTCTTGCTCTTCTTTTCTTTCTTGCAATAAATACAGTGAGATGTAAAGGTGCTTACCTGCTCTTCTGGGAGCTCTTAATATTATTGAAGAGACACAATTCTTGCAGCAGTCTCCTGGGTAAATGCCAGCATACCTCCACACAACAAGTAGGACTTTCTCATCAAACTTCCATTCCTACATAAACAATCACATCTGAGGTCTCCATTGACCAAGGTCTTGCAATAACTGTGTGCCATATTAAAAGCCTTGGCCTTGGTTTTGATTAGGATCACATTACTTTTCTGCCTTCACATAGGCCAGTGTACTAGAATAAGGAAACTCCCTGCTGCTAGCTTAGTGTTTTCATCATTTGTCAGTTACAAACCTTGCAGTTTCTCTTCTTCTGAGGGGAAAAAAAACCCTAATCCTGTATTTTTCTGTCAGATGACGATTATTGTGGTTGTGCCTCTACCATTTCCTAAAGTGACATAGCAGAGACCTTTGCTCTTACAAGCATTTGTTACAGCTACTTTTCATGAGTTTCTCTTCACTGCTCTGTCAAAACAGATGTTTTTTTCCTGCTTAGAAGTTGTTGGGAAAGACGTTGGCTGTTTTCTCTCTTGTATTTCCTGTTTTGGTAGAATTTAGGAGCTCCCCTTGTAGTATTCCTGAATGAGTTGAATGAAAACTGTAGGACAGACTGCTGAACGACTATAGTATCGTGAACAAAATGTTCCTTTATTGTGTTTAAATGACTGTGTACCTGCTATCTACCTACCTAGTTTTTTCTTATTCATTTTGTTTTCTGATTGCATGGTGATTTGAGTGTTGCCTCCTAAAGCATCCATGACTCCAGCTTTCCTCAGTTCTTTCAAATTGCTTGCTATTTGAGGTCTGGGGATTACATATGGCTCATCTCACCATCTATGGAGAGTGCTTTTTGCTAATATATTCAGTTTTGACCCAGCTCCAAAGATAATAGCCAACAGCTCTTCTCTGCCGATGCTAGAGGAATGCTTGTTCTCTGAAGTGCTGCCTCATAAAAGCCTTTTAAGTTTAAGGATTTCACATTCATCCTCTAATTAAGCAGGTGTCTAAATCTGTGAAGCTGCTTCATTCTGTAAATCCAACCTGCCTCCACTTCAAAGGATGTTGTTTCTTTTCCCAAAGATGTTTTAAAAAGTGCTTCTTTGACGGTTCAAATTTGTAGGGTTATTTAAAGGCTTTGCCTCTCACCTGATTCAGTACTTATTTTCCAAAAATACACAGAATACATCAGATCTGATGAGATGCCTCAAGGCTGTTCCTTAATAGTGGTGCTAGAGTTCATATCTTTGACTGAAGATCTTTAATTGCATTGAGTAACTAGCCCTTCTGCTAGCCTAATGACAGAAGTAGTTGCAACCATATGTGATCCATTTGATGCTTTTCCCATCAGAAATGCAAATCTTTCTTTCTTTGTGGTTTTTTTTTTTGTGGTTGTTTGGTTTGGGTTTTAGGCACTATGTCAGCTTGGCTCTGAAACACGTCTAGAATTTGTCATACCCAAACCCTGGAAAAAAGAGTGGATTTAGCCTCGCTTGTCCCAGGGGCTCCAATATGGTGCAGCTCCAAGTACAACCGCTGACTTATCAGAATGATGGCTTGCCTTATGATATTGAGAAAGGCAGCATGACTTTAGTGTAGGAAGTCTTCCTACACTTCAGCTTTACATCTGACAATACACAGTCTTTTTTTGGAAAGAACGCTTATAAGATCATTATTAACCCAGGAACCCGACATTAACTACCACCATCCTAGAAGAGGAAACTGAAAATATTCCTGCTTGTATAAGAAAAAGACAGGTTTTATTTGTGTTTATTATGTCCTCAAGGAGATTCAGTTAACTTTAGAAGAAAGAAGGCATTCCAAAAGCAACAGAAACCCGTGTCCTACACCTACAGGTTTATGTCCTACAGCCACAGATTACTGCTTTCCCATCATGCGTGTTTTCAAGAAAACAGCATATGGATGAAAGGAATTTGCCAGAACAAGCAGGAGGAGACTACACCAGATGTGTGAGCCCTGTTCACTCACAGTGGCTACTCACTATCTGCTTACGGACTTTTGGCTCTGCAGTCACTGGTCCAAGGGAACACCCAGAACTTGAAACCCCCCACAGAGAAGACAGAAAACTCATTCTTTATGGGGTTGCTTCCCATCTTATCCCCAGGGGAGAAAGGGTGCAGTGTGCCTCTCAGCTGCAGGGGCCCCAGGGTTCACAGTGGGTCCTGCAGCATGCTGCCACTCCCTTTTTGAAGGTACACACAGACACTATGGGTGCTCCCCAGGTAGCCCACAGGACATGAAGGAAGAGAGAGAAGTTTATTCTGATTCTCCTCCACCCAGGAGCAAAAAGGGATGAATTAGGCCTGAAACCACCCTTCAGTTTCAGAGCTATCCTTTTAAAAGAAGGCCTTTTTTTCATATGACCCATTATTTGTTGGTTCAGGCAAGTGCTGGGGCAGCAGGAGTCTGCTCCCTTTATTGTATTGCACAAACTGTTATGGTGTCTGCCCTCTGTTTTCTCAGTCAGAAGTGACCAGATTTTCTAGCTGCAAAATCAATATTTTTCATTACAGAATAACTCAGTCTGCAGAAAGAGAAAGCATCCTAGTCCTATTGGGTCTAAAATGTGGATTTCCTCAGACCTTTCAGGAATTGGAAACTGCTAAGAGTGGCAGTGGTTTTGCTTTTCCCTGGAAAGCATCCACATTACACACACACCTGGTATGCACTGCTGTGTTTCTCTGATGCATTCAGCTTGCGGTCGCCACCTATCACTTGTCTTTCCTTTCTCAGTTCCACCTTAAATTGGATGTAAAGTTCTTGAGACACATTTAGTGCATCAACTTCCTCGGGGCATTTCTTTAATTTAAGGAAAGGTACAGAGACTCCAATTAACCTCAGATGAAGCGACCCATAGTTCATTGTCTGTCTGGGAAAATGAACCTCAGGGAATGGTACTCTTACATTGCGAGTGCATGTCAGAACCACAATCAGAACTCATGTTTTTGGCTCCTACTCTGGCAAGTAATCTATTAGAACAGTGTGAACAAACAAGTTCATTAACCTCCCAGAACCTTAATTTTTTTTCCTTGCAAAGAAGAAATTATATTTACCGTGGGTGAAATCTGGAAAAAAATCAGCACGAATTAAGAACGTCATCAGCATATGCTAACTTACTACAAGGTGGTAACTACCCTGACCTTTTCTTATAGGCAGAACAGGAATTCTCAGAAGTAAATGCACTGGTAAATACTGACTTTCTAATGTTACTCACAAGATTATGTTCATACCTGCAGCTGTGCAAGTAACTTAAGAGTAGCAGCTTATTTTGTCTGAACAGAAAGTCGAAAGCACAAGACTGATACTTGCACAGAGCAAAATGAGCTAATAGGAATATGATTCCTCCTGTTTGATGCTGCCTGCTAAATCCCGATCAGTCATCCTTGGGCAAAGCAGAACCTAAGAATGTGCTTCATAGAGACAGAAAAATGTAGCAGCACGTGCAATAATAGCAAGATTCAAACCTATATTGACTGAAAACCCTAGCTGTAGTGCCACCTGCTTCATCCCAGTAAGCAGCTATGTCCAAAACTGAGATCCCCAGAACTATTTTACTAATACTGGAGTAAAAGGTGACCCCAGGATGACGCAGGACACAGCTATAGGGTCATTCTCCCTTTGCCTTTCTTCCATGCTGGCAGCCAGGAGCCATCTCCAGCCCTCCTATTACTCAGTGCTCAGCTCTGCCCCAGAATTGAGGCTTGTCTTGCAAATGGACAGATCAGCAGGAGTCTTGCACTATTGTCTATTTCTCTTTCCATATATAGACACCTAGCTGTGCAGAAACACCTGTATGAATCATCAAGTTTCTTCAGGTCCTTAAAGGTTTTATGAGAAAAGCTGGTTCATCTAACAGACTCCAAAGGGATGGTTCACACAGCAAATTCAAAAGGGAAGAACGTGTTTCCTTGCCGTTAAAAAAGTAGGGATCTGTCTCCCAGTGAAAGAACTTAAGACACACCTCAGCCTCCCATTGCTTAGGTAGTTCCTTGGTATACATTTCTGGGCACATCTCTTGCTCCTTGGACAGTAGAGGGCTGTGGATTCTCACAGAGTGCAAGACGAGACAGTAGTGCTCACTGTTGCCATGTTACGTTTCGTTCTCCTGAAAAAGGACCCAGAAATAACTTGTGGCCATGATTTAAACAGCTAAGAGAGCAAACCACCGTGGAACATTTCATACCAGCCAGCTAAAACAGACACTCACCCGTGGATACCTAAACTTGTAGTCCCCAACATATCTAGGACTTGCTCTAGGGAAAAATAGAGAATATTTCTGCTAGCATTTCTGTGGAGCCAGACTGGGACACGAGGCTGCAGAAAACTTAATAGTGGCTGAGTTACAGACTCTGGATTAGATATAAGAGGGTGTCATTCATCGCTTATTGAGAACAATGCAAGGCAGTGATTTAATAAATGACTTTAAGGTGCTTCACTTTAATGATGGTATAAGACTGTACTTTGTGTTGTCACATGAACAAAGGTCAGTGAACTGTCAGTCCTCATTACTTGGGCAAATATTCTTTTGAGAATTCCCAAACGACTTCATGGTATGTGGAAATGAGTACATGTCTTTAATGATTATCTTCAAAAATCAATAAGCATAAAGTTTAGAAAGAAGGCAAATCAGTAAATGGAAGGAATCATAATTAAAGAGATGCCAAAAAAATGAAGAGCTAAGAAAAAAAAAAAGAAAAGCATTACTCAGAGTTATCACCTTGTCCCATGAGAGAAGCTTTAAGCATTACAATTCCTGAGTGGACTGGTGGCCCATCTCAGTCTAAAATAACCTATCCCAGAAAAGAAAATAGAAAAGGTGAAGGATATGAGGAAAGTACAAAACCCCCACAAACCCATAAAGGAGAATAATGGAATCAGTCATGCATTGGGTACATTTCACCTACCTCCGGGATTTAACTTTATGCTCCAAATTTACTGTGACAATGGATCTGGGGTCCCCCAAATAAATATACGTCCATGTACCACCTTGTGCAGTGCACATTCTGTTCAGAGTTCACAACTTTGAGACCCCAACCTGGTTTTGATACCCCTTTTGCTTTAATAAGCATTTCCATTTCCATTTATCATGTTGAACTGCCTAGCCATTTTGAATCATGCTCCTAGAGCCAAGCTGTCTTCCAGGAAAACAGGTGGTTTTTTATTCCTATGTTAAGAGTTAGAAAAACAGCAGATACTCATTAACCTTTTGCATGCTATTTACTAATCATTATAGCTTTATAATAGCCTTTCATTAAAATAATCACTCTAGATCTTTTTTCAGTTTTCTACTTAGAGGAGTTTCCCTCCTGACTCTTATCAATATTTAGCACCTGTCTTTGAACTCTGGTATCTGCTCTACCTTTCCTTTTCCTTCCTAATGGGAGGTCTAGAAATGAACAAAGTCATTCAGGAGGGAGTGCACTACCAACTTTTGATAGTAGTCTTCATCCAGGCTTTTAAGCAGGGTCCTAGAGGGTATGCACAGGAAGTGTAAGGCAGGTGAAATATTCCTTCCACTAAGCAACAGAATATTGGAGATGGTTTTTTTTCCCCCCAGTTTCAAGCTCTTACTTAAATTCATCAACACCAGACCCCACATATTTTTTGCCCCGGCCTTAGCCTCTCTAATTATCTTGGAGGGGAGTAAAGGAAAAAAAAAGAGAAAGAGCAGCAGCTCATAGTAACAGAAGAAAGCAATCAAACTGCACAAAGTCATCTTTGTTCATTTGTTTGTCCTGGATAGGGAAAAAAAAATAGGTTTGGACTGAGTAAACTAAGCAGCAAGTTGTAAAATGTCATTCATGGAGCAAAATGGAGGTTATATTTGTGACACCAGAGAAGAGTCACAGTCACAGTGCAAAAACATTCTCAGATTCTACTCCTGTTATTGCCACCTTATATTATGACATACGAAGGAAAATTCACAACCTGTCAGGAAAATTCACGATACTCAGAAAAATATGAATGGAATTCTTTGTCTATGCTATTGAAGGGTAAATATTTTCTCTTAAGACTACTGAGTATTGGGTTTGGTCCTGTGTTAGGCTTCACCTTTTCTTTCTTACCTTCGTTGCAGTCCAAATTATACAGAGGAACAAATTTATTATTCCACTCAGAGGGAGTTGAGAGTACACTTAACTCATCAGATGAGGTGGAGGCTTAAGTTTTTTTTAACCCATGTTTTATTGTATAAAGAACACCTGAAAATGACTGTGCTTTCACCAAAGACAGTCTATCCATGGGAAACTGAAAAGTGGTGCCTGTTGGAGCTTATGGCCTTTGTGGATGATGACTAATTGATCAATGAAAAAAACAGATTACACAGCCCTCCAGTTAATGAATAAGTCGGTTTTCTCCTGTCTGGGACCTAATGAAAGAAAGATCCCCAAGAGTCATCCACTAAGGAAGAAATGAGCAGTATATATAGTATAATGATGTGAATTCAATACCCACCCAATTTATTTTAAAATACATCTGTGTACATCCTTTGAAGATATCCTCTGGAAGAAATTCCTTTGTAATCTGTCATGTTCCACTGGGGTTGGCAAACATCTGTGTGTGCAGCGGGGGAGAAGTTGTGGGGATTTATTTTATCAGGTTTTCTTTAGAGAGGCTTAACCTTCCTTAGAGTTTTTCAGCTTTTCTCCCTCTCCTAATGGCTTCCCTCAGACATTTCCCTTTTTAAGCAGCCCTACTATGTGCAAGCATCCACGTTTGATTTACTTAGATATTCAATTCAAACGATTTATACTGACGGTTATTCTACTGCAAGAGCTGGACCAAGTGCACTTCCATATTAAGGCAGATGAATGTACACAAACCCTTTTAATCTTGCTTCTCATCTTTCTCCAGATGCACTAATGAACAGTCATTGGCAACATGAAAACTAAATATTATTGGTTTATCTTTTGCTTCTTCAGCAATAAACCTTCCTGTTTGCTACCAAAAGGCAGCGATAACCCCTGTAAGGAGGTCAAAAACCCCAGCAACTGTTGAGTTGATTTATTCCCAGATAGGAATGAAATAATTTATTTGGAAGTAACCTATTGGACAGTTGTATCATGTGGCATTTTCTTTCTTCTCAAAGAAGAAGATAGGAGATGATGAACAGAGAGAGAGAGAGAAAGAAGATATCCAAGACAGTGAGCAATGGAAAAAGGACTGGACAAAGTGAAGAACAAATACAGGGGAAAGGAAGGTTAGCTGAGGAAACAGGAGCAAAAAATGGTAGTGGAAAAATACCTAGTAAACTGTCTGATTTCCAGGACTAGGCTTGCTGAGCTCTTTTCACACAAAAATCTCACAAAAGCATCAATAAAGACTGGAATAATTAAAAGGAACTTAAATAGAGCAGGTGTACAGACCCTATTGACATTTAACAGGAATATGGTTTAAGTCTGCTGTGTATAAAAACCACATTTAGAGAGTTTGGCCTACCTTGGAATGGTCTCCTGTGGTCTTCTCATTTGACTGACTGTCAACTGGAGAAGAAAAAGTTTAGTTTTAATGACATTTTGGGGCTCAAATACAGATTAGAAAACACAGACTGGCTTTGTCCCACCCTCCAAAAAGGTTGTCTGTCCCTAATGCGGAGGTACCCTGTTTGGACCTTACATGGAAATTTCCTTGCAAAGCTGGACCACTCTCATAGCTACTAAAGACAATACAACTGCAATGGAGAAGCAGTTGAAAGAAAACGTGTGCACACAGGAGCCAACAGAAAAGCAAACACTGAAGAAATTAAGAGACATCACAGCAGAAGAGGAAAAATGCACTTACCATTAAAAAACAAACCAAAGCAAAACAACAAAAAAAAGCAGGTAAGTTTTTCCTTCCACAGTGCTGAAGAGATTTCAGGGCAAGTACTTTCCTTCTCCCCTGCAGTACTTCATGAAAGGTACGCTTTGATTTTTGTGGCTTCTTGAAATGTTATGTTCTGTAAATTAAAGGTAACTCAAAGGACAGGTGCACGCCCCTCTCAAGACATCAATGTTGCATGTGTTTCGGGCCGGATGTTTCCACCCACTTCCCAGGGGTTCGGGAAGGGAAGGCTTTCCCTCCAAAACCTGGACCCAGCCCACGCATGGAGGCAGAGGCCATGGCGTGACGGCCAACCCCAAGGGACAGGGGCTGGAACGTGGGGCCAGACACAGCCCAGGTGTGTGGTCTCAGGGCCCTGGGCTCTCCAGCCCTCTCGTGGGGAGCAGCACAGGTGCCTTTGTGGCACGGCCATGTCCCCACCTCAGGAGGCCAGATCATGGCTGCCGGTAGAGCTCTACCGCCCCAAAACATCATCCTGTCAGGGTAACCTCATTTCTTTGTCCTCACCTGAGCAGATTAATAATCTCCCACTGTGCCTCCCTGTGCTCCTGGTAGCAGTCACATACGACATGATGTGGGCTACCTCACATCCAGCTGGGAGGAGACCTTACCTAGCAGTTAAGCGGGAAGGATGTGTATATTTTTCCTCCTAATTACTTTATTGCACTCTAGTGTTTCTTCTACTGGGAAATAATTGTACTTAAGAAAAAATAAATAGACCATTGTGCTTGTTCCGCTGTTCTGGAGGGCAGGAAGGTGGCTGACAGAGGGGAGAGGCTGGGTGTGGGGGAGCACTGCTGTGCTCTCCTGACATTTTATACCACAGTTTCACATTTGTCTCAAAAAGCACAGCTAGTGAAAATAGCTCCCTCTGTCCCATGGGCTGTGAGATTTACTGTTGCACTGTACTAAGGATTTTCCCCCCACACTTTTCACCACAGACAAACTTATTACTTAAACATGGGTAAAACAGAGGAATGAATAAATATAAAAAACTGCGTTGTGCGTAGATGAGGTGTAAAAGCACTGTTGGGTATGCATTGTTCCAGCTCTAAACCTAGCATGAGGAAAATTCTCATGAATCGAAAGAGGCAATGCTATTCTTTCTCATACCACATCTTCTCTCTCTAATTTCTGAGACCTTTGTCGTCATTTGGTATCAGTACTTATTGCTTTGAAATGAGAGCTCCACAGTGGCATGCACTGTGCCTATTTACAGATAGTCCCTTCCCTAAAGATGATAAATCCTGAGGAAAAGTAGAAGGGAAGTAAAAGAGACAGAAAGCAGCTTGTGGAAGGTCATGCGGAGGACATTGGCAAAATAATTAGCTGTTTAAAAAAAAAAATAAATTCTGGCAAATCCAGTGTTTTCCACCTTGAGCCACACATCACTGGCAGTGATGACACAGCAACGTTGCCCAGAGAGGATGTCAGTGATGTAGAGTCTTCATCTAGATCTGGTGTCACAGGCTTGAAGGGTTCTCTGGTGTAATTCAAATGATTTTTCAGAAATGGAAGTTTTAGGGAAGAACTACTTGGACTGTGTATCTGTTGGCAAATGTGGAAGGGAAAAAAAAAAAAAGATGCTCATGGTTGTGTGTATCATCATATTTTTAACCTAATGGTCAGAAAATGGAAGAGAGCTTGGAGAGTGACAACCAATAGCAATGTACAAGCATGAAATATGCAAGGAAGCTTTCAGTCAAGGCAAACTTTTAAGAGACCTTAATGAAAGCTAGAGCTGCATTATGGTAGTCCAGAAAATAAATAAGGGGGAACAACAAAATAAGAGTCCACGAAGTCCCAAGTATAACTCCTATTTATGGCAATTCACAGAATATGCATTTTGAGCTCTCTTCATCCCCTGGTTGTTCATCTGAGTATGAGCAAGACAAAAGAATGAAAATAATTTCATCTCAGACACCCCACTAACAATGCGGAACGATAACGTTCTTCAGTTTGTCTCCTATTTACAGGTCTCCCTGTTCCCATCTCCTGTTTCTCCCCTCCCCATGCAGACATATGCAGAAAAGAAAATTAATTGGAGAATTCATGTTAATCCTTAGATGCAAAGTTATCTTGACTTTTTGAGAGTTAAATGCAGATTTACTCCTCCACATCCATCTAAATAATCTTCACTCTCTAGTCTCCTGTCTCTTCATTAAAACTTACTTTGTCAGGTTTTTTTAAAATTAGTCTTAGCAACTCACCAATGCATTTTTCAACAGTGGTATAAATATGACTGACTTTTAGTAGGAATGGTGTCTAGTGAAAGGCTACAGAGGCAAACCTAGAGCCAAAACCAGAATAAAATCTTAACTAATTGGCTGCTCTGTTAACGCACAACCAGATTCCCTAGCTCCAATGATTTTGTCAGTATACCATGCTCACTATATTATCGTTTAAATCCATCCCCAAATGCCTCATTCACACTATTTGACATTCCAAGCACCACTCCTCCCACCCATCTGTCTGACACATGAAATGCCAAATGGTTTCCTTATTTGGATCTTTGAAAAGTTGGTGCAAAAAGAGATGCAAGGTGGCTCTCGCTGAAGTCCTCCACAGGCCCC
This sequence comes from Haliaeetus albicilla, assembly GCF_947461875.1. Classification (NCBI taxonomy): domain Eukaryota; kingdom Metazoa; phylum Chordata; class Aves; order Accipitriformes; family Accipitridae; genus Haliaeetus; species Haliaeetus albicilla. The sequence continues at coordinate 19,273,804 of NC_091491.1, read as the reverse complement.
TGGGCTGCTGTGCTGGAGGAGTAAAATCCCTGGAGCTTGCCTTAAGAGTCCAACAAGCAACACTAATTTCGGTTCAGTGGAACCAGTCCTGCTGTCTCTCTGGCAGGTCTGGAAATCCGTCTGGAAGGAGACAGAGCTGGAACAAAGAACTAGGTACAAAACTAAACGTGGTGTGGACCACCTCTTTGGCTTGATTAGGCAACCTCATATCTTCTCTTAGCAGTGTTTCAGGATAGAAAGGGTATGGTTTATGGTTAATTTTTATAAGCAAACATAAGGAAATAAGAAGATGCCAGACCTAAATCTGATATTGCCTTCAAGCAAGGGTCATTACAAGAATTTCTCTCTCTGAGTACCACAGGAATTACTTGGCTCCAAGAAAAGCTACATGAAATTCTTTCATCAGAACTTTGTCAAAAAAAAAAAAAAAAAGTCCACCAGAAAATTTCGTGAGTTCAGTATGAACTTTTTTTATTTCAGTCATTTAAAGATTAAAAAAAAAAGTTAGAATATGCCCCTTTCTAACTTTGAAACATGCTTTTATCTATTTTTTTTTATTATAGATTGGACATGGTTTGTTCCAGTACTTTTAGTTTCCTTAGAAAATAAACCCAAAACTTTTTGTAACAATCTGTAATTAAATTAAAAATAAAATAGCTTTATTCAACCAGCAAATAGTCGGTGGGCAGACCAATGCAAATAGCTGTTTTCACAGCCCTTGTTCAAGTAATGACTGGTCCAATTGCTCCTGATCTTAGCTCCAGTGGCTCATCAGCAATTGGTTCAAGTGGATCAGAAATGGCACATTGAGTCAATCCTCAAATCATCCATAGCTTTATTGCTAGCTTCATATGGACTATAAAATGAAATAAGACAAAAATTATCTTGTGTTGATGGTTAAGTTCTGCCACTCAGCATAAAAAAAAAAAAAAAATCGAAAGATAAGGTTTTGAAGATGCTGTGCAAGTAACCTGGAAATACAAACATGATCTGGTGGGGGAGGTTCTACATTTTTAATTTTGTATTGATTCTGTTTGTCAGTGCAAGTACTATTTAAGCAAGAAACTATTCCTCTAGGGCCTTCAAGTTAATATACTTATTGTAGCCTCCTTATCCTGTTAAAATGAAGAGAATTGGATTGCTCGGGGTTGAACAGCTGCTTGAAGTCAATCTCGGTGTCCACTGTTAAGGGAAACAATATTAGTGAAGGGAAGCAGAAGGCAGCATATCAAAATTATATCCTCAAAGTATTTTCTACAGATATCTTGAAGGTTCATGGGGTATTATGAAGCATAGAAGACATCTGGTCACATCTTTATAATCTCATCAGCGTATATAGAAATATCTTCTCTCTGTTTACGTCTACTTGTCAAGAGCCATGGAAAGGCTTATATATTTTTTTATTTGCTTATTTATCTTATTGCTATGTGAACATACTTACTGATTCTTAACTAGCCAAATCAGCTTAATGTGCTATTAAGTCACCAACTTCTCTCACTGTCACATCTGACTCTCTCCTGCTTATTTGTAGCTCTTCATTGAATCACTTTACAAAGTAGGAGATTTGGGGATATTTTTATACTGTGTTATGGGGCATGTTGTCTTTCATCTACAAGTGCTGTGAAATCTCTCTTTCCTACTCAAGAGTACTATTGTACTTTTGTTCAGTGTTAATGACACTTCAGTTTGGTCTGTGGAAATACTTTACTTCTCCCCTGAAAGGAGAATACTAAATAGACTCGTTCTGCAGGCACCACTGCAGCTTCCAAAAGCTCAGTGTGATGAACTGTTCCTTGTGCCTTGCCCCTACAGGTTAACATGGGCTGCCCAGCCAGGTTCACCAGTTACTGTGGAATCCCAATTAGATCAAGAACATGTTGCAGAGCCTAATTTTGATGAACCAAAACGGCAGGCTTTATTTACTGTGATTTGTCATCTTGACCTAGTTTGATGTGGCCATTTCTTTCCTAAGAAGTCATTAAAGCAGAAACATAGAAAAATATTCTGGCTTTCATTTTGCCTGGAGGACAACATATTCTACAGTGTTGTGACATTAAACTATATTTCTTGATCCAAGGCTTTTCATTTAAATTGCCAACATATTGGACAATTTATTTCGTTCACATGACCATCTTTCTGAAGACCGCATAAGCCATGCTGTTATCCATGAGGAGTGTTTTTGTTGCCTGCCTTTTGTTACCTATTTTGCCAGAGGTCTGTATGAATTGTCTTCATTTATGCTGCATAACTAGTTGAATCTATATTTTTTTTTCTTCAGTCTTTCCTTCCACTTCTAGACTAACCCTGGACCTGTATGCGATATCCAGTCTCTGTCCTCTTCCATCTCTGCCAAGAAAACAAGGTGTTCCTTTGGAGATTGTTTTTGGAGAATGTCCCAGCGTTGCAAGTCAGTTCTCACTAACCCTGTTTGCTGTAGTCTGAGGGGGTTTGTCTGAGCAGGGACCAATTTTCTTGCTACCTAAACTCTGCATGTACAAAAGAAGATAAGTAATAGCTGTACTGTTACATTAAAATGTCGGACCTGCCTCGCACTTTTCCAATTGCTAGGTTGTACCCACACAGTAAACTAATCTATGCCCTTTGCAAAGCAAAATCGCTCTCCCTTCCCACCCCAAACTCTGAACAGACAAAACTTCCCACATGTTGTATTCTTCCTAAAGGAACAGAGTAATTGGATCTACTCATAGTGGAGGTCACTCCTTTATGAAGGAGGCACTGTATCATTACCTCTAAACTCTGCTAATGGAGCGTAAGTGGTGATGCACTGATTTCAGAGGCTGGCCCCAGCCTGGCCTGTGGGATGCTTCCAGGCGGTCTGTCACATTTTCCCTATAGGAAAGAGCAAGCTCTGCTCGAGTATTCAGTGCAGCAGAAACAGCCAGGAACCTGCCACAGCTTGGTAAAAAGCATCAAGCTGATGATGCCCTGATAAAGGCATGAGAGTGGATGCAGTAGCCAGGATCCACAAGATCCTGCCAGATGTAACTCTGCCTTGTGTCTCCCTTCAGCAGCAGCTAAACCTCTGGATCAGGCAGCTGCAGCCTGCCTGCCTGGGACTATGTGTCACTCTCCTCGGCAACAGCCTGCTTTTCTGGGGTGCATACTGGAGGATGGTGGCTACTTGCATAAGGATCTTGGAGAACAGGCTGCTTCTGCAAGAGGTAGATGGGAGTGGCTTGTTTGCTTGGGGCATGAGGATAGGCATTAATTGGGTGAGTGGAGTTGAACTGTTGCTTGCAGAAGGAGAGGTGTTTGGCCACAGCTCATGAGAAAAGCAGGAAGGTGACAAGTGGTGAAAGGGAGGGGAGTCCCCAAAACTCAAGGTTTAGGACCACTGGTTTATTACTGTGTCCTGTCTGCTTTTACTCCGTGAAGTGAGAGCATAGTCCTCCCGCTTGTGCTCCCCCATTGGCCCCCAGTTCTGGATGTAAAACCTAGACTAGAGATGGCAACTCTGCTGTGCCTAAAGTCTGGGATAACAGCTATGGAAAGGCAGGTTGATGTCCATGTGTGTTGCTTTGCAGTGGGAATAGGGATCCCCTTGAAGCCCCATGCTTTATAAATCATCTGGTCTAAACTGATTACATCTTCTGGCATCAAAGCAGGAGCATTAAAATGGTTTTAGTGAGTCTTCTGAGCTGTATGAATCACTAGCGAAAAATCCTGTTGTATCGCCTGAATTAATGAGTTAGCCTGAGAAACCACTGAGGTGAATTAAGAAACTGGAGACAGAAAAAAAAAAATCAAGCTTAAATAACATCCACCCCAGTGTTGTACTGGGATTTAGTCTCACAGGAGCTTGCAACTTGAATTCTAGGCAGTTCTTTGAAAGTGCTTGGTTTAGGATCTTGAAAAGGCAAAAAATTTTGGTCTGTCTTTCTAGCCTTAATACCCCTGTTGTGCCTTGACTATTGCAAGATCTAAGGTCCAGCTGAGTTTATAGACTATATTTCTTGCAATCCTCTCACACAAAGACTAAGCTAAAACAACAGCCAAATGACCCAGCTTTTCTCTCAGTAGTCAACAAGGCATCTGGTGTTTAAATGAGAAGTATGCTACCCTAGAAATCTCTCATCTCCTCCCCAGTGCATTGGCTCTATTGACGGCCCTGCAGCATAGACACATAATTTAAATGGTGTTAGAGATGGAGCCAGAGCAGGTGGTGTGTTTTGATAAAGGAAAGTTCCTAACTATCCAGTGGTGATTGGTTCATGCTATCCACAGTGAGAAGAACGGTTTGCTCCATTTCTCCACAGGTGATGATGGCACCATCTGCAAAGTATTTTGTTACTAACTGAAAAATAATGACCTGTTTTGTCATGGTGGGATTTTTTTTTTCTGCTTGTCTATATCTATGCCTTTGCTTTCATTGCAAAGGTATAGTGACCTAGTTTTGTGCCCAACATGGTGCCCTGTGGGGATTAGTGCCTGTTCCTGGAAGGAGGTACACTGGAGCCAGCCCAAGTGGAGCTATTGATATTAGGCTTATGTTGTATGTATGTTTTGTCTCAAGGGTTTTCATGTCAGTACTTGAAAACCGTGTTATGCTGGAGGGATGCCATCTGCAATTCCCAAAAGAGCAACTAATGAATGTGCCGGTTCCTTCCTGAAATGGTGCAAGAGTACCTGTCCCATCTGCATAAACAGAGCCTGTGCTCCTACCAAACAAAGGTCTCTGGTAGCGTGCAGCTCTGACTACAGAACTCTAGCCTTTTCACCTGCTCGGACAGCAAACAGACCTGGTGTGGGTGACTTTTGGGGAACATGTTGGTTTCGAGGTTCCAGATGCTTTATTTTTCCAAGGCTAACACACCCTCACAACTTGCCTGAGTGCCATATTTGTCAATATGCAATGGCAATAAAATTTCCCTTTCTAGCTTACCTGCAGCAAGAAAGGTAATGTATTGACATGAGATGTAAAAACATACTAGAGTGCTTTTGTTGACACTCGCCCTATAGAGCTAAATTATATTTTGCCAGTACTTCAAATGGAGCAATTTTAATCTTCTTCTGATTTGATAAAACAGCTTTCCATTCCTTGGAATGGGTTTTTCCAGCCCTGTTCTTTGTTTTTCCAACCCTCCTCTCTGCTTAGCCAGCAGTTTGAATTTAGTGCTAGTAGGCAGCCTGTCCTGAAGAAGCAGAAAAGAGCAGGAAATCCAGTACTTCACTGAAAAATGAATTCATAGCAGCTTTATCATGTTTTAAGAAAGCAGTGAATTGCATCCTTGCAAGAGGTGACCTACAGGTGAATTTGCTCAGTTCTGGGACCAGTGGGCAAGGAACCACAGGGGAAAGCTCCGTTATAAGCAGAGGGTATTTACTCAAGAACTAGTTAAATGGCTTTCTGGAAAAACTGATAAAACTGACATCCCATTTTCCTATTAAAAGGTTCAAGCTTTCCTTAAAAACAAAGAAAGAAAAACCAAGTAGCCTTTTAATGCCAGCTTTTGGTCGCCAAAGCATTCTTTTTTTTTTTCCCAATGCATTATATACGTGTTTAAAAAAACAAACCAAAAACCCCAAAAAACTTGAAAAAATAGTTCAACATTACCGTGTTATGTCAACATGGTCAGTATTTTTTTAGTTCTAGTATGTCCTAAAGGTGACCTCTTGTGTCAACCCCACAAAAAAACCATAAAAGTCATTTTCACACATGCTCACTCTCACATCTGCATACCAGTTGGCCCACACTTGCTGGAGGACAGCTAGGTGTTGGATACTTTTGGTTCCTTAATGGAGTGCTTCCCATGGAGTCTGATGATGACTGTGATGCACAGCACAAGTGCAAGAGATTCCCATACTGCTCCTATCTAAAAAGCTTCACAGACATCAGGTCGGGAACAGAGCTACGCTTTGGTCCCCCTGTGCTGTTCAGTCATCCAATGTGTTTTTCTGGTTGAAGTGTTTTTAAGAGCCATTGAGGGATTCTGCAGCCGTGTTATGTAAAAGAGCTTTAAAGAGCAATCTGCTTCTCTCACTTAACCTTCCCCCATGCCCCAACCCCCTGGTGCTGATTTTGTGGCCATAGTGATTCCCCTTTAGAAAGGGTTATTTAGTGATATAGTTAAAAGACATGCAATAAATTTTAAAGTTCTCTGTCATAGTACTTAGCCTTTGTCATTCCCTTCTTCTCATTATCTCATATGTGTTCATTTTGTTTCACCTGCTTAGAGCAAACTTTGTGTTACAGTGTATTGGGGGCACAAGGTATGAAGTGGGGTTTCTAAGCACTGAGTGCTAGAGGCTCCATGCCCTTGTCATATTTTTGCTGTGCTTGGTATGTTGTTATGAGTGGTGCCCCTGCAGTTTCAGTGGGATCTGGTGGTGGTCTCTTTCTAGCCCTGTGTGTTGTGCAGACTTGCCATATACTGTGAAGAAGGCACTTTCTTCCTACGAGATATCTGCATTTCAGTGGCTTGCGGAGTTGGTGACTCCCCTGTGGAAAGAGGGGTGCCATCAGGTCTGAGTGGTCCTGTGGTGAACTGGATGATGTAAACACAAAGATGGCATAATTCAGTGGCCACAACAGGGGAGCCTTGGTGATTTTGTATGTGCATATGTGTGTGGGAAGAATGGGATGACATATCTAAGTCATCACTCCCAGAAAAATGTGACTACAGGATGACTTTTCATTTGGTTGGAGATGTAGGCAGGAAGGCAGCGTATGTGAAAATTTTACTTTTTTTTTTTTTTCCCTCTTATTTCTGGCATACAAACAGGGAAAGTCAATGTAAATGCCTGAGTGCCTGTAATTCCTGCTATCTGATTTGATTGCTTCTTTACTTCTAGTGAGGAAACACTTTCCTCTCCTGCTTTATAAAATACCATCTAATGCATATATTTAAAGCAGCGGCTAGGTAGTTCTCTGCAGTCTCTCATTTGATGGACCCCATTAACTGGTCTCGCTTTCTGTCTCTGGTGTAGCCCAGCATAAACTGTATGGTTCATGGTAGTTCAAGCAGTAAAGAGTGTGGTAAAATCTTTACTTTATTTTATTTCTTTCTGGCCAAGCTTCTGGCAAGGTACTCTGGGACCTTGTCCCTCCACCATGTCTCACCCCAGTTAATAGGAAGGAATTCTGATATGAATACACAATTTGCAAACTGAAAATTCACGTTCTGGAGAACACCTCTCTGAACTAAAGGAGATTGCTTGTATCCTAATGGAAAGTGAACACCTGATTTCTTGCTGTCTTGTTGATGCTGGGGGACTCAAGGACTCACTGTTCAAGTGCAGGCACTGTGTGTGGGCTGTTGAGAGGTTTGGGACATTCAATACTTAACTGGAGAAGGCCCTGAGCAACCAGGTGCTTTGACCAGGGAGCTGGAGAAGATGATCTCCTAAACTATTCTGTAAGATCCAGACTGGATCTAGAGAGTAGCATCCTGCTGAGTGAGGGAAGTTGTGCCTGAATCAGGTACTGGCAGATGGGGGATTAAAGAGAAGAGGATATTAGATAGGGATGTTTACAAGAGTGGCCTGTTTCCCAAGCGTCCAGCTGAGCAGGGAGGGACATCCATTGCAAAGAGCATCATTCTGATTCTGCAACTCCCATGATGAGAGCTAAGGATGTTGTACCTGCTGCTGGTGACTTCGCTTTAATCTATTGCCACCATGTCCTCTGCTCAAATGCTGGCAAAAAATCTACTATGCTGCTGACCTGTAGCAATTGCTGTTTCATGACCTTTTTTTCAGTGAATATAATTGCTAGTTCCATCCTACATTTTTAGAACTCATTTTAGTGTTACTAAGACAGTGAGCCCACCTCTTAAAAATGATGAAGGGCTGTCTAGCTACCATTAAGTTTAAAAACACCACTGCTAAATGACCAGTTGTGATTCTGGGAGGAGATTGTACCTTCCTGGGGTGCAATGATGTATAAAACTGGAATAGAGCAAAGTTCATTGTCATTTTAGTAATTCTGTTAGTGAACTTCATCTGCTTGCAAAGGTGCCTTCTGCTGTTAATCATTAGGTCATTAACCTTAACAGTACTTCTTGGTATGCAGTCTGCCTGAGCAAAATATGTCAGTGCACTTCTACCTCTAAATTCAGCACAACTCCACAACTTGCTGACATTTAATGAGGAGACATCGTACTTTGAAGAGCGGGTAGAAAGTGTGTAAAAGTGATTGTGGATGTAGGAGTACTGGGTCTCTTGTGGTGAGCATAATCCTTTTAATACTCAGCTCTTCTGCAGCCATGAGATTCATTCATTTAATCTGAAGCATCTTGAGGGAAATGAATGCAGGCAAGTTCAGATCAATTATCACACCAAAAAAGGGAAAAGCTTGCATTTCTCTGGGCAATCTGTGTGCACTGTAATGTCAAGCTGTGCATGAGAATGTTACCACAAAGGAAGGTAGTATGCTTTAATTAGCAGTCACAAAAATGAAATACCAAGGTGTTATTTCAGTGACTAAGAGCCAGACATGTACAGATTGCGATACGTGAGTGTTACGTAGCTGCACTGTGCTCTCTAAGAGATGCTTTTTCACAGGAGGCTATTGCATACTATTAGGCACTCATCACATGCGATTGTACTCCTTTTTTTTGTAGGCTTCGTATAAATTAAGCTTGAAAGGGCTTTAAATGCAGTGTGATTTCTGTAAGTGTATATCACAAGTACAGTTGGATGGGAACTTTCCAAGAATGCCTTTTTCCCCCCCTAGGAGAGGGAGTTTGTTGGAAAATGTCAGTTATGTCAAAACCAAAATGTTTGAGGAAACCTGGCTGTTTGACAACCTATTGCTGACATATTCAGCAGTTTCTAATAGAGAGCTGTCTGGTTTCTTGCTGCCTTGTTGATGCTGGGGAGCTGAAGGACTCACAGTTCAAGCGCAGGCTCTGTGTGTGGGCTGTTGAGAGGTCTGGGACCTTGGGCCTTCTGGGCTCTCTGATATGGGGGTCTAGAAATGGGAAGTTCTGGGCGCTCAGCTTCAGTGTGAGATGTCTTACTCTAGTCTCCTTGGCAGAGAGCCTCCAAGGCCCTTGTTCAAGGTTTTGTACTTGTCTTTTATGTAGGGTCCCGCTGATGACTTTCAAGGGCTTCTTGTGAAGTCACTCAGAGTAAGAAAACATGCAGAAAATCCTCCAGAGCTGGGAGCAATCAACTGTTCTGTTTCATTCAGAAAAAAACCCCCAGACACCCAAAACAAAACCACCAAACAAAAATAACAACAAAACTGTTTGGGCTTCTCTACTTCCTGCCCTCCCCCCCCTTCTTCCATAATGTCCTTAGTTCTGGATATTTCTAAATTTCTTCTTGTTGTTCTAATTCAGAACAAAGCCTTTCACAAAATATCAGAATTTCCCATAGGGCAGAAATCCTGAGTTTTTCCAGTCTATGTACAATGTCTTTGGGTTTGGTCTCTGCAAGGATTGTGCTTGCAAAGGCGATAATAAGGCTTCAGCAGGCCACTAACTGGGCCTTTGCTTTTTAAAAACCATTTCTGGATCCACTGGTGAGATGAATTAGAAACATCGGTGTCCCTGCTTTTACTTCACTCTCTCACAAGGAGTGGTCATTATAACTGCATCCTGTTACCGTTTCATATGTATTTCTTGACGCATATGCTAGCCTTATTTGACTTCATTATTCCATCATAGGGATGTCTCATATTTGTTTTGATTTATTTTTTTATTAAACTATTTCTAGAATTAGAGTTCATACAAAAAAAAAATTAAAACGCAGAACACACACTAAATCCTTTCATCGCATTAGACCCTGTCTAGCTGATTTTCCCATTGCCTGCTAGGTCTAGTACTTAATGATTTTAAATGTTGTTCTGGGCTGAGCTGACAGCAAACTTTTAGCTAAGGCTATTACATGTTAAGGCACTGGGTAGTATCTCTTCTACAATGAAACTGAGCAGTTTTCTCCTCTGTCTCTGCAAGATATTTGCTCTCTCTTTTGCCTGGTCTGCACAGATTTAGACTGCATTATTTATGCTGGATTCACAGTATTCTTTGTCACAGGGATAGCTGCCAAATGGAGCTGACGTTTGGGAAGAAGCAAAGAGGAAACTGCCCAGTCCACTTTAATTACTTATTGCCTCACTAAATTTTAAAATTTGAAAACCAAACTGATTTCTCAACATTTATTATCAAGCCCAACAATATCAGTTTTCCAAACTACATATACTTTGTGCAACATAGAATATGCTAATGTCTTGAAATATTACCGCCCTGCTTTTAATGGGCCAGTAATCTTAATCTTAAGAGGTAAATAGATGAAACATAGGTTGTATTCACTAAGGAGAACGGTTTATGGCAATTGATGATACTGTGTATGAGATGTCTGAAATTACTAATGATTACAATTCATCCAGTTTCAAGTCTTATCTGATAAACTGTGTTTCAAGGGCTGCTAATCCATGTAATCCAGAAGAATACACAGAGCCACAGAACCAAAATTCATTCATCAAACATTCACTTAGCCTCTAGTTGAAGCTCATACTGCTGAAAAATAAGGTCCTCCTTACGTAAAGGTTTTTGAGTTGAAGACTGTGGAGCATCTTTCTGATTTACACCTCTGCAAAAATGAATGAAACTGTTCAGTCAAACCCATTGGGCTTCTACCCCTATTTAGGGACCACAGCAAAATGTGGGTTTGCACAGGGACAGTCCTAGTGTAGCATCTCATCAGCAGTGCTGGCTATCACAGGGACGTGTTGGAGGGAGTTTCTGTCTGGTGCACAAATTCTTGACATGAGCAAGAAGAAACAATTACCCTGATTCCTGCTGGGTACCATGAACAGCATAACTAGCCATGAGTTTGGTTGGGTTTGTCTATTACCTGAGCCAGGAGGAGTTGGCATCAAGGAAAGTTGGCTTTCAAGTAAGCTGGGGCCATCTAGCACATCAGAGCCAGCTAACGTGTTTATTAACCTTCTGATAGGTTTGGAGAAGACACGCACATGAAAACTGATATAGGATCCATGCTCAGCAAAGGGAAAAACACCAAAATAGATGCTGATAAGCTCTACTAATAGCTCTAAAGTATCAGTGTCAGACATGCTCAGCTGAGTGTAACAGGCTTCAAATAGGAATGCCCTGGAAGTCAGGTAGTAAGCACAGTTCATTTCTGACAGGCTTGCAAAATTCTTCTGCCCTGAAAAAAATGAGAAGGCTGCCAGCAGAGTAGTTTCCTGGGAGACTTCTGTTGCTGCCATCCACTTCTCCAGAGGCTAAATTTTCATCTAAATGGAACAACTAACTTTTCAGCCCATGTGTCCTGGTTGCGGCTGGGGTAGAGTTAATTGCCTTCCTAGTAGCTGGTATAGTGCTATGTTTTGGGTTCAGTATGAGAAGAATGTTGATAACACACTGATGTTTTCCATTGTTGCTAAGTCAAGGATTTTTCAGCTTCTCATGCCCAGCCAGCGAGAAAGCTGGAGGGGCACAAGAAGTTGGCACAGGACACAGCCAGGGCAGCTGACCCAAACTGGCCAACGGGATATTCCATACCCTGGGACGTCACATCTAGTATAGAAACTGGGGGGAGTGGGGGCAGGGGGAATCGCCACTTGGGGACTAACTGGGCATCGATCGGCAGGTGGTGAGCAATTGCATTGTGTCTCACTTGTATATTCCAATCCTTTTATTATTATTGTCATCATTATCACTACTAGTTTCTTCTTTTCTGTTCTATGAAACTGTTCCTGTCTCAAACCACAAGTTTTACTTTTTTGTTCCAATTCTCTCCCCCATCCCACTGGGTGTGGGGGAGTGAGTGGGCAGCTGTGTGGTCCTTAGCTGCTGGCTGGGATTAAACCACGACACCATGCAAAAAAACCCTTCTGAGCATGAATCTTGGCAACTGCTCAGCAGCATACAAATGGGTTTCTAAATCTGCCTCAGTTCAGCAGCAAAATGAGTAGAAAGGTTTTAGTAGCCACTTGTGCAGGTTTATTTTGAAGAAGCACTCCACAAAGACAACTGTAGCATGGGGTATTCAAGTTCTTTTTTTTTTTTTCCTTGGAAACACACATGGTGTTTCTCCTGCACCCTTAGCAGCAACTGGACTTAGAAGGCTTGGTGTTGCCAGGCCAGTCCCTTTCCAGGCTCCTCTTCTGGACTTGAGAGGGAAGTATCTCTCCAGGAACAGGCCAAATGACCCTGTGGCTTTGCTGTGCTAAGCAAGCAGGCTTAAGAAGTGTGGCGTATCAGCTTATTAAGTGCAGGCTCCAGAATGGATTGAGAAAAACTGACAAGTTTGGGAGCACAGTGCTTTCTGACAGAAGGCATGCCCTTCAGATCAAGAATGGTTAGAGGCTGTGCAAGGGTGGATGCGTGACCCCCACCTCTCCCAGAGAAAACTAGGGAATCATTTCTAATTACTGTGAATAAAACTCCGCTCCAAATGTTATAATGATTCATTGAGCACATGGAGCTGAGAGAATACTCTGGCATTAGTGAAATGTCATACGTAGACAAAGCATGTCTGTTGTGTGTCAGGAGCAGAAAAGAAGTAAAATAAGAAAAATGCTGCAATTGTTAAAAAGAAATTGTGTGATCAAATGATGCAACACCTGTTTGCAACTAACTTACTGGCTGCTTTCCTCCCTTTATACTTTCCTTTTCTTGCTTTACAAATTTTGCTGATAAAGAGAAATATGCATTGCTCTCTTTAAGTCCTTAAAAACACAGACATTCCTTCCAGGTGGCATGTGGCTTTTTACTTCTTTCTTCACAGCATGACTATCAATCATGGCATGGTTTCCTATGTAACTGCGTGTTCACATCCCTCTTCCGTTCACAATTACTTGCTGTGCTAAAGTACCAACCTTTCATTTACACTCTTGCTAACCATTCTGCTCACCAGTACAAGGATTATAATAATTTATCATTTTTGAACCCGGTAGGGGTGTGTTTGACACTTAGTCATTCACAACATGCATCGAAGGGGGATGAAATGAAACATTAGCGGTGCGGTTCTTCTCTACTCTGCGAATCCTCTGAAGCGTTGGGAACAATAGGAATGAGCTCTTGCCAGGTGTGGTTTGTTTAACTAGAACAAGCGCATTATTTCATGGAACAAAAGATCTTAACATACAAGGTACTTTGTTTTCTTCCATCTCAAAACCAGCAGGTGGGTGTTTGCCCTGTGGTTATTTCCCTTTGTCTTTTGTGTTTGTTGCGGGGGCTTAACAAATTATTCAGCACTGTGTGTGAGAATGAAGGTTTTTAATAAGCACACTTCCTAAGGCCGTGTCCTTTGTTAGCGTCTCAGGATTCAGCGTGACAGAGGGCTGTATTTCCTAGGTGCTCTCTGTACGGCGGGTACGTCTCTTCTGCTCTCGGCAGTGGTGCTGAGAGCGAGCTGCCCTCCTGTAGGCCTTACCAGTCGGGTTGGCTCGGCTCGCTCACCCAGGGGCCCAACCTTGTGAACCTTTGAGCTACAGTGCTGAATGGCTCTAGGTCTTGAATGCTTCCCCCGCCCAGCCAAGAGATTTGGTCAGAAAAAAACCTATAAAGAGATCATAATCTTTTGTATAATTTACTTCTGAGGCGTGCCCTCCCTAAAATGTTCACGGGGCAATTCAATGATAGTGCTTATTAAAGAAGCCGATAACACATCCTGTAAAACCTGATATAGAAGCACAATATACTGGAACAAGAGTTATCAGCAGATTGGTTCACACTTTGAAAGGTTTGTTAGGGAGAGGCTAAAAAAAAAAATGTAATAATTTACCAATACCTGAAAAATGTTTTTCCAGGTTCACGTCTTCAGCACTCTGTTTATTATAAACTGTACAAAAGTAGTATAGGTTTTCAGTCTGCTGCTGCTCCTGTAATAAGCTTGCTGGGTCATGATTTTCTGTTATTACTGATATAATAGAATCTATAATGGGCATTTCATGGATACACGTGAGGAACTTACTAGCAAGGATAGGCTTTCTTTTCTCTTTCCCTTGCCAGCAGGTTGCTCCAGATGTACTCTGTAAGGGAAATGGACAGGTATGGCAGCACCAACATAGCACTCTGTTTTCTTCCCATTTATCCTCTGGTATCAATCTCTGGTTCTTTAGAGGCAGCGATCAGCACGTGAAATTTGTCTTACACAGTGTAGGGGAAGCAGCACAGCATGGAAGAGAGTATGATGATGATACTGTGGTATCAGAGCAAAGGTGCAAGGAAGAACTTCCTCACAGGAAATCCTCTCCACTGTTACGATAATTGATACATCATACTTAGTTTCTAGCAAGCTTACTGCATATCGTATTACACACCATCTGATGGGGTGAACAAAATAGGCACAAGCACTCTTCATTTCATGTGGTATTTGTCATTGCATTTGGTAGTCAAAGAGACAGCTATGGCTAATGAATCCCAAAGGTGTGTATTTTTTTAACTGGGGAAGTATGTGCAGTTTAGCTTCACTCTTCTTTATGTTGTGTATTTGCTGTCTTGAATGCTTTATGCTGCCTTCCAGGTTGTGGTAGTAACACTGTTGCAGTCATATATGAGCAGTGGTTTTTAAGTGAGGCAAGGTCTGTATGGAAGCGAAATGCTTTTTCCACTTAGCATTCATAGCTCTGAGAACACTGAACAAAGAAGATAACAGGCCCTATTGCCATTTTACAGGGCTGGACATAGATTGAAAGGAAATCAAATTGGCACAAATGGCACTGGAAGCCATGTCTCCAGAGTCCCGTTCATGTGCTTGGTGATTTCTCTTCAGTCTTCATCTCTAGATGTGTAAGCAAAAGGCACTCCTGACATAAATCTAGCTAAAACTGAAACTGCTAAGTTGATATAAAGTCAACTTTATCATATACTTAATTTCCAAAAATGAGTGGTCAGGTATTTGCATGTTCAGATATTCATCCTTAAAGCACCCCAAAAGTAATAATGACTGATAAGAAACACAAAAGGACCCTTTCCTTCATTCTGTTGTCTTTGGCAGTCATTTTTCATTCCTTGGTTGCACGCATGTATTTTGTGCCTCAGCAAGTGTGCAACCCATGTGGCCTTGCCAGATGGGAACTTCATAGTCAAGATGATGAAGATATGGACAAGAGCAAGAATTGTTAAGTGGGCTGAATGTAAGACAACAGTAGGTTATGCTGAAGGGGGGAGTAAAGGTTAGAGGAGATTTACAGATGAACTGATCTTGTTTAATATTTTTATTAATGGCATGGGTAGGTGGGAGTACACATATAAAATTGATCCCAAATTTAGAAGACCAAAATATACAGGAAAAACAAGAGAGCTCTAAGGACTGAACTAACAAAGTGAGCAGAAATTCCACAGTGCACAGGGCAAGTCTGTGCTGCTAGGGACTTATAATAATAGTTTCTTATACACTGTTGGAGCTCTACACTTGAAAAAGAAAAATCAGAAGCAAGGCGTCAATACATTCATTGATCAGAAGATGACTGTCACTGTAAGTAAGTGGAGTGAATTTGAACCTGAACTGTCAGGCAATATTTTTCCACTGGAGATACAGCTATGCACAAGGTCCTGCGTTAACTTCATCTTAAACAGTGTGAATAATTCCAGTTATTTGTGTTCAGAAAGGATTAATTCACCCTGGAACATGTACAGAAAAAGGCTACTAGGACAGTAGGGGAGTGGAAAAGCTGTCTTATAAGTGGAGACTAAGCAGACTTAGATGGTTTACTTTGGCAAAATAATTGTTCTCTAAGTATACACTGTGGGGTAACATCAGAGGCTGGGTGCAGAACCAGTTCCATAAAAACAAATAAGCAGGATCTGATGACTGGTGTCTAGAACTTAGAAGAAAAACCTGGAAGCAGCAGTAGTACAGGCACAGTAATACCAGAAACTGTAAACGAGAGAAAACCTGATCAGTTTGTGAAAAGATTTTGTAATGGGGTCAGATGCTGTAGCCCATATTTCCAATCTTGGTATTCTTAAATGCCAAGGGAAGCTCATGGGATTTATTTTTAAATTATTTGAAACTACTGAGTTGTCAGGTAGCCCTGTAAGCCCTTAGGTTCATGAGAAGTCTTTGAAATAAAGTTCTGTGCTTTGGAGTGAAGTCAGAATTGCTTTTAATCAGATTGCTTTTGGCTGTCACCAAAGACCTGCATCTTAATCTAAAATTCTATTGCACTGGGATTAATAGGCAGATCATCTTCTAAAGTCAGTCGGTGTAATTCCTCTGATTTCAGTGGAGTTATGCTGATTTCCAACAGCCCAGTGGTTTAAAGTAATGAGAATTAATGCATTTTATATTAAGTCAAAGAAAAGCATGTAGCTGGGGTTTCCTGTGCTATCTGGTGGATTATAGTAGAGAGTACAAATTTTTTAAAAAAAAGTACCTATCCACCTGTCATTATAAAACTTTTTGATATATAGAGACCAATTGAAAGCCTTTAGAAGTCTGGGATTTTTAAGTTGTCTTACTTCTCCTAGGAGACTGTTGGCAAGAATCACAGCATCACAAAAGTCTAGTAAAGAAAGCAATAAACAAGGTGGGGAAGGGACAGACCACATAGATCACATCTAACTTCTTACTTGCAATTAAGCGTACCCTGTGTTCATGAAAAAAAAAATGTTTTGGAAAAAGGTAATGTTTAGTATGATAGTCCATAATGCAGACCTTTCAAATCTAAGGTCTTCAGATTTGAAGATCATCACCGCTTTGAAAAGAACTTTCAAATCTTCAGAATGTCTTCTAGAAAAATAAACCTAGGAGAATCTAGTCTGAACTAAAGTGTCCAGGTTTAACACAAAACAAGAATCACACAAAGTCACAGAATTATGAAGGTTGGAAGGGACCTCTATAGAGTAGGTTGTTCAGAACAATGTCTTGTTGAGTTTTCAACATTTTAGAGGATGGACACTCCATAAAATCTCTGAGCAACTTGGTCCAGGATTTGACCATCCTCACAGTAAAAGAAGTGTTTGGGGGTTTTTTTCTCATGTTTAACGGAGTTTCATTTATTCAGTTTGTGTCCGTTGCTTCTTGTTCTTTCACTGGGCACCACTGAGAAGCATCTGGCTCGTCTTCTTTATACTCTTCTGTCAGACATTTATACACACAGATAAAAGCCCCCTGAGCCTTCTCTTCTCCAGGCTGAACAATCCCAGTTCTCTCAGTCGCTCATCACATGAGAGGTGCTCCAGTCCCTTACTCATCTTTGTAGCTGTCCTGGGTTTGGCTGGGATGGTTAATATTCTTCCTAGTAACTGGTATAATGTTGTGTTTTGGATTTAGTATGAGAATAATGTTGATAACACTGTTGTTTTCAGTTGTTGCTAAGTAATGTTTAGACTAAGTCAAGGGTTTTTCAGCTTCTCATGCCCAGCCAGCAAGAAGGCTGGAGGGGCGCAAGAAGGCTGGAGGGGCACAAGAAGTTGGGAGAGGACACAGCCAGGACAGCTGACCCAGACTGGCCAGAGGTATTCCATACCATGTGACAACATGTCCAGTACATAAACTGGGGGGAGTTGGCTGGGAGTTGCTGCTCGGGAACTGGGTGAACATCGGTCAGCACGTGGTGAGCAATTGCACTGTGCATCTCTTGTCTTTCTTGGATTATATTTCACTCTGGTTTTGTTACCTTCCTTTTCGTAACAGTTATTATCATTAATACATTTTCTTTTTTATTTCAATTATTAAACTGTTCTTATCTCAACCCACAAGTTTTACTTGGTTTTGATTGTCCTGCCCATCCCACTGGGGAGATGGGGGGTGAGGTGGGGAGGAGTGAGTGAGCACCTGCATGGTGCTTAGTTGCTGGCTGGGGTTAAACCACAACAGTGGCCCTTCCCTGGACTTGCTCCTTCCCAGGGATTGAGGTGAGGCTGACTGGCTTGTAGATCCCTGGATCTTCTTCCTTGCCCTTCTTGAAGATAAGAGGAAGATTTTCTCTCTTCCAGTCCTCAGAAAAATTCCCCTGATCACTATGACCTTTCAAAGATAATTGAGAGTGGCCTTGCAATGACATTGGCCAGCTCCCTCAGTGCTTGAGAGTGCATTCCATCAGGTCCCATGGACTTGTATACGTCCTGTTTGTTTAAATATTTCCTAGCCAGCTTCCCCACTACTGAGCATAAGTCTCCATATCAGCAGTAAAAAACACAAAGGAAAGCATCAAGTAAGCTGTTGTCCTTGCGGCAAGTTGACGTCACAGCAGTCTTTCTCCATAACTGTCTGAATGCTAGTTAGCGTGTGTTACACAGCAGTAGGCAGGAAGCCATAGAGCAAGGAAGTTTCCCAATACAAATAGGAATTATATGTTTCTTAGTGCCCATGCATTCAACAGTATTCTTCCACTCCACAGCAAGATGTTAGTTATGTTTGAAAAATTAAAAAGGAACTTATCAGTTGAGATATAAATGTGATGAATAAGGGAATGGAACAACACGAAAGCAAAACACTAAATGGATTATTTTCTCACATGCTCTTTTATCATTTTAAATATCTATATGTAGTCAACATGCTGTCTGCCATAATAACCAACTAAATTTTCCTTCAATAAACCATGTGTGTCTTTCCTTTGGCAGTCTTTTGATGCCACTTTATATTTTCTAATATCTTTCATTGTTTTAATCTCTGTTATATCTGGAGATGAAATCCAGTACTCTTAAAGACTGTCTGTTGTAGGCAACCCTTTGAGAATGCTAGCTGCAGCCTTGCAGCCCGCCAGACTTCAACCTGACATGGCTTTTTTTCCTCTGCAACTTCTGCTTCTTTCTAAATCGCATTTCAGTACTGAGGATTCTGCATGCCTGCTCTGTTTTTCCATTGTTTGATTCAGCATATGGGGGGTTTTTTGATCAATATTTTAAACAACCCTGTCAGACTGCTGACTTACATACCTTGTAACAGCAGTGGATGGTCAGCAAGAGTATCCAAAAAGGAAAATAAATAAATAAACTTTTATAGGTTTGGGAGAGTGATTCTTGTTATGACTCACCACTTGTTTTAACCATGAATTCTGACTCACTGTGTAGTATAGCAGGGAAAAGTAATGATAGAAATAGCAAAAAATCTCTAGTAGTCATACCTAAGGCCCTATATGGTGATTCAGGACATCTGGAGTTCACCCATCCCACAGTGAGACCAACAGATTATTTTTGGAAGCCCTAGGCCCCAGTAGGTCAGTATCTGCTACTTATTTTCTCCCCTGGCTTTTATGGGTAGGGGTTTCAGTATAGCCAGGCTGCTCTAGGCTCTGAACCTGAGGGACATGGGGACGCCTGCTATAGCAGGCGAGGAGGTCATTTGGGGACTGCTGTATAAAACCCAGGACTGCTGAAGCATGAAGCCCTCCTTTAGCTTCTGCCACACACTTTTGTCCTCTCAGGCCATCAGTAAGGCTTTGTCCCATGGGCAACCCAGTGCAACCCAGTTTACTACTAATAATAACAGGGAATAAAAGGGGGAAGAAAACACTCTACCTGCATTTAGGTGTTAGTGCCCTTCTGTTAGGTATGGGAATGCACCCATGGCAAGGATCATCTTGGAGAAAATTATGTACAATTTGTTGTGTCAAGATGTGTCAGCATCCTACAAAGATAACACATACAATAAATTTATTTTATCTTTAATGAGAGAAATCCCTCTCTGGCTGTCCAAATCAGTTTCTGACTTCATATCCTGATGTTTACTCTTTTCCTTCTTCAGTATCTTAGTTGTGCAAACTCTTTATCTGCTTTAATCTTGCAATATTCTTTCTGTGTTACCCAATTTCAGAAGAGCTGAGCAGACATCACTGCCCTCACTTCTTTTGGATGAGTGGCCACTCTGTACCGCTCCTGTTAGCACTGCCAGGGCGTTTCATGGCATGCCTTCAGATACTGCTCAGACCTCTCCTGTGATCAGCAGCGTCCTTTTGTGTTTTTCTCTTGCACCTTTTGGTTTGTAGCTCACTGCTCTACCAGTATAAGCCAGCAGGATAACTTTAGGTTTCTGGTACTGTTGTGGAAATAAATGGATACAAACAATTGTCACTGACATTTTGCCCCATAGTCTGTAGTCTCTAGTTTTACTGTATAGGATGTATTCATTACCTTGACTTTTCTTTCATGCAATATTTCAATAGACTTTTGGTCTACATCATTCCAGAGGTAATTCAAGTGCCTTGTACTAACTGAATAATCACTGTTTTCAAGGAGATGTTTGCAACACTTTAATAACCAGTTAGTTTGTCAGCCGTGTTCATTGTAATGTGACACTGCAAGCAAATACTAAGCAGCTTGGTGGTTTGACCACAGCAACAATTAGCTCTGAAGCGACTTTCTGCTATAGGCAGTCACTTCATTAAGTATTTATGAAACTGAAATGTTTCTGTTAATAAAACACAGCTGTAGCTTCTCAGGGAAAGATTGATGTGTAGGTGCTTTGCTTCCTATATGATTTAATGTATTCACTGACTGGTAATGTCTCTGACATAAAGAATAAATCAAGGAAAAAATAAGAAATGATAGAAGCAGCAGCCTCTTAGGGGAACAAGCAATAATTGCCACCCCAATATTTCAATCTGTGCCCAGTGAGATGCAATCCCATGAGCTAATAGCACCTGCTGCTTTGGCAGCTGGATGCATACTGGTTCTGTGAACCCAGCTGCAGCCTGGGCTTGTGTTCTTGTGCGAGGAAGGCCATGCAGTGGCAACCAGCCAGCATCCTGTATTCATAAAACCATGCACCTCACAGTACAGCCTGGTCCTGGAAGTCACACACACCATTTAATGGGTAAGGCCCCAAATTCCCATTAGAATTCAAGTAGTTACATACTGCTGGCAAAGGGAGAAGAATACATGTAACAAATCAAATTACCTTTGGATTAATATTGAGATGTTGGGGTCACTTCATGCCTAGTATTTAGTGTTTAACAAGTGGTTTTTTTCATATGAACATAAACAATAGAAGGGACCTAAAGACTTCAGCTATCAGCAGACCCCAAATTATGATGAGGTATGGCAGTTGAGGGGGTGAGAGCAGCCAAGGGGCACAAGTCACAGCTGTTGGTTTTAAACAGAGACCAGCAGAGACAGAGAAATGGAGTCATGGAGTGAGTGGTTCACAAAGACCTGGGCAACTGGGACCTTTCCTGGCAGAAGAAGTTCCCTGTTTCTCTGGACTAATTAAAAGTGCTGCTGCCTAACCCGGAGGAAGAGAGAATGTCTTTTTCTTTCTTCAAAGGCCTAGCTTCTCTGTGTCAATTTTCTGAATGGAGTCTGGCCCAGAGCCTGCGGTGGCTATGGCAGTCAGGAAGCAAGACTAGTTTATACAAAACCACAACGGCATGAGCTAGTTTTAACTAAAATGAGCTCAAGCAAAGAAATAGTATACTCCAACAGCTTCCACCTTCCTGCTGCTTCTACACAAGAAAAAACAGATGAATCTCTAGATGTATGATCACCAGGCATACTGGGCCTTGATCAGGTAGGGATGCCTGTGCTGAACTTCATGCACTCAATAGGCCTTTTGACTTAAATGTGGCTACTGCACAACTACACGCTTGCCTAGTTGGGGAGCTGGGTGGCACTAACTTTGCTTTCACTGTAATTTGTAGGAGTGTTTGTCCTTCACTTGAATGGGAGAAGGGCCAGGCATCACTTTAGTCTTGTTACCCAATGGCAGTGTAGCTACACAGACAGGAGGAAATAAGGAAAAAAAAAAACAAACTAACAACACAACTGGTTACAGCAGTAAAACACCCCATAGGTAGGTTTATCCTTTTATGAAGTTTATAGAGCCAAACATGGACTAGCAAGAAGTGCTTCACAGGACAGAATGTCACAGTTCAGTCAGGGTCATTTCAGTTAACTGATATAGTTACAAGTATTTCCTTAAGGAAAAGAGCAGTACCCAAGAAAGAAGAAAATTGGATTCAACATCAGTGTATTTTTTTTGGTACTCAAACGATATGATTTGACAAATATTTCCAAAATATTTCCAACATTCCTTGAAACACCAAAGCTATAAAAAGTACTGAATGCAGAGGAAAGGTCTTTAAAGTCATTAAAAATTCTTTCTTCCAAAAATAAGCAAGTAAACAAACTGAGAATTCAACCTGCATTGCATGTTCTCCTTTTAGCATTAGGTAAATACAGCCAGAAGTTCAGTTCTCCATTTATTTGCAAACACTGCATAATAAACATAAATGTACTTCTGTTAAGAATAATAATGCAATGCTAATGATTTTGAAAAGCAAGAAGGGAATAAAAGAACCATCTGAAGGAAAGGGACAGGTAATTAGGCAAAGCAGGGAGATGAAAAGGTAGATAAGTACCTAGGAAAATTACACAGTAAAGGTGATTAAGAATAAAGGAATAGAAACTGTACATTATATACTAGAATAGAAAATACAGAAAGTGCTGACAAGGATGAGCCATGAAAGGTGAACCTAAACTGCAAGTGTTAAGTATTTGAAATGTAGTTATCCCCCAGCTCATCTGATCAGACAATCCACTGTTTTCAGAATAACTGGGGTGAGACTTTGCATTAAAACCGAGAACGTTGACCACAGACAAAAACAAGAGCAAGCATGAAAGTTTTGCTTTCCATATCCAGTGTAGAGCTGTTTGCTGTCCTGACAAGTCTCCAGCTCTCACAGCTCCTCCCTCCCACCTACCTTTTGCATTACGTTGTCACAGGAGCTCCACTATCTGCTATTCGCTGATGCTCAGCCATGGTTTTTCACTTGTGGCCCATTTGCTGCAGTGCAGTTGGCCAGGAAGGTTTCCATCTCCTCTTGGATGGACTCCCAGTAAATGGAAATTTAAGGGATGCCACCTGGATCAACACATCTAGGCTAAAAATACAAGGCTTTTGCATATGGGTGAGAGAGGGTGGTTCTCAAGCTCACAATTGCAAGACATTAAAAGTCCTAATGGATCAGCACAGGGGAAGGAAGGTTCCTAACAGACAGTGACCAGTAGATGATTACATAAATTAATCATGATTTTAAGTGACTGTTTGCTCCTACTTCCCTCTGTACCACTTTTTCCATTGCCTTTGATGGAATGACCTTATTTCTGTTTCCCAGGCCTGTAACTGGAAGAATATAGACAAATATAGGTATTATAGAGAGGTTAACAGAAAAAAAATTATGCTGAATATTGTATGTGGAGAAAAAAGCACACAGAGTACTCAAACCTTAAAAAAAAACCAAAAACCAAAAAAAGCTATTAATTCATTTTATTAGTAACCATAAAATAAAATATTCTAGAAGTTTAATTTTAATGCTTTTTTGTGGTCAGCAATAAAAATCGGCTTACTTTCCATTTGCAAGTAGTGAGATTGGGACACTGCAGTTTGTAATATTATGTCTGCTAACTGAGAACAAGCTCCCTTCACTGTAATCAGTTGCTACAGAAATGTTGCTGAGGAACAACAGTTTTAGTATTGCCAGTGAATGCCTCTGATTGAAGGAAGTTTTAATCGGAAGTTACATCTTGAAAGGAACAGTAAAATTGCAGAAGTTCAGCTTTTCCCTGGGAAAAGCTCTGGCTCAGCTGCCTGGAGCAGTGATGGGAAGCTCTGACTCCTTGAGTGTATTGCTGTTGTCTGCAGTTACAGGGATTGCAAGATTTTTCTCCTGAGGAAGGCGTTCCTGTGCAAGTAGAGCAGCATTCAGATGTTATCAGATACACAGAGGTGCAGAGAGCAAACAAAATATGAAATAGACCCATACAGTGGCACTGTTTCACATGAAAAAAGTCTCTCTTGCTACTGCTAATGACAGTGGTCCATCTTTTCTCAGACTTGATTCCTCTGATCATTCTTCCCTGGCTATTGGTCTGCTATACAGGCTATTGGTCTGCCTTCCAATTTTTTGGCAGTAAAATGATTCTGACCAGCCACCTTTTTATATAATAGTCACCTCTGATTATCCTGAACACCCTGATAGGGAACAATTAAATAGCCATAAGTACTCAAATGATGGGGTCCCTGTGAAATATCAACTAAACCATCAAAAGGTTAGACCTCATGAAAGTCAGTAGTTGCTTTGGAAGATGTATGCTGCAGTGTGTTGGTTTCCCACCTATGAAGTGCTTAAGGGCACTATGATATTTATTTAATATTTGTAGAGGGTAAAGTGGTAAATATTTTTAAACTACACTTTTCTCTTCACAACTGAATGAGTACTTTCCCCTCCAACAGTGCAAACTTGACTTTTGCCTAAGATTAACAGCAAGGATAGTTTGTGTGTTTTAATACTACTTCATTTTAGCTCAACCAACCAACCGTTATTATTTTTACTTTAACAGTTCTAACCAAATGTCACCTGTACGCCTTAAGCATGTCATGAAATGAAAATTTAGTTGATTTAGTGATGTACTGAGTTGATTTAATTATCTTGGGTAAATAATATTATATGCTAATGTAAGGTAATTTATTTCTTTTTAATCTCTTAGAACCCTATATGCTGCAATAAGATTCTTTAAATATTTACTGAAGCACTTAGATGTAATAACTCTGATAGAATTATTCTTGAGTGACATGATGCTAGTGCCAGCATAAGTTCCTTCCCTGAGCATTTATAGAAAAGATGGGGAAAATATTCCTGCTACACTACAGATGCAGGGAAAATTATTTCTGAGGCATTCCCAGGCTCTCGTTCATACTCACAGTAATTCATGGGCTGAAGTTGCCTTTGTAGTTGACCAGCCAGGGAAGCAGTCACCGCCGCAGCTGGCCTCCCTTCTTCCTACCAGCGTTCCCACAGCTCCCCTTGGGCAGAGAGGAAAGAGCAGGAGCAGGCGGAGCTGGCTTGGGCGAGGGAAGAGTGGATAGTGATGCAATGGTGGTAGTGGGAGGAGGTCACAGGATGCAGTGGGACAAGTGTGATGAGGATTTCCTTTGGGAGAGTCATGTTTGAAGTTGGAGCAGAAGCTCAGCTTTGTTTCTGGCTCTGCTGCTCCACTGACTGTCCTGACTTCTGCAAACATGACAGAACAGTGTATGTCTCCAACCAAGTACTATATATTTGAGTCTTACTGCATCTTGCTGCATTTTATTCCTGTTAACATTTATAAAGAAAATGAAATATTTACTGCTTTAATACATGCAGGGCTTAGGAGCCTCATAAAAATTCTCTATTGATTCAGTTCTTTACTAAACTATTATATAAAACTGCTACAAAGATCCATAAAGTTTCTAATTACAGGGAAGCTTGTGTAAGTCTGTGTCTGCCTTTTATAGCATTTTGAATATAGCAATTGGAAACTGCATAGGCATTTTGTTATGTGGAATTGTGCATTTCTCACATGTGTCCTGAGGTAGACAGTGTATTACAACTGGCTTCAGTCACAGCTTAAAGCCCCTATTTTGAGCAAAACTGTGGTAGGTACTGGACAAGATCTGAACATGAGCAGTGAGCTGCTGAAGTTGTAGCAGCTGCTGGGTGATGAGCTGTTCTAAAACTCAGCCTATTACAAGTAGGTACTTGTGTGAGCATCAAGCCTTTTTAAAATGGCTGTCCAACTTTGTGGGCTAAATATTTGAAAATTTGACTCTACATCTGCAGATAGTTCGTAGAACAGTTTCAAAGTTACTAGGTGATACCCATATTTTGTAAGGACAGTATTCTCAGAAGTAGCAAAACTTTTGTGAATGTATTTAATGGCTCAGGACAGTAGCAAGTTTCCAAATAGGCAGATATTTAAAGTGTCCCTTTTCTCAAAAAATGGGTAAACACACTAAAAACATTTAAAAGTGCCTTGAAGTCTCCATAATAATTAAGTACATGCTACCCTTCTTTCTTTCTTTCTTTTTTTTTAATGCTGAGATGTCTGTGGTCTTCATACTGGAAAAAGAATAAATCTGATCTACTGTCTACCACAAGATCTGAATAACAGATTAACCTAACTGAACAGAGAATGCTAATACTAATAGCAATTTGAGTACATGCCTGTCAATTAAATATATCACCAAATATTCATTTCATTATCTTAACAGCAATTATAAGTGCTAGAAAAAAGGGGGGAAAATAATGATAAAATCCTTATCATGAATAAAATTACTGGAAAGCAGGACTGGAGGTGAGACCCATTAAAATCAAGACATAATATTCTCCCACAGGTACTAACAATATTTAGAAGAAGCCCCAAAGGCAACAGCTATGTCACTAAACTCAGATATTTTCGTGGTTTACCAAATGCAGGAAAAAACCCCAAACTGGAGAATATCAGCAGGATGTGAGACATCCTTACCGGCTGACTTAAGTACTAATATGAACAACACTTATAGTGCAATAATATTATCCTTACAAGATAATCTTTTAAACTGTTTATGGTCTGTGCCATCAGACTGGCAACTGACATTGTGAGCATTGGACACCACCTTCTTGCACTTGCAAAATGTATTCTGTACTTTGTACTCCTGATACTCAGGATTCATCAGCAGGTGAGATCTGAGGGTGGTCAGCCTGATCACTAATGATGGCCACACAAATTGTATCACACTTGGATTTCAGGTCTGGTTGAACATCCTGCAGCTACAGATAATTCGTTTTCATGCCTGAGCTCTGAGAAATGTGCAACGTGTGATAAAAGTTAAAAAATACTCTGTAATCTGCTACTTCTGAGGCAAAAGGGAGTGCTTTAACATATATTAAGCGGTCATTCCCAGGAACTAAGCTGTGACAGCTGTAAGCCCATGTGCATTGCTTACAGCTTAGTACTATAATGATGGCTTATTGATATTTATATCACATTTTAAAGCATCAAGGTTCTTCACATTATTGACAAGATATATATACCTCTACAGTTCCATCCAATCATTTTCAGATATAACTGGATGCACTGTGGAAACAAAACCTCATTTCACATATGCGTACAGGGAAATTGGACTTGTAGTTGCCTATTTTGGGGGCCTAACAGCCAATTCACACTAGCAGATCTTTATAGCTGCCATATATCCTACTATTCTTGGATGTGGCTTATTTTTAATTTCTTCAGAGCCGAGCCAGGCAGATTTTGGGCAAGCATAACTTGTGTTCAGATTTTGAAAACTTTTGCCAGAACCAGAAGGGAGAACAACCTTCTGCATGCAAAGTCCTGGGAAGATGTGAGCTTGGTTGGCTGGGGTGGGAAGTTAGAACATGGCAGTGAATGCTGGCAGGAAGTCGGAGCTCGGATGCGGGACAGCAGAGGGCACAAAATCAGTAGTCATGTCAGCGCAAGTAGAACAGTTGGGACCCCAGCAGGGCTTGTGCCCCTGCGGTAGAGAGTGGGGAGTCTGGCTGGGTACAGATGGAGCCGCAAAGAGTGAAGAAATGAAAGTGAAGGGGCATTGTGGTGGGCACAAAGCCAGGCAGGAAGGTGTTTGGGAGAGAGGGAAGTGGGAGATGTGGGACAGAAGCAGTGAGGGGCTCAAGTGTGCAGGATATGGGAGGCTTTGGGGTAGACAACTGAAAGTCTTCGAAGTCTTGACAGAAAGGATGGTGGTGGACTTGGGCTGGAGTAGATGTGGGGCAAGAGCTCGGGGAACAGGAGTTCTGCACTGGGAGAGCAGAGCAGCTGCAGATCTTGGGAGACGAGCTTCCAGTGCAAGAGATCTAGTCGCTGCGGGTTGTGAAGCACTGCAGGACACGAGGGTTGTAGGTATCACAAGCTCACTCCATCTGGGCATCTTTAACAGGGATGCTGGCTTGGGAGCAGGCACAGTTCTCCCTTCCACCCATTCCCCATGCTGCCTTCTCTGCCTGATGCATAGTCAGAGCGTGTGAACTCAAGCCCCAGAGTCTGCCTTTACGTTAGAATTATGCTATTTCAACATTCAGGCTTTTGATTCAACTTTAGGGGCTATTCTTATACATAGGCCCATCAGCTTAATAACGTAGTCATTTACATCTACATTTCATTTTCTCTGAACAGCAGAGTAAACTGAGTTAATTCACCTTAGCCCTTGGTTGCCTAAAGCTTTCAGGTACAGTATAACAGCATAAATAGATCTTTACTTTTATTAGGGATTGCAAGCTGAATTTACAAAACAGTGATGGGAACTGGAAAGCTTTCTCTTATATCAGTGGGAAAATGTGTTTTTTCAGTCTAGGAAGCATGTATTTTGAATTGAGGGAGACAAAAGCAAATGTTAAAAAAATATTTTTTTAGACCTAAAGAAAACACAAAGCAATTGTCTTTGTAACATCCTGTGTATAAAACACCTGACATGAAACATTGAATGGCAGCTAGAAGACAAGGTATATAGAAAAATGAATTCATTTTCTCTTCCCCTTACTGTCACTTTAGACTGTTGAGTCAAAATCTGGCCCCAGATCAGAGGTTAGATCAGAGGGGGACTTAGGTGCCTGACTGCCACTGAGCTGCTGAAATCCAAAATGAAGAGTACTCGAACTGGGTGCTGAAGCTGTCTCTCAGCACTTGCGGATGTGCACTGTTTTGGCTATTTTGGGGGTAGGTAGGCACTTCTCTCGCATTTAATCCTCGCCAGGCTTCACAGACTGAGAGTCTGTCTTCTCTTTCTCAAAGGATCTTGCGCCTCAGAGCAAATCTAGTGGTTTGGTCTCAGCACCAAATACAGCTGACAAAAGAGGTAATACTGTTTTGTTCCCTGCTATCCAGCAATTTGGCAGTCAGGGCATTTGCTTAGGATGCAGAAGACCTGGATTCAGTTATTGCTTTTGTCATGCCACATGAATTTGTAGGTTTGGGCTACCCTGGGCTGTGTGAGGACCCTCAAGTCCTTCCACTCCAGCTGTTCCACTTTGCCTGACATAATTAAATATTAATTGGGCCAGACTGAGGGAGTAAATGACTTTTTATAGCCTGGCAAATAGGCCACTCACTCAGGAGAAGAAAATCTTAAGCCCTAACAATCATATTTTACAATGAGACGCATAAAGCTATATTTAAGCATGTGAATGTTTGTTTGATTTTTTTAAAACATTTAGACATTGTCTGTTTAAACTTCAGCCCTTTTGAGGACCAATCCAACTTATTTGGATGCCTAATGTAAGGACATACACATTGAAGCTTAAGGCCCCATTTAAAAAAAAAAAACAACACAAATACACACTATCCTACACCTTTCAGCTAACTTTGAAGAACCTGAGAACAAAGTTCAGCTCAGTCTGATGCTGCAGGAGATGATTCACTTCGGAGGTTTTTCAAGAAAATAAAGTGAGTTGCTATAAATCACTGCCTTAGTTACACAGTTTGAAACAAGAGGGCTGCTATTTCTGGAAGCCTTGTTGGGAGCACTTACATTTCGAGACAAACCTTTTCTTTCATAAACTTCAACAAATAAAAAAAAAATTGTACCTTCTTATAAGATTCAAGCCTACATTTCCTGCTAGTATAAGTAATTGTCTGATGGATTAGGGTAGACTTCCCAGGGCGGACGCTTGCACCAGGTGTTGGTAGAGCTTGACCCACAAGCCTCAAAACACACAGAAACCCCTTGTCCTGGTGTAACACCACAGCCGTCTCTGGAGTGTTGTTTGGGAGGAGTTTGTATCGCATGTGAATGCCTTCTGTCTTGTCCCCTGCACACGTGTGATGAAGCAGTGTGAACCGGCACAGGAAGTTGCAATGTTCAGATTTATTACAGTTAAACCGCATGCCTGTTGAGCACATACTTTTGATTCCTTGCAAGTTGCAAGCACAAGCTTCAGCTTTACAGAGGCTAGGTCCCACGGGCAGACACAGTGAGCACTCCTGCAGTACTTCATGCCCCTACTATTTCAATGTCATATAGGATGCGATGACACCATCGCCTCTTTTAGTGACCCAGGAGCATGAAGGTGTTAGGATGTGACTGGCCTAGTGCAGCTGGAAAGCAGGTAGTGGGAGAGAGACTGCCTCGAACATAGGGACCTCCATCTTGGTAGCGGGAGTAGGTGCTCCGGGCATGTGCCGTGTAATTTGAATTCAGAGTGTGAAAGAGCGACTGGCCCTGTACAGGGCTCCCAAACACGCTACTGTGGCACTGACCAGCCAACAGGGGTTTTTTTTCATAGTTTAAATAATTGAACCAGCAATGTTGAATAATAAATGATTTTAAACATTTCATAAAATTTAGTTATTATACATTAATTTTTTTAACTTTTAATATCTTTTCTCTCCAAAGCATTTATGTTCACTGGTTTGCTCTAAAAGCACAATATCACCTATCTCTTCACTGAACCATACTTTTAACACAAATGAAATATATAAAAACATAACTTTTCTAGTTATCCTAAGATGCTTACAGTAGATGAAAGTAGATAACATTTTTGTTTGTGAAATTAGATGCTACAATGTCTGCCTATCTTTCTAAATTGAAAACCTGTGATCCTTGAAAGGGAGGGGATCTTATTCTTCACGCTCAAAAATTAACTGGTGTTCATACACAATTTCGAGGCTTTTTCAAGCATTCTGTGAATGTATCATGCACCTCAGATTTCTCATTATGAAAATCTGACAGTAAAAATAATGCTTAGTCCAAGTTATTCTTAGTATTCAAGAAATGTACAGACCAGAGTCAAATGAGCTGGCAATTTTATGATTTCTCTCTTTAATAAAATGTACTGTATTTTAATGGAAATAGGGAAGGCCTTTGCAGATGGACAACATTACATGTCCAGTTGTTGGTTTGTGTCTTTTTTTTTCTTTTGCTACAGAGGTTCTTCATTAAAGATTCACAAGAAGACATACCTGAATAATTTACATTGCCTTAATTTGCTGGGAACAATGGTTAAGGTAAAAAAAGACCACAGTTGTTCAGGCAACAGAAAGAATATGTTCCAGAAAAAGAGCTTTATTAAAGCCACGCTCTTTGAATAGCAGACTCTGTGTGTGTGTGTGTGTATGTATCTACGTGTTAATGTTGGCTCATACTTGTCTGTCCTCTGTAGGTGGTTTCCAGTTTTAAGATGCTGGATTGATAGTGGAATTATTCACTGTTTGATAAACTCTGGGCCATCTCCACTCAAGCCAGTGGAAAAAGAGCCTTTGGTATTTTACATCCTTGCCTCATGTTAAAATGAAGGGTCACAGAGGAATGTACTCTTGACCCTGAAGGAGAGAAGCCTATACGTTTTCTCAGTGACTCTCACAGGGATTCATGACAATGCGGAGTACTTAATACAATACGGTTTTCAGACAGTCATATAATAAAATATATAGCTCCTAATCTTCAGCTCTATAAACATAGGTCACTACCTCATGGGAACTCCCATGATTCAGGTCTGTGAAAATACTGCTGTATATTGTAGATCTGACATATAGCCCTTACTAGGACTTTTTCCAGAGGACAGACCCCATCAACAGAGGTGAAAACCTTAAAGAGTGAGATTATCCACACAATTGCATCCAAATAGTGGAAGGCAGTTTTGAAACCCCACGAGAAAGCGCACTGCATGGTTTGCAGCTAACACTGATGTATGGATGATGGTGTACATGCATGCATGCTCAGCCGTTGCCTTCTTTGCAAATCTGGACATCAGAATGCTGGCTGCTGCTGCAAAAAAAGGCAGAGAGCGATGCTGAAATCTGAAATATTAAATTGAGACCTTAAAAATTAAATTTTATGATGCCTAATTGCTTTCCAAACTTTGAGGTATGGAAACTTCTGTTTATGCTAAAGCATTATGATTTTCCCACACAATGCACTCTTTCGTTGTAGCCCATGCTTCCAGGTGCAGTCATGTCTACGAAGTATATTTCTCAAAGTTGATATTTGATATTCATTGTGCAAACAGTGGCTAGCACAATCTCTTTAAAGCCAGTGAATCATTAAATAAATGCCTTGACAGACAGCAGTATCTGTGCAGATGTATCTTGTAATCTTCATTGAAGTACATGGGAATATGTTGACATATTCCAAAAAAGAGTGATAGTATTTTGCCTAAGATATGAGCTTCTAAATAAAAGTATAGCAAACTTGTTATTGGTGCAACAGTTTTGTTGTCCACTTCATACTGCTGATATGTGAATATAGCCAGATGCAAAAATCATGCAAAATTCTGTATTGTGAATACGTCTACAGAAAATATTACGGCATTGAATGAAGGCTAAATTTTGCTTATATTGTGGTAGTTCAAGTGTTAACTCTCAGATAAGCAAAGCTTATTAAAAATATCCTTTGTTATCTCCATCAGAATAATTATAGAAGAAAACAATAACAATTATATTGTAATTTCTCTGAAAAGTAATAACCCAGAACTTTGTCTGACATGTAAATTAGATTATTGCAAGAAATTGCAAGTGAATTAGCCCTTCAGGCTTCCTACTCTGAAAAGTTTGAAACAAAAAATTTCTCTTTCGTAAGTCACAGGTGCTTTGAACTGGTAAAAGCTTCAGTTTATCTCCCACATTCTTCAGGTCCTTTCAGCATTCCAAAAAATAATTTCTGGATTTCCAGAAGATGAACCTCAGATTCTTCATCACATCGGATGTGGAGCTGAATCAGCTAAAATACCTGGTTTTCCACCTGCCCAACATGTAACTTATGTGTCAGCATGTTTTGGAAGGAAATAACGTGCCTAATCCATAGTGGCTGAAAGCGTTCTTTTCCATTGACTCATGTGAAATATTCCTCTTTAAAGTGGAAGATCAAGGCCAACATCTTCACAGCTCAGTACCTCAATACTATATTTGTCATGCTTAGGGCTGAATCCACACACAGGACTTAAACCCCATAAACCTGTGTGCAGCAGCATGCAAACAATGTGCCTATGTTCCTTGTGCAATGTATGGAGAGACGGTGGGAAGCCGGGTTTGTAAGCGAGGGACTACCTCGTACCAAATAAACTGATATAGTTGGCCAGTGGGCAAGTCATGCAACCTCTTCTTCTGCAGGGTATCACAGCTGGATTCAGAGAAGGCTGCTATGAATATAGCCATAGGAAATGTCAAATCCAGGAGCATTTGCTGAACAGGGGCTGCCTCCTGAATGGGAATGGGTGAGCTTTTTGCCACCTCCCCAGTATTGCATGCCTCCTGCTGAGCCACCACGTTCATGCTGGCACCATTCATCTGTTCCCAAATCAGGCATCCTGCTCTTCAAATTGCTGAGCATCCAGAAATTCTTAC
Organism: Haliaeetus albicilla; assembly: GCF_947461875.1. Classification (NCBI taxonomy): domain Eukaryota; kingdom Metazoa; phylum Chordata; class Aves; order Accipitriformes; family Accipitridae; genus Haliaeetus; species Haliaeetus albicilla. Next base: position 19,240,814 of record NC_091491.1, on the reverse strand, counting down.
TCATCGCAGTGGGAGCTGTGGGATAAGTGGTCTGGAAAATCAAGTGATATGTCTCTTTACTTGAAATAGCATCTCAGGAACTAGTTTTGAAATGCTTGTCTGAAATCCTTTCCTTTCTCCTTGAATGTGTCTGAAGTGCTCATCAATTTAGGAACTTCTGATTCACTTGATCAGCGTACAGACAATAATCCTACTCAGAGCACCATGTAAGGCTTCCAGTAGACTGCTCCTCAGTCAGAAAGTAAAGGTATGCAGTGAAATAAAGGTAGTCTATAGGAATACACTGCAGGTTTTTATTCACAGTTCTCTAATGGGAACAGTTTCTTGCCAATTCACTTGCCTTCCCAGAAGTCTGCTGCTGGATTTGCAGCCTTTCGGAGGACATCTCAAAGCAAGCAGAAGCACTTACAGCAGTGGCCACAGGCCTTAGTGGGTCTGGCTAGTGTTACAAGGTTTCCCCACTCTTGACTGGAAGAATGGAACCTTGAAAACTGTCACCAAGGCATGACTTTAGAAAACCCTCCTCCGTGTCCCAGTCATTCATATGTTTGGAGTTTTCATCAGTTCAAATCTCTTTCTGTAGTAAAATTTAAGGATTATTTAAATGGGAGAATTAACTTTTTTCCAGACATTGTGTCTGTGCGTTTGTTTTAATGCAGTGGGAATTCTGAGCTCCTGCGAGCTGTAGGCCTGTTTCTCATGCTTTCTCCAGCAAGTTATGATTGCTGTTGCTGTAATTGCTTGTTTCTGCAGGCAAAGAGTTGATCTTCCTTCCATTTTCCCACTAGCCAAAAAAAGTCTCTCCCATCCACTAGCAGCAGAGAATACCATTTCTCCCACTTCGTGGCTTTTCTGGCAGCTGCAGACACATGACTGTCCCACTAATAGTCCCTCTGTTTCAGAGATTAGTGCTTTAAGCATGTGAAAAACAGTATTTCCCAATTTATATTGATGGAGTTTTATTTGTCAAGTTTATGGAAAGCTTAACCAAGTCATATGCTGTGACACTCCTTCCAAAATGTTCTTTAACTGGTTCCAGTGAAGAAGCTAGGATTTGGTCACCACCCATAGTGTTCTTTCTCCCCATGCATCGTTGCTGGTATTTTATCCTTCCACCCACCTAACACCAAGCCCACTGTAGATAAAAGTTTTGTTTTTTTTAAATCTCTTTCTTCTGTGATACAGCTTATCTATTAGAAAAAAGATTAACTACTAGTATATATCTGACCTGCAGCACAATTGTGTAGTACCAGAGGTGACTTAGGCAAGGAAATGTTAGGAAGTTCTCCTTCTTAACCTTTTAAACCTAAACTTTTCATGCCTAAGGGATAGAAACAAATGGGCATTAAGCAAATATAAATTCTGGAGAGCAGAAGGAAGTTTTCACCATAAATGCAGTGAGTTTTGGTGCAGCTCCCAGTAGGACTAATGAGGGGGATCTTAATTGTCAGGTGGAAGGAGATCACTTCATGAATAACATTATATGAGGTGGTTGTCTGCAGAAGTGGGCTAGACATGATGGTGTTTGGTGATAATGGCAGTTCTGTTCTGCGAAGTCTCTGTCGATGGAGAGGTACTATGACAACGACCTCTAAAAGCCATATTGCTCAACTGGCTTACATGCTTAACTCCAAGGAAGATTTATGGGGAGGGTGGTGAGAAGAAAAGGTGACTGTGATTACAGTTACTACTGTGGATTCCTCTGTGCGCGTTGGGGCTTGTCTGGGAAGACGACAGGTATGCCTCTAACATTAAGTGTGCCGGTAGCTTTTTTGACAGCAAAATCCAAACCCTCTGGAAATCGGTTGTATCCTTTAAGTTTATGTAAACACCCAGGAGCTCTGTTCAAACCTATCAGAAAGCAAGAAATATCCTTAGGGGAAAGAGTTGCAGAAGAGAAACACGGAGGACTACAGCAGTGAGCACAGCAAACTATGCTCCATCCTCCCATGCATCATCTCCCTGGAGTATGTGATGCTGATCCCCTGCGGTGTTGAGTGATGAACGGTCTGAGGAATGAGATGTCTTCCCGCAGCAGCAGAAAAATTGGTCCCTGTGCATAAAGACTAACACTGACACTCTCCCCAAAACAGGGCAGGCAAAGCAGTGAGGGGCTTCCTATAAGGAATAATGCGACCCGGAGACTAGATGGAGCAGGTCATTAGCAGTAGCTGTGTAGTATATAATAGCAAAAAGCATTCACAAACATTTAATTAAAATTAATTTAATGGCTGGATTTAAGCTGTTATTCCAGAAGTTAAATGCCAGTTACCAATTGTTAAAATGCACAATAGTCACTGCATAAATAAATACATTTGTTGTTCTATTCTGTAACTATAGTAATATTGTGCATTCAGTAGAATTGTGCTGGGGGCCCTAGCTTTCAACTGCTATTGCAAGAGCTGTCATCTATCACATTTTCTTGTCATGGTCATGGTTTTGCTATTGTTCAGTCATTAAGAAGGAGGGGCTTTTTGTTTTCTGAGCAACTCTGGGAAGTAGGGAGATGGAGAAAGTAGAAGCCATAATTTTAATGTTCTAGTTGATAATCCTTGTTAGGCTAAAAAGACAAATCTCTGGATTTTTCAGTTTGGGGAGTTAGACTCCAGAGTTTTCATTTTAAAAGGAAAGTAAACCCATTTGGACTCATTGTGGAGCCCACTGCAGGCTACAAGGCTTTGCAGGAATTCCTTTGTGTTTGTCGGTACTGTAGAAACAACCTTAGTAGACTAGATGTCATGTCTGTCCAGTCTGGCATCTTGTCTCCAAGAGGGGCTAACACTGTATGTGTCAGAAGATACATGTGCTATAATTCTTTGTTAAAAAGATTTAATTCTCAAGGTACAGAGTGAGTTATCTGAAACTTATCTGCAGATGTTCTGAGGGTGTTACCGTACAGAACTGAATTTTTAAAGAGAAGACATCAAAATTTTTATGAAATATTTTATCACAAAAAGCCCTATTTAAGAAAGCACTTCAAGTGAATAAGTGCTTCTGAATAAAGACCTCAACTCCATAAACAGTGTTAAAGCTGCTAAAAATTCTTGGACAGTGCTGAGCAGTCCTCCCTGCTTGCCAGTCTCTTACATTAGGCACATGTTTTTCCAAGGTTTCGTTCTTCTTTTAGGATGTAAAATTTATTACGAAGTGAAATAGCTGTGAAACATTACATTATCAAAACTTTAATGAATTGCTTCCTGTTACTCATTAAACCTTGTAGGTTTCTCTTTAACTCTGAACTAAGCAGTAGGCACAAAACTGTTCTGTTGATTCAAGATGCTGTAACATCTTGACATGGATGAAAATTAACCTGGTAAGCTCCGCTTGGGTCAGGAAATGTTCCAGCTTTTAATCTAGTGAACATTCAGTGAGAAACTCTCCTGTGAGCACCAAGCAATAAATGGTAATGAATAAAATGTTCACTGGAAAAAAAAATTCCCAAGAAATGAGTGACTTGACGTACATAATATGAAATATTAAAGAAATGCAAAGCCAAGTTAGCAAATGTTTTCCGTTCAGTGGCTGAGCAGCATGTCTGGCTGAGACGCTTTCCCCGAGGAATCTACCGAGACCATGCCATGAATGCATGGTGCCGCAGCTGAGGCTGGGGTCCTACCTCAGTGCTGCGCATCACCCCCTCTTCCCCTTCCCACCACCACTGCCTACGGACCACTGACCATACTGGGAAATTAGGCTCTGAATAACACCTAGGTAACCTGAAGCTGACTCTGTCAGTACCTCCCATCCTATCATCCCACATTCGCTATGCCCAGGGAAGGAGTGTTGTTTGTTTGGGATCCCCACACCCCAAAGACAAAGCTGTCCCAGAAAGCAGCTGGGAATGTTCAGAAATAGGCTCAGCTGCAGGGAAAACTAGAAGAAGAAGTGGGCTTGAGTGATGGCTAGCTACCCCAAAGCAGAGATTTAGTTTTTAAAGCATATTGGTGCGAGAACTCTGCCAGACATAGGTATGAGAAGAGTGAGTGACCACATTTTATAGGTGTAGAAAAAAATGGGGTCACTCAACTCTTTTGGCTATGTGAGCTCCTTCAGCACATCTTTCAGCTGGACTATTTGTGTTTTGTTTCTTCCCATGCTTATTTAAGTATTAGGTGATACACTCTTTGAAATAAATTTGAGAAATGGGCTGAAGACACCAGATATTGTACATGTTCGTCTTTGACACAAACGAACAGCATGTTTGACATATAGATACACTTCATGTGCTCTAATCTGAGTCATTTCCTGTATTCTAATTCTTAAATGGCAAAAGATCTTATGGAGGTCATTTCAACCTCTGAGCACTGCCAGTGAAATTGGGGACAGAAGGGAGGATAACACTGTTTAAGTGTTCATTTGTACATGAAAAGGTTACTTAGAGAAATAGAGAGTCAAAGGCTTTATGTGAAGTTAAGAATTGTTCTGTTACCGAGTTCTTAAAAAGAAAGAGCATAAATGGGCATCCCAGTTAACCAGGCTTGAGAACCCAGGCAGTCACGTTGCCTGCACACCTCCCCCTGGGAGAAATGTGGCACTGAGCTGTGGCCACTGACACCACCCTCCAGCACATGCCTGGTGTTTCCTGCTCTGCAGTGGGCTTTCTAGCCCCAGATCCCCACGGGTGCTCTGAGCAGGTAAAATGAGAGAGGGGAACGTGGCAGTATGTTATCCCCAGCCACTCCTGAGGTACGTACCTGAGAGCAGTCTTTTGGGGAGGTGGCAATGAAGAGTTTGATCATGTGTAGTTCCAAAAGGCCTTGTAATTGATTGTGAGAGAGGCTGCGAGAGCGTCCCAAATCCAATTCCAGTTACTGCACTGTGCCCATCTAAATCCTCCCCGACATGTTATTTGGATGTTGTGCTCCCTTATAGAGTCTCCATAAACTGCCAGGCAGGGCTGCTGTGTGCAGTTAAATTATTGCTGTACTGTAACACAGAAACTGCCTATGCACAGCAATATACAATTCTATACAGAGTTTGTTTTTTAACAAGAGTGGTTGTCTACATTTTTATGATCGTATATGGGTGCCAGGTCTGGGCATCTTCATTAATTTTACTCTGTCTTCCACTGAAGATACTATATATTGCATTTATTGGTTGTCCATTGTGATTGATTGTGACTGTGACTTGGAGTGATGTAGATGTTTTTTTATTTTAATTCTGTGCAAGTCTTCATCCAAGAGCAGATTAGTTTTGAAGAACAGGTGTGCTGGAAGTGAAGCACTTGAATTTTAGGAGATTAGGAAATGGTGCTTTATTGTCTGAGCTCTTCCGTGTCTCTTCTCATCTCCACCTTGGCAGCATGCTTCTACTTGAAGGCTCATCAGCATCATAACAAATTTGTATCCTCATGTCTTGCTCCAGACCAGTTCCTCTCCAGTTACTGATATTGATCTGATAAGTGCTGAGGAGAGATTTCAGAGTGCTATTACAGTATGTAGTGACTGGCTGGTTTGAAATCTTTTGTAAGGAAAATTTCACCAACGTAGATAGCATGTAATCGTATTTATAGATGTAGACAATATATTATATATTATGTTGTCATAATTAGTTGTGCCTAATCAACAAAAGCTGCCATATAGACTTTAATCTAGGCCAGGAAAGAAAATACCTCATCTGGCAAGAAGAAAACAATCAAATTCCTCAGGATATCCTTGAGAAAGCAAGAAGCAAGAGACCAAATGAAGAAGTTGAACAGCTTTAATAAAATTCAGTATTATTCCTTGGGTTTATTCAAGACTTTGCAAGTGACTATCCAGGCTTAATGGCATTCACTGACATTATGACAACAGGGGATGCTCCACAGGCAGGAAGGGGAATTAGAAGTATGCAAGGTTAACTGACATGATGCTGCTACTGGAACTAGACAGCCACTGGAACTAGACTGTCACTCATCCTCTCCTTCTGCTTCTGGATCCTGATTATCCTGTCAGTTGTTCATAGGTTTCTCCCATCAGCTTCATTAAGAGGAAGATGTGAAAATGATAGACAAGATGGTCATATGTTTAAATCAAATACACTAATGTAAATACAGGGTATGACATGCCCCAGATTATGTATATGTCATGGCATATCATTTTACTGCCAAATGATATGACATGATATAGGCTAATGCAATGTGAAATAACACAGCCTAACTATAAGTGCGATTTGATACAGAAAGATGCATTTAAAGAGCAATGTGATGAACCCACTGTGTATGATGACTTTTTAACAGGGTGCTTGTACTTGGAGTTGTGACGTTGTTGGACTCTCCTACTTTGGATTTACTGAGGCTCCCTGCTTCACAACCACTAGCCTGTCTTGATCTGGCTTATGGCTGGAAGTTGGTACTTCATCTCACTGGTCTTTGATAGGGTGACATGCTTCAACTGAGTGCCAGAAGCCACTTGTGATCCATTACCATAATTAAGGTTGGATGTACAGACTTTTTCCTGTGTAATTTTTTTTTTCTTTCCTCAGTTTTTCAGGCTCTTGAAAAATAAAACGGTAGCTAATATTTCCTGGGGGATCATTCCCACTCCTTCCCAGCCAGAAATTTGACAACACATCTTCCTTCTACTCATCCCTTATATGTTTTCTTTCCATCCCATAACCACAGGCAGCTGCGTTTTCCAAAAAGCAGCAGTGGAAACAGAGCAGAAGAGAGATGATACAGTTTTGCATGCAGAGGTAGAGGGTATCTCATGGAGCACTTCTAGAAACATGTAGGACCACACACACAAAAAAGAGTAGAAGTGTCTGAACTGCTCAACAGCAGCAAAAAGCACACAAAAATTTGTGTGCTACTTTGTAGTTAGCTGACTTCATTGCCAGGCTGTTTTTCTTGGTCTGGTACCTGGGGAGAACTGCATGCATTGCAGATGATCTGTCACATCGTCTTGGGCAGCCATGGTAACTAAAAGGAAAAGACCATAGTGGCATGTCCCAAAACAAACTTAACCAAATTCTCTAAAGCCAAGTGAGAGCAGGATTCAAACTGGGGTTTTTTCTGTGTATGTCAGGTCAATAGCTAGAACAAGACTCCCCATCACACATCGGAAGGCTAAGCATTTGGGCAGCTTGGCAGAAACTCAAGAGAGCAGAAGAATTAAGTGTTTGGGGGGTTTTTTTGGTGAAGGTTTGAGATTGTTGTACAAAGTTTTGGATTCGAAGTGGGTCAGTGGGGCTAATAAGGAAGTCTTAACAGAGTTTTGGACACTGATATTTTTCTAAGTGCTAGCAGCCGGACAGCTTAGAGGAGGAATACTTGGTGGTATGTGTTAACTGTGAGACGTAAGAGAGTCTTACAGTTCTGCTGCTGTGTCCCCCCAAAATTGTTATATGTAAGTTTACATCTGTGAAAGTTAAAATTGTCAGCAGACATTTGCAAAATGAACAGGAGCAAGCAAATTGCCGTTGTGGGTCCAACTGACTAATTGAATATATATTGTTTTCTGGTAGTTCTCAATCATCTACTGTGACATTTTCATGCAGTTACCGTTAGTCATGTAGTGCTGGTAGGTAATAACAATGCCCTAGGCCAGAACAATAAAGTTTAAGGAATCATATGGAGAAAGTAAAAAGTAATCCCTACCTTGAAAATTTGTCTAACAGGGCTGGAGATGCTGGCCACTGCTCTGTATGCTTCCATCCTGCCCCTCCGTCTCCTGTGCTTAGGCCTGACACAGTGCAGTATCACAGACAAAGGTCTGCTTTTCCAGAACCTCTCAGAAAGCATTATGCAGAGCTAAATAGATGTCAGTGCTGGTTTTGTAAATTAACTGTATGTGGAAGAAAGGACCATGATCCCTGTATTCAGGGACCAGCCTGGTGTCTGAAGCAATATAGCTACTTTTGGTCGGGACAGCTGACCTGCAGAAGCCTGGGGCAGCAACCCTCCCAGACCCAGCTGCCTGGCTCTCATGTCTCCACACGTAGAGCTAGTGTGCAGGTCCTAGCTGGGGGTGCCAGGGAATGTGCTGTAGCTGGGACATATCTGTGTGTCTCTAGCTGAAGCCTAACTACATTCAGGCCTGAAGCAGAGCTAGTGGGAGCTGCAAGACTGAGGTGACTCTGAAAGCACTCCCGGGGTGTCCTTGCATCGCTGTCTAGAGCACCGATGGTGAGCAGAGAGCTGCCGACAGCGCTGACCTGAGCCTGGAAACTGAAGATATGTAGCTGTGTATAGTAGTATATCAAGGGAAAAGAAAAATGGAGACTGCCATTACAGACAGTGCTTTGCCTTTCCTCCTTCAAATGTCTTTGGCATTATCTATCACCTACCTTGTAGGAAATGGGAGGCAATGAAGTCTTGGTGGTATTTTCGTCACAGACCAGGTTTGTTTATCAGAGGCTTTTTGTTTCCAGTGATGGCCAGCAGAGTGCTTCTGCCTGCTGTAGTGTGGGAGCAGCCCTGCAGCCCCCACTGCAACTGGGCGGCAGGGATGTGGAGCAGGTCTTTGGCCAACAGTGCAGGGGGGTTGAGAGGCCATAGGGGCTGGTGCTGCAGACTCCCTTAGCTTGGGTGCCTAGCAGCTGCAATGCCAGGCGGTAGTTTGAGGCTGACTTGTGTTACGGGCTTTTTGGCTTGATTGTTGCTTCTAAGATGTTAAATTAAGCCTTTTTTTATACTACCGACATGACAGTGCTACTGACCTGCCATTTTTCTGTAAGTCTATGTCCTATACTTCCCATCTCACTACTGGGGTGTGCCTAAATCTATGGTTCATGTTGGGGGTGAGGTGTTTATGTCTTTTAGTGGGTTTACTGTCACTTACTTACACAGTCCAGAGTTGCTGTAGACATCAACAGCACTATATGTATACACAACATTTGGTTAAAAAGGTATGGCTGTCTCCAAGTCTCCACAAACACTGCATTAGACAATTTCTACTGGAGGGTAGTTTTAGTTGGAGCAAGGGGGGGAGTAAGTCTTGTTGCTTAAAGAATGAGTTCAAAGACTTCCACTGAAGTTAGGGGACAGGGTGAAGTGTTCCTGAATTATTAATTCCTGCTCTGAATAGGGAAAATTTATGTGCTGCTCACGACTTAAAAAAAAAAAGTGTCTCCTTGGCTAACGGTGAACTCTAATAAGATAGAGCTACCCACCATTGGCATGAAAATGGAAGCATTTTTCAAGTTTCCTTCATACCTGACTCTTCACTTAAATTTTGTTCTTAAACCCCTCATCATTAACATGCAGTTAATCATTTGGCAATTAATTTAGCGGCCATCTGTTGTTTTGCATATTTTGTAATCTAATAACAGTTGCAGCCATTGGAAGAGACCATTTGCCAATGAGTCTAAGATAATATGAAGGTGTCAGCTCATTCCAGGCACAAAACAAACAGAGACTGTGCTTTCATCCTTGAGAGGAGCCTTTCAAGTGCATCCAAAAAAAGCCACAGGGCAAATGCCAAGTCTGTGCATCTGTGTCTCCAAGCTATACTCAGACTTTCTCCCATTTCTTTTTGCCTCTAGGGATCCTCCAGCCACAGTGTGTCTGAACTGATCACTTACCACCAGAATCATCTGTGTTTTGGATATCTTTGATATCTTCTGCTCATCCCTTACAACATCAGAGGTAAGACTCTAATTAAGGACTGTTGTTTCTTCTCTTGGAGGTTAGTATACTTGTACTTCTGTGGCCTCTGCTTTGAGACTTCCTGACTAATGTCAAGGACTGAGCAAATTACTCAGAACTTCTTGTCAGCTGTGTTCCTTTTCAAAAGTTTAATTAGCAGAGAATAACATAGTTTGAAATAAATGTAGCCAGACCAAAAGCCAGCTCCTGAAAAGTGCTTAGCTTGTTAGCAGTAAGGCTCTTAGGACTATATCTCTTTTGGAATGGTACAAGCTTAAGACAGTTAGCAGAACTCCACAATCAATGAGTCTCAAAACTGCTTTTACACACACCTGCAGACAAGCTAAAAATACAGAACATCTGGTGTGTGTGCATATGTATATATAAAATGAGCTTTTTTTATTTTTCCTTTGCATTGGGTGCTGCTATGTGGGCTAAACCAACATAATGTTACTAGTGTACTTTAGAACTAAATCAGTCCAAAAGTGTGATCATTTCTTTGTTCTTGGAGTCTTACAAGCTGTTCTGTTGGACTCTGGAACTCTCATGTCTGGAATAGGGACCACATATATATTTTTATTGTTATCTTGTGATGCAGCAGGGGTTACTGTTTGAATCACTTCAAGTGTTCACAAACCTCAGTGAAGCTGGTAGGAAAAGTTTAAAATAGATAAAAGAAAGTGCTTCTTCATGCAGTGGGTGGTGAACTTCTGGAGCTTGCTGCCATAGGAGTTTGTAGAAGCAGACAGTATGAGCAGATTCAAAAAGGGATTAGACATTTACAGATCAAGAGTCTCTAAATGGATACTGAAAGGACTGAGCAATATACCCTATAACATCCTTGATACAACAGCTGTGGGGGAATAAAAAGTAAATGGAGAGCAGAGAGTGACTAGGTTGACATGTTGTCTCTAAATAGTTTATCCTGTTGCCACCATCTGAGTCAGGATCCTGGGCTGGATGAACCATTGGTCTGACCCAGGAGGCAGTTGCTACATCCTCATGTTGTTCATATAACTTGCACTTGAGCAGCGCAGGTTGTCAGGTTCAGCCTTGGCTTTAGAAGTCCGGTCCTTGTCAAATCTGCAATCAGAAGTTGGACTCTTTGCAGAGCCCTCTTGCTAGCACAAGTAACACAGACTGTTTCAGAACAGAGCTAAGACATATTGGCTAGTCTCTGTAGGGAAAATGGTTACCTTGACTTTTCCAAAAGAGCTATACTTCATAATGCAAATAGCAAGAATAATTTCTCACCAAGCCTCTTACTTTCAGAGGTAATATATCACTAGCCACTTCCATCAGTTCATTGTCCTTCCCCAGCATTGTCCTTTGGCTTAGTTGCTTGGCTTCAGTGTGAGGCTAGAATGGATCTGAGTGGCATTTGGCTAACATGCTCTGAAACACTCAGTTCATCTGAAAGTCTTTGCAAATACCAGCTATTTCTAAAGCCACCTTTTTTGGGAATTAACATGACAAATCAAGGACAGTAAATGTCAAAGCAAAAGGGTTTTTTCCCCCTCATCTAGATACAATACACATGTAATTTATGAGACCTGCACATCCTGGATTTTATTTCCCCACTTGAATCCCTTCAGTGCTGCAAAATACTGCTTGCTTTGAATGGGAATTTTCTTTTTGCATTCCCGTGACTTCATACTGTGATATCCATCTCTGCTGTCCTTTCCACAGAGCTTATGCAGTCAGAAATCTCTGTTTAGGGTCAGATCATCAGCTGACAGACACCTGCTGCTCAGGCTCCAGTGAAGCTATATTGACATTGTTTGGCTAAAGAGAGCTGGGGCAGTATCTCTGAGAACACAATGATGTAAAGTGCTTCATATTTCTTTTGCTGGTTCAATGCTTGGAAGAAATCCAGCAAAAAACAATGTGAATTAAAAATGGAAACTACTTATCTAGCCCTTTCTGTATGCTGGCTTAGTAACTACATGAAATAACTGGGCATGCCTTTTTCTTAGTACAATGCAAACACCTCCCCAGAAGCAACTTGGTGTTTAAATGTGCACAGTTAAAATGTGAAAAAAATCAGTGTTAATCTTGCCTCCTTATGACCCTGTGACCGTAGCTGAACGTACTTTATCAGAGAGAGTACCTTTTAGGTGACTATACCCCAATAAAACCCTCACAGGTGTTTGGTTCCTTCCATTAGCTTGCTTACTGATTGAATTGATTTCATCATTTGTAAGGTACAGAGCGAAGGCATCTCAGCACATCTAACACACAGTGCAGACCATTAAGAAGTGTGAAAGAAAAGCCAGCCAGTTTGCACACAAACTCAATATAATAAACCTAAGAACCTGGCATAAAAGCAAACCCAGTAACTGTCAAGAGAAACCACTTTGATAGTAAAAATGGGACTTCAGATATTTAGAAAGTACTGCTGCTAAAGCCTGTTTAGGCACAAAGCATTCTTGTCACACTTTGCAACAGCCATGATTAAAAACTATTTGAGTGTAAAAGTGTTTTCTGGTATTTATCAGTGGGTCATTAACCTTAACAATATCAACATTTCAGTTGTCAGCAAGATTAAAAAAGCCCATTTTAGCAAAATGAGCACATTATACATAGAGATATTGGAGTGCTGATGAATTACTAGCTCTGCTCAGATACAGACTTCAATATGGTACAGCCTTCAGTGTAGTGAGAAATAGAGGATAAATTAATTGCTATGTGAAATATAAAGCTGAAGAGTCAGAGGCAAACTAAATGAGATGGTTTAGCACATGGAGAGACTTACAGGTTTTATCCATGAGAGAAAGAATATACATGAGATTTTAGTTTCTGTAGGTGATGCCAGTAATGATGGTGCACAGAAAAGCAAACCTGGATAATGAAGTCTGTGGATCCAGACCCTTATTTAGAAATGGATGAGAGAAGGAGTCCAGGCAAGAAACAGGCTGATTCCAAGCACAGGACCAAGCAGAGGGACACAGAGACAGGGCAGTTGGTATGATAGAGGAGAGGACCTGACAAGGAACACTCTACTGTATCTACCTGGTCTCTTGTTGATGTGACTCCAGATGAGGATAAACCAAAGGATGATCTGGGCCTCTAAATTTTGGGGTTGGAATTGAGTCCATGACGTTACCTGGCGCTGAAACCTGTATAGAGAGCCATAGGCACAAAACTGCTCGCAGAGGAACAGTCTTCTCATTTCAAAGCCAGTGCTTTTGAGTGAATACAATCTCATGGAAGCTCAGGGGAGAGCAGACTATAGAAAGAGAGGTGGTTGGGACAGGAAGGATAAAGGCTTACTGCCTACTTCCATGGTATATCGAGGTAGAAGGGGGACCTGAACCTTGCAGTGACAGGATCTTTACCATCCTTTCGGTAGCAGAGCCAGGGAGAGTTTGGATGGAAGGAAAGCCTCAGGAAGGAGCTCTTTTCTGCATCGCAGGCCATATCTCCACTTGCTTTCACCAGAGGCCTCTTATGTGAGGTGCTCTGCAGGACGTAGAGGCACCAGACAGCTTGTGTGCTGCACGGCAAGAAGGACCAGGAAACAAAGGCCATGCTGGCAGCCCTGCTGGCTACAGTGCATGACCACCAACTGTCTTGCTCTCTAGTACAGCTTTTAAGTTATAAAAGTAAAGATGTAACAGGAGCCTTTAAGAAAGGATTTTTTTGTTGCTCTCTTTTCCCTCTGCTGGTTGTTTTTCTAAGTGTGTGCATACATGAGAATGCTGTTAGGAGTTCATTTATTCACGTCAGATAACTTTCATTACTGTAATAAAATTCCAGTCTGACAGCTTTTATTTCTGGATTCTGAATTGTCATGTTTTTATGAGGTTTCCTTCTGACCTCTAGGATGTATAAGGTGGGTGAGAGACATGTCTAGCATTTGTGAATGTCATAGAAATAGTAGAATTCAAAAAGTCTGGTAGATCTAATTTCAAGCTCTAGTAAGACCATGGAAAGACACTGCTGATCAGCCCAGAAGGCAGCACTAGGAGCAGGCTGGTGCTCTTTTTTAAAGTGAAGCATCAGTGAAGAGATGACCAGAAAGGTCAGACACAGCTGACAATTACAGATCCTCCAAAAACAAGTGGAGGTCTGAGACCAAGCAGCCTCCTCTTCCTTTTTATATTTTCCTTTGGTCTGCTACCAACATAGACACCTAATCCTTTCTGCAATAACAGAGACAAACGCATGCTCTGCTAAGAAAACGTCAGGGACAGAGATGGATTGGTACAAAGTTCTGTTCAGAAAAGCTCTTGTACAGAGAGGACTGACATACTTATTTTGGGGTTTCCCAAATGAGAACAAAAGCATATGCAGACCTGCTGCAAGGTGTCCTGCAGATGTGTAGTAGGTCTGATGCTTTTTTTGAATGGTTAATGTGTAGGGTTTACTCTACCTTAATGTGGGTTCATGTTCAACACATTCATGGCAGTTCCAGTGAGTCCCAGGAGAGGACTGTTCATATATGCAGGGGCATGTATGTGTGGCAACTGTTTGTGCAATCCAGCCAGCTGGAGCTATAGCTCTGATGGAGCTGCTGCTCCTACTCCAGCCATGCCTGGAAACCTCAAATAACCAGGGCGTAGAGGCAATGTACTAAAGTGTCCCTACATACAGTGACAGCTGCTTCTCCTTTTCTGTTATATGCTCACCTCCTGTCACAGGCCTCTGTTGGAAAAGGGGTAGTGATCTCTCCTTTTCAAATAGCAGAGGTTTCCGTATGAGTCTGCGCAGGTATCCTGAAGTACATCACCCACTGCAGAATCATAAACACATGCTTTCTATTGGGCTATAAAAACAAAACCTGGCTTGAAAACTGGATTATTGTGAATGAAGAAGCCTTGGCTTGATATTAACATGGTTTCTGGTGAAGTCTTACTCATAAAATTTAATTTTGGAATGTTTTGGTATTTATAAGTGTCTTTTGGCTGCTAACTGGCAGAAGGGAAAGAAACAACTAGAAATAAAAGCAGGGGGTTGATGAAGCTGATGTCTAGTGGAAATTACCACACTCACATGAGATCCATTCTTGCCTAAGATGTGTTCTACAAGTCTAAAAGAGTACTTGGTGGCATGTGAAAGCATGTATGATGCCAGAGTGGACTCCATATGGATGCTACTCAAGATGAAGGAAAGATACAGCAGCAAGTATAGGTACTAGAAACATGACCTAAATGCCACTGAATAAGAATCTGCTTGGATAAAAGCCAGGGAGGGCATCTGGGAGGAAAAATAACACTAGACCCAGAGATTCAGTGGCACGGGGGGAAATAGATGTGTAGGCCAAAAATTATAGTGGACAGCAAGTGAACTTGTAGTGCAATGCTAAGTGGCAAGTAGAAAGGTCAAGGCAATTGTCAGCTCTGGAAGTGCAGATGATGTCATCAGAACATGGAGGCAATAGCCACGTTAATAGGAGAAAGCGTAGGCAACTCAGAGTAATGCCAAAGACAGGAACAACAACTAATGGGATAGAAATACATTTTTATAGTTAAAGAAAAAAGATAGTAAAATGCTATGTGGCTTTAGCACTAATTTTCAAATACTAAAAGAGAACTATTTAGTAGATTCTCCTGCCCTACACCTTTGTAATTAAGAGGATAATGTTTGAAGCTTGTGCATATCCATAGAGTCTCTAAAAAGACATGGTATCAGCGTCAGCGCCTCCTGTAAATGAAGTTGCAGGAGACAACAGTTTAGGTTAAAAGAAATCCATCATTTCCGAAGGTTATAGGCCAAATTCTACTCTCTTCACATCTCTGCATTTCCACCAAGGTAAATGAATTTGCCCAAGGAGGTATTAAATGAACCACTCTAATTTATAACAGACAAAACTCTTGATGAAGGTACCATTCACAACAATTAAAAAGATTGAACAATTAACAGTATGGATAATTAAGAGTGTAGTATCTGATTGATTTATATATAAATGGATTGTTATGTGTCAAAATATTTATTGTTAGCGATACAATATTCATGGCATAGCACTGATAATCTCCTGCGACCTATCTGCTATTCAAACAGTGGCCATTTATCACCTGGCAAGATGCATTGAATCATATCTCATTAAATAGTTTGTAAATATTGTTCAGTGTCTTCCAAGATGTCTGAATATTTATTGTTAAATACTTCACTACCTTTGCTCTTTGCACATCTTGAGTTACTGAAATTAGATTGCTTTAACTTAATGACTGCTAGATCCACCAATGGAAATGACTGAGTGGATCTGATATATGCAAATGTGAACACTCTGAACAGTTTTCTGGAAACAAAAACTATTTTAAAGAACACATTTAACAAGTGTCTTGGGAAAAGTAATCTTCTCAGATTTCTCATACTATTTTTGGTTGACTTGAAACAGAGAAGAAGAAATACAAGAATAAAAGATAATCGGGAGGTGTGAAACCGAGTTCCTCTGTGACTATGTTTTATAAATATTTTATATTACCCTCTGCCTGAATGGAGCTTTGTTCGGGGGAATCAGGCAGCAGATGTTTGACTTTACCTGATATCTACTTTGGCAGCACGTTTTACTTCCCTGTTTCGCGTGACATGGTGCTGAAGCCATTTTTTGTATTTACAGTCTTTTGGGGATACCAGGCCAGATCCAAAAGCTGCAGAAGTGATGCAGATGACTTGCATTGACACTGCTGGCTTTGGACCAGGTTCTGTCTCACTGTTTCTCTGAGTAAGGAAGGGACAAATGCTGTGCTTTGCCATGTGACTATTAGATGAAAAATACTGCTTCTCATCTTTATCATCTTTTGAATTTCAGAGTGCCATCCCTACCATAATATCACATTTCTATATTAAGACTAAAAACTTACAAAATGCTTGTACTTATGTCTGTATGCTTTCAAAGTAAACATGGAAATCTGGTCATTTTAACTAGAATGTAGTTTCTGTACCAGCTACTAAAATATTTGTATTGCTTTTGCATTCCCACTTTTGGACTAATATTAAGTACTCTGTGTTCATAATGGAGATGGTCATTCTTGCAAAGAGCTATGCAGTGCCAAAGAACATTTCTTAGTGCTATTTGTTAGTGTCTGATGGCTAGTTAAGCACCACTGCAGATGTAGGATAGCCTGAATGTGCTAGAACTCAACCTCCAGAAATATATCCCTGCCACCATAAACAAAACTGGACTAAAATATTGTTGCTCACAATGAGCTATAAGCCAGTGAGAAAAGCAGTAAAGAGAGGAAAGATTTCAATATCACAAGTGCAGAGTGGAAGCGCTTGTTCCACCAATGTTAAATACCTTGGAACAGGAATTGTCATTTGACAACAATGACCTTACCTGTCATACTTACACACCTGTGCACCATCCTGTACCCTAGCAAAAGACAAAAATACAAGAGCACTTCTGCGGTCATTCCTCCTGGAGTCTTACCCCGCCTATGGTCTTGTGTGGGTTGTAACTTTAAAAGGAAGAGCTGGCAGCAAATGAGCCAGAGTCACTTGCAGGTTTTTTTCCTCACAAAGCCTTCTGACCTTGAAAAGCCTTTAAGCTGCATTCCCCATGAAAAATAACTTCTACTTAGTGCTGAGCACGTGTATTGTTGCACAGACAAATAGACAAATAGCAATGTGAGTACATGCCTTGATCATTTATCCTCCTTGGAGGGACATAAACCATGAGTAAATGCAACAAAAGCAGAAGATTAATAGTGGCTGCATAATGCTTTGCATTTTTCATAATGATTCTCTACAGATAGAATCAGTAAGTGTCACTAATTGGTAGTCGCTTGTTCTGCAAGGGGGCCTGATCCTCCCTCTGCTAGAGTTGGAGGCCAATGTCTGGTTCTCATGTGGGGAAGAGCAGGAGCAGGCTCCTTGGGAACTGCAAAGACTAGACTGCTCTTTAGCACACGCTGTAATTCAGGCAAAGGCTGTGTGCAATGCGGAGAAAACCCCAGTAGCCTGCGAAGACGGTACCAGCCATCCTGTCTGGTGCAGGGGCAATTGTTTGCAAACTGACTGGTGGCTATTTAGGCTTGAGGAGAAATAGAAGGTTGACCAGCTGCTGGATTTAACATGTATTCAGCTGAATGGCTGGGCTGGCATGATAATATAATCCTGCAGTGTCCTGCTGATCTCCTTTGGATCTTGTTGGTTTGTTGGCTGCCACTGATGCTTGTCCCCTGCGGATGCAAGGATGCTATGTGGGAAACTGCTGGAAAGACTATGTACTCAGCACTGTCCAAACATTGTCCAAAGCAGCAAGTATGTGCAGGAGTACCCCATACTGATTGTTGTGGAGGGCTGTACACTTTCGTCAAACTTTTATCAAATTTGCTTTGTTGCTTAAATTGATTTTTTTTTTAAGTCTTACATAAAGAATAGAAGCATATTGTATCTTTTCTAGTGCTCTAACTCTGAAATTACAAATCTGCTTATATCTGATATTATGCCAAGTAGAGGTACCCAAGCTACCTCTCTGGAACAGTGCTGTGATTGGGCAGGAAGCTATGCATTGGCTGCTCCCAGGGCCAAGAAAATTGGGCTCTTTATGTGCAAGCTGGGTGTAGCATATGGACTCAGAGATTGACCATACAACTGGGCGCTCTGAGAGGTGAGCTGGTAGCACACCCAGCACTTCAGAGTCCTCCATCAGACCTCCTACACTGAGATGATGATGGGCCCAAAAGCCATGAGCTCTGGTTTGAGCTGGCCACTTGACTTTTGAAATTGCCACACACACACTGCAAGGCTGTTCCTGTTGCCAGCTCTCTGAAATGTAAAGCTTAAATTGATTTGGGCTATGCTGCCAGAATTTCCCCAAGTGACCTCAGACAAGGTCATCTTACACAGACTTATCTAAAAAGCTGCCTGGTGGTGTGGATCTTTTTCCATTTCTCCAAATCCAGAATACCCGCATCATATACCCCTGCTCACATTCTCCATAGCATCGTTTAGTGTCTCCCTGCTCTTCTGCAGCTCCAGGGATCTGTCCTGCTCCAGTCTGAGAATGACACTGGAATGGCATCTCCTCTGCAAAAGGTAGGATGTGGGACAGATGGAGGCAAAGGAGAGGGAGACCATAGGGGGCTTTCCAACCTCTTTCTGTCTATACCCTTCTTAGGTAAGTGGACTTTGTCCCTTTCTCTTCTCCCCACTGCTAGTTAAAAGCTCCTCTTGGCTTCCTGTCTCCTGTAGAAATCTTGATTATCTGTTTCTCCCAAGGAAGCAGGAAAATAGGGAAGGCAGCTTGTTAAGCTAGGTAAGGCTCAGAGGAATGTCACTCCACAAATGCCTCTGATGGAGAACAAGTCCACTAGGGAAAAGCTGTCAGTGCTTTAAGTGCCTCTGCTGACCAGGCATGTGCTCTTTTACTAGTTGCTTTACCCATTGCTAAATGTCTTCACCTCTCCCCCTTTTTCTGGCTATTTGTACTCTTGTCTCTGTGCAGTGTCTTGAATACAGTATGGTTTCAGTCTGGCTTCTTGGCACTGCTGTATACTGAGGTATTTCTGTTACTGAGAGCAGTCAAATAAAATCCAGCAGGCTTAGGACACGAACATTTGTGGTCAGTCTCAAAACCAAAAACCAAAGTAGCAGCTTTGTTCTTTTCAGACAGATCGTCAATTAGGGCCAAAATCGGTAACGTGTCAGTATGACTTACTGACTCCAGGCTGCTTTTTGAAAAGCATCCAAGATACAGAGACTGTTAGTTGACATGATATGGATATTCATACATTTACCCTGCAATTTTTGAGAAGCTTCTGAACTCTCCAGGTTGACTAACTTCAGAGCTCTCTCTGTTTACTATTTATTTAGTGGTGGCAGCAAGCAAACCAGTATTCCTTACGTGAGGAAAAGATTTGAAAGAAAAGAATGTGGAGTAGCATGAAATCCCATCTACTCAAGCTAAGGAGAGTCATAGCCTGTTCAGAGAATAACCTAAGCATTCATTACTAAACTGCAGCATCAGGTACTTCTGAGGTAATCAGAGATTATCACCTCCAGAAAAACTGCATCTGAAAAGAGAAACTAGCTGCCAGACAGGTATCTCTAAAGGGAAAGGAGCGTCTCTGCTGCAGACCGAGGAACACATGCTTTTCCCTCCATGCTGCTCTGTATGATAACGAAAAGGAGCTCGGCTTTTAGCAGAGCTGTCCTGACACACCAAACATCCATTTGATGTTCAGTGGCCTGGCACAAGTGGAAGAGCAGAACTTGGATGGTAAACATCTGAAAAGGTGTCTACTGAGTCCACCAATGCGCTATGACCAGGGCTTGAGTATACCGCTAGAAAAACAAATCCCCTGAAAACCCCTGTTCCCTCTTTATTCCACATCTCATATTCTGTTATTTACTGGCGCTCTCTATAATTTGCACCACTGCATGTTAGGACTTGCTGAAAATGAAAGGAGGGCTTGAGAGACCAGATTTCAACTAGTACGTCATATCCAGGCAGGTTTCCTCAATATGAACTTTTCAAAATTTCTGGCCCTGACTGTTCTACTCGTTTACCTTGGGAACAGTTTACGAGGTCCCCCATGCAGATCCAGGAGACTGAGAACCTTCATCTCCTTGTTGCTTGTTAAAACTGTACCTCTACAAGCTGACAGCTACACCTTTACAGTTAAAAATAATCTTTTGCCAATGGAGTTTCTGTACTCTTTCTGAAAATCCCTGCCTATAAACATGAATCTATAAGAAGGGAATATTTGAATCCTCTTGTAGGCATAAGCATAGTAGGCTATTTTCTAGGTAACATGTTGTCAGGGTCAGGGAAGCAGCCATTACCCCACGGTTTTAATTTGCTACGTGTCAAAGCTCTGGAGAGTCAAGGTTGTTGCTGCTGTCATTAGTGGAAAAGAATTTCAGACATTGCAGGGTGATAAATCAGAACTGATACCTGATAGGTAAACAAGTCCCTAAAACTGTATGAGCCAGACTATGGACATGGTAACTCACTGGAAATCAGGAATTGACCTGAAAGAGCCTCAGAGAGCAGGGGGGAGACTTGGTTTAGCTGGCTAATGCAACTGAAATTAACTGGGTAGGATTGACGAGAAGATTTGCCTTCTGAGGGTTTGTTTTTATTGCTGCATGATAGAGTACACCTGGAGCAGGAAAGGGTTTTGTCTGGCAATGAGGCAAATGGGTCACACCTGAAAACTCTGGCTTAAATTTGTAGCTAGAACAGTAGTGCCATATAACAGGCTGGGATGAAGGTGAGGTGTGGGGTTGTGGTTCTAGGGAGTTCAGGGTGAGGCTTTTCTGCAATCTGTCTTTGTCTACCTCAAAGCAACATGATTTATAAAAGCAAGCATTGTCGAGGTTTTTGTGTCAAAGTATGCACTGTATTCTGATGTTGTTTTGTGTCTGAAGAGGGCTTTTCAAAAGTGTTTTTTACACCTCTAGCTAATTAAAATGTGGTTGAAAGTAAATTACTAGAAGTGCAAGTAGGATTAAAACTCACTGAAAATTTATGAAGTAATTAGAATGGTATTCATAAAGCCAGTGACCAGATCAAAAATGCAGTTTTATCTAAAACACATCTGCTCTATCTTTTCTTATTAAGCACTTTGCCCTTTTACTGTGAACAACAAAAAGTTTGGCAGGTGATATAATGTGCCCTAGTCACAAAAAAAAAGTATGAGAGTTGCAATAACCCTGGAGGTCATGGAGTTTTGCTTCCAGAGAGCTTGTTATGATTTTCACTTGTCCCTATGAAAACTTTGCACTGAGGTCAGTTTTTATGTGAGCTCAGAAAGAAAACAATCTAAATGATCATGTATGCATATTCCTTCCTTCCATGGCTAACCTGGGCTCAGCCTTATCCTAAATTACTTATGTTCTTTTATCTAGTTCAGACTCAAAGAGAGACTTGTGTGCTTGAAGACTTGGTTTATTTTTTTTCAATCAAAGATATTACCTTTTTCCACAAACTTTCCTTCATTAAGATCATCCTTAAAGGTAGCAAAATGGCTGTGAACATATGTCATGCTATCTGCAAGTTGGCCAAAGCCAGCATTAGCTTGCTGCTAAATGATGCCATAGGTTGTCCCTGCGTCTCCTGTCTTTGCAATGCCATGTCAAAATACTGTTCTCTGCAGAAGGTGGAAGCTTGTCACCTTGATCTGTGAGAGCAGCAGCTGGCATCGCAGGAGCTAGAAGGGCACCAGTTGTATTAGATAGCGGAAAGGCTCTTGTGAATTTTCTTTAGAGCTTGTGAAGAAGGGGAGCTATTTGCAATGGGAATGGTGTGAGATCTCAGAGTCTAATCAGAAAAGGGTGACGTGGCTAGAAAAACATGGATTTTTTTGTGTTTGGGTTTTAACATCAAAGCTTGGTGAATGGCAGGGTTGTTTTCAGCTGAAAAGAGGTAGCATGCTCATGCTGATTTTTCTCTCTGCCACTGTTCTAACATGTAGACCAACTGTGAACAAAACTAGAAATTGCCTCCTCAAGTTAGACAATGATATACTTCAAGTAAAACATAGGCAAATTGTGTGGAGACAAGTCTTCATGAGGGGTTCTTGAGCAGGACAATAGTCACAGGTGAGGCAGCCTGTACCATGGCATAGGGCATGGGGCTCTTTTCCACTCTGTTCTCTCTGTGTGTTGCTAGCACAGTCGCTATTACGTGGGTATAGATTATAATCTCCTTTCCCTTATAGTTCAAACCTTTACTAGTGACAAGTCTCCACTCCACAGACATCCCTAAAATTCCCATCTGAAATACCTTATAGAGATTCTCTGAAAGGAATGAAAAACTATCCTGAAAATCAGATCCTTGTCAGAATATTTCCAGTTGGAAACCCCAGACTGTAAACCACATCTGAAGAAAATATGGATGGTTTCCAAAAGAAGCCATGGATTTTATTTTCTTTTTTTAAAGATAAGACATTGAACTAAGTAGTACCCTATATAATATGGTATATTTGTATTAAGTCATTGCAATCAGGAAAACGTACTGATTTTTTTTTTCCTTTTGTATTCTCTATGCAAAGCTGCTTCTAAGAGAGCTTTGCTTGGCAGCTAGCTTCCCTGGAAATGGGGTGTGGTGACAGCACAAAGTTTCCTTTTCCAAGTATTTATCTGGCCCAGGGAGGCAAGTGCAGTCCCTAGACAAAAACATGTACTCACCCTAGTCAAGCTGTCAAGGGATGGAACCCAGCCCCACATGTGGGGGTCGCTTCTGCTGCAAAGTCCTCCACTAAAGGTAAGGGAGAGAGACTGCTACTGCTCAAAGCCTTCAAAGATAACAAAAAAAATTGGTTTTCTTTAAAACACTTGAGTCTGATTTGATTACCATTACATTTTCATTCATTACCCTATGCTGCAGAAAATGGCATGTCTTGCATTCATACTTTAGCAAAGATCTCGCTGCTCTGGGTACAGGCTGCCTTGAGAAGGGTCTTGCATGCAGCTATATTGATCTGAAACAGAAAGATGCTTTCAGTTAGCATCCTGCAAGTACAGGCTAGCCAAAACATGCCTTTCTAGATCTTTGCCTGAACTAAAAGAGCAGAGGCTCAACCTGCAATTAAATCTGTTGTTAGTCATGCTCTTGGACTGCTCGATAGCGGCTTTGACTCCTATTACAACAATAGGAGATCAGAGGGACTAAGTGTGTTTCAGTGTGTGTGGTTTGTTTTGTTTTGTTTTTCATCACCTGCTTGATTCCTGTTGTAACCCAGCCTCCTGTTACCTCTTCCTGAGATATGTCAGAAGCAGCTCTGGCTTTTTTGGGTAGTTACAGAATTAAGCAAAATGGGACCTCCTGCTTTGCTGGTGTTTGTAGGTGCCAGGGCAGCAGAGATAACTGTGCTGCACAGGGATGTCTTTCTGCCGTGCAGGTTGGTGTCATGTTGGGGGTGTCAGTTCATGAAAGCAAGAGTGACCGTGTCAGCACAGTCCTATCTTTGGGCCAGCTGGTCGGTGTACCTACAGGTGCTGTGTGGCCGTAGCTGCGCTGCTGTCAGGTTGTGCATGAGCAGGAGCACCACTGAGCAGTGCCCTGGTGTGTGTGGTGATACCAATTCCCAAAAGCTATGCTAATGTATAGCAGTTGCCTCTTAAAGGATATGCGTTAGGCAGCAGTATCAGTGTCTTAACAGTGCTTAGCAGCTTCGCTACCCTGAGAAACTGCATGCATCTGGCAATGGGATGAGCAAACACGGGGTTTACTAGGATGTTAATAGTTCTTGTAAATGAGACAGACTGCAGGAGATCTTAAAATTCAGGTCCTTGTATTTAAAAGAAAATTCTTTCACTATACTCTTCCACAGTCAAGAAGTCAAAATAGTCTCCCCCCCGCTCTCTGCCTTCCAGGCTCTGTATGAATGGAGAGGGAAGGACAGAAGCTGCTTGAAACAAAGACACTAACGTCTCCAAAATGTGACTGAACTGACTCTGCTTGAATCCTGTTTTGAAGTCCTTCAGATCTATCATTGGTATGGCTTTCTGTCATCTCCAGTCAGATCTAGCTGTAAGCACAGTTTTCCAACCCTCATCTGCAATTTAGGCACCACCACAAAGTATGTATAAAAGGAAAATAGGAGGAGGAGGACTATCCTTCTTGCAGGAATTATTTCATATGTGTTTCATTACCATAAGGCATCAGGGAAATGGGAAAATATGGCTTCAATACAAAGTACATTTCAAAACACATCACGAGTCTTTGTTAACGGGTGACCACAGTGATATTGATCAGTGTTTGATTTGTTTTTCTGTTGTAGCAATGCTTTTCTGTGCTTCCCTGAACACATTTTTTTTTTCCCCTTTCACTTTTTTTTTAAAATTACGGAATCATTCCAGGTATAGACTCCTGAGTTATTGACATCTTTCATGATCCCAACCCCTTCCCATTAGTATTAGATGGTGAATTAACCAGGATTGTGCTTGTTTCTTTGCTAAAGCATTATCTTAAGAGTTGCTTTATTTCTACCAATACATATATCTGTCTTTGAAAGAGAACGTAGTGGCTTTTTATTACTTATTTATTTACAAATGAAGAAGTCTGCAAAGGTGTAATCTGATTTGGCATCTTTCTCTGGCTTCATCAAAGAAAT
Source organism: Haliaeetus albicilla (assembly GCF_947461875.1). Classification (NCBI taxonomy): domain Eukaryota; kingdom Metazoa; phylum Chordata; class Aves; order Accipitriformes; family Accipitridae; genus Haliaeetus; species Haliaeetus albicilla. The sequence goes on along the minus strand of NC_091491.1, from coordinate 19,216,238 downwards.
TGTGGCTATAATATTTATATGACAAAATGTCAAGGACTAGACAACACTCGTTTGAGATTACAATATTCTTCCAACAGCAAGACTCTCCCAGAATTTATTTTCATTCTATACATTGTGGCAGGTGCATAGGTGTGAAACAAATAATCTGGAAGAAATCTTCTGTATAGAGAGAGAATACACTCTGAAATGGTTATCTTGGGGAAAAAAAGTGAAAACTCCTGCACAGTCTCTGCAACTGCTGAATAAACCAGCTGCAGAACTTCATGGAAGCTGTTACTCTCGTATTCTGTTTATGCTTTGATCAGAAATTTTCATTCCATATTCAGAGGTAATATCTTATATACCAGTGATGCTGAATGTACAGCACTGTATGTTAAATCATTCGTACAGGTGTAGAGATAGTTACCTTTAAGGATAGTCCGGGTGTATTAAGGCTTTGTTTAGCATCTGGAAGCAGCTCAGGGTGAAGGTAGCTTGTTTTGTCAGCAGCCATGTCATTAACATACAGTCTGTTGGAAAATGTTTATCAGCTAAAAAATAAACTACAGCTTATAGCTGTAGTGAAGTAGACCTGCATGATTTGTATGCATTCAAAGCTGTTGTCTTGATTATTGATTAAGGCACTGTTCTGTGAAAGTCAAGTATTCAAGACAGAATAGTTGTGGTTGCAGGGTTTCTTTCATTGAAGAAATACTAAGGATTTTTTTTTCCCAAATTCACAAAGGTGAACCTGAGGCAGAACATGTTTGGTATCATGTTAACAGGGTTATCAGGGGTGGCCAGTGGGATCTACAGAAGAGCCAAATCAGATGCAACACCTAATTCTGTAACAGCCAGAGAGAACCAGGAAGCTATTTGAAGGCCTTTTCTAAAGGTGTTAAAAAATAAGCCCTTGCTGAGTGACTGCAATTTTTATAAACATGTCTGAGCTAGCTTGCAGAAAACAAGTTTCCAGTTCAGACTAAAAATACCGCTGAAGAACCTAGACTTAGGCTTAGGTTCTCATCCCAGCCAGTGCCTAAAGAGGTAATGAAAAAGCATAAAATGCTGATGACAGTGCTGAGGACCATGGTTCAGACATATTTTCTGCTGTAAATGACTTCTCTAAATGTCCTTGCTGTGGGCAGAGGTGCAGGCCAGATGACTGCTGCTGACCTGAGTCCCTTCCCGCACTACTGCATGTGTTTCGGATCCACTGCACGCAATGGCTCCTGCAGGCTGCTGTCACAGACTGTTGCAAATGTTAATCCTTCCTGAAAGTGAGCAGCCCAATTTTACTATTACTCTGTATTCCAAGTGATCCAAGGTCTTGGAAAAAATGGGGTGTTTTTTCTTCTTTTTTCCATTGCCTCTCGTTTCCTTTCTCTGTGCTACTGAAAAGGAAGGGAACATTCTGAAAGGAAACATTTTTTCATTTTCAGGGGCTGGGGTGTCAAAATTACCTTTTAAAGTAATTGCAAAGAGTACTTCACATTTTTGCCTAAAAAGTTATTCTTCCATCTCTTCTTGCTTTTTTTAACTGTAAAATACACATCATTGCATGGGCCAAGATAAACAAAAAATATTAGTTCTTATTTTACCAAAGATTTTTTTTTTTAAACAAATGCAAGTTTTGTTTATACTTAATTGGTAACCACTCAGTCTGCTGAGGCTTCAAATAATCAGCCAGAACCCCCCCAAATCTCTTTACCTTGTCTTTCAGCAAAGTCTTATCTATTCATGTGAACAAGCTCACTCCTCATCTCCATGTGGGGATGGGGAAGCAGTGACTGGGAGAGGACTGAGAGGATTCAGCATGGTCTGCTGTGTCTCAGAAACATAATTTTCCTTGGAGGGAAGTATTCTGTTGCTTGTCTTGCAAGGGAAGTGCATCCATTGGTGAATCATGCCACATCCTCAATGTTAAACAGACTAAAATCAGCAAACACTCAGAAATCCAAGATGACAGCTAGCCAGGCTGTGTGTTGGTACACAACGAAGACAACGTACTTGTGTAACCTGAGCACGTAAGCCCCTGGTTCTTCCACTGCGCAGTGAATTTCCTTGGTCACCGTGTGTAGCTCCCCCGCATGTTGTTTATCCTTCCCCCTCGCCCATGGGTGGGATTGTCTAGTAATCAGTGACAGACGCAGGGATGGTTTTCTGTCTCTTGATCTCAGGAGGGAACCGCAATGGAAGAAGAGTGCATCATTTCTGGCTTTAGACAGATGATGGTTAAGCTGGGTGGCTAAAATAAGATCCAGCCCAGGCATACTGTTGACAGCACTCCGAAAAATTCCCAGGGACGGATTCCAGCTAAGCCTGGTGCAGTCTACCCACCATAACTGCAAATCTAGCTGTTAGCAGCTTGAGATGTGTGCAAGGCACTGAGCTCTCATGTCTCCTTCATTTTTCCCCAGATGTTTATTTTGAGTAGCCTTTTTCTCTTATACATGTCTGGTTCCACATGTTCCCATGTTTAAGTCAATGCAAGGTTCCAACTGTGACAGCTTCATTGAACTTAGTGACAGCTGTGCTGAGCTACAGAGGGTGGTGATTCCATTGGAAACTATAGCAGGAGGGGGAAGCTGTGATGGAAAAAGAAGGTCTAGTTTTAATTCCTCACTGTGTGCTTAGGGCATGTGTATGCAGAGATACTAAGGAAAGTTAATCCACATTAATTTCTAATGTGAGTTACTTCAAATGCAGAAACCTAAACTTCGGAAGTGAAGTTTCCTAAAATTGATGTTGTGACACTTCAGGGGGTTTTGTTTGGGTTGGTTTTTTGGTTGTTTTTTGTTTGTTTGTTTGGGTTGGGTTTTTTTAAGTTTTTAGACAGTGTGCTTAATGAAATTTAACTCATCGACTGAGCACCCATATCATTGTCTACCATGGGGTCTCAAGTTAGTATAAGACCTTAGCAACAATACAGGTATGTGTATACATAAACATGACATTACTGTCACTGGGGACTAAGCATAAAAACGCGTGCTTGTTTTGTTTAGGCATCATTTTTATCCATAGGATACATGGAATTTTTTTTCCAGGTGTTGGTCTTCCCTGAGCTTACAGTTGTTGAATTTCAAGCATTGGCAATCAATAACAGAGCCTTTAATTTCTTTTCAAGGTCAATCTGTGCTCTTTCTCTTGGGAAATCCTTGCAAACAGTTTTAAAGCTATAATCTCCAATGACGAAAGTCCATTGGTTTTAATGGAGTTGTGTCAGCAGGGAACTTGCCTGTTGGATTTGACAGAGCAATGGAGACGGCCTGATGGCAGTAGCTTCTGTTGTTGTCCCTGCAGAGGGAATGAGGACATGGATAATCCTCTTCAAAAAGGATTGGGCCTCTCTCTGGATTCCCTACACAGAGTCTCAGAATGAGTTTCATGCTGCAGCAAAAAAAAGTAGCTGAGGTCTAGATAACTCAAGACAGTTAAAAAAGAAGTTATATTCAGGAACTGAACGTGTGAGTGTGAAATCAGGTATCAGCAGTAACATGCAGCATGTGGCACAGAACGCTGTCTTGGCTTTCCCACGAGAAGGCAAAGCACAGAGTGTTGGGTTTCTGTGCTTTGAACTATATGCGCTAAGATACGTCTTCAAAGTAGACTGCTGTACAGTACACAGATGCTGGACACAGACTAGTTACAGCAGCCCTTTTCTAGGTAGGAAGGGGTCTACACTGCATCTAAGCTGACACTGTGCTTCCTGCTACTGCATCAAGGCTGCCTCTGGTTTCCACTTAGGTTATTTAAAATGGCTCGGGTACGTTTACACTATACTGCAGTCTGCAGCACTGATACATCATCGCCCTCCTTGCCCTTACCAGCATGGGGTTTGCATGCTGGGATTAATCAAAGCCTTGGGATGCTGTGTCACAGAATTTTTGTCTCAATCCCTGCTGTAGCAACTCTGTAGATCAACCCCCTGGGAAACAGCACTCTAAATATCTGTCATTCTGCTTTAACACTGACAGGTTTGTACAGCTTTCTGAACACCTATGTCCTCCTCTTGATTAGATTGGTGCTTTATACCTTGAAATACAGTAGACTTTATTGTATCTCTCTATTATTAAGTACTCCAACGTAATCCCATATGTTTCTTACGAAATAAAACTAACAGCTAGACTATAGTCCTCTTTAATATATCTGCATACTTATATGTAAGTTCCTATTTATAGGTGTCTATATTCTAACTTAAACCCGAATACATGTTTTGCATATAGTTTACATGTAGACATATGTACATAAAATCATACATGCACTGTGGATGTGTTTGCCTGTATAAAATATTTTTTAAAATAAATTAGAATATATTTCTCTGTATATTTATTCTGTAATACTGGTTGGTTTTAAGAAGGATACACCCTGCCAAAATTATCTCACAAGACATTTAGAAGACCATCTTTCCTAGACATCTTACATGGTCCACTGTATTTGCAGAAAAGCTGAATGAAGCGGTGGCCTCACACCAACACCAATGATCCAGAAAGCATGAGCTATAAGGTATAATTTCCATATGCTTTAAGTTAATACGGGTACAATCACACATGCTTTTCATGCACACATGTGTGTGTGCTCATCTAAACTTCATTCTGAAAACCTAGCCATGGATGCATGAAGCTTCTCCATCTTCAGTTTTAGTTTTCTCCTGTAATACTGAGAGGGTCTAAATGACTATTTGTCTACATTAATTGAAATGAATAATATTTTTCCTCAGGCCCTAGATGGCTTTAGACAACAAACTGATATCCCTTCCTGTATGAGTTATAGTGCAAAAGGACAAACAGTGTTTGCATCATTTTCATGTGAAATAACCCCAGCTGATGTACAATCCCATGAAACCTTTCAAGCCAAGTCACCCCTACCCCTATTAATCTTTCACGCAACCAGCAACAGAAAGGTGCAACAAAAAAGCAACCACAACCTGAGGGCATAGCAGGTGGCTTTATGTGATTGAAAGGAGCTAGATTCATGTTTCTGCTGCCACGTCCTAGAAATTATTTGTGCCAAATGTATTTTCATTAATGTTTATTTTTATTTAAAAAAAAATCCAGAAAAAAAGTAAGATTTGGGGCCTTTCAGAAAGCTGCCTTCACTTCTTTTTATTCCAACTGAAAAATATTGACTCGGTCCAGTCAGAGGCTGGGAGCTGCATATGTTTTTTGCTGCATTTTCTGATAAGCTAAATCCACTAATGGGAGGTAACACTGGGAGAAAATTAAACACTACATTTGTGAGAAATATAAACTCTAGCCACTGACTATATTAGCAAACACTGAATGATAATAGGCTTGTGTTAAAGCGTCAATTAAGCTTGCTGTAACGAGTGTTTATTGCAAATCTGGACCACAGTCTTGTCAGGGAAAAGTACATGAGGATGTTCTTAATTGATAGAATAATATAGTCATGCCTTAAATGAAAAAACATATTTGCATATGTTTACTTTTACAGGAATAGCTAAGTGCAAAATAAGCTTGAATGAGTGTGTTCAAGAGGAAAGGAGACTTTTGTATGAACTGTCAAACAAAATTCCTCTAAAAAATTCTTATATGTTGAGTTACTGAATGACTGTTAGAGAGCAGAGTCTGATAAGCACTTAGCTGAAACCTTCCCATAAGGAGGAAGGAGGAGAAAACAGGTGTCCATTTGGCTAGAAGCATGAAAAGCGTGTACAGAGGGTCAAAGACTGTCAGGACAGAGAAGAAGCTGAGATGCATGGTCTACCAAAAAAAGACCACCTGTCTGAAGTGGCAGAACAGATTGTAAAGTTCTGGCAAGGAAGACATGCTAATACGTACTACTTTAAACAAAGAGTATGGTGTAAGGACCCAAAATAACAGGGAAGTGAAGTAACTGGTGGGAGAGGAGTGGAGTATTTGACAGATATTTTGTTCAACTTAACAGACACAGACAGTGAAATGAGAGCTTTACACGGAGAATGCCACTGCACTCAGAGGGACGCTTCACAGGTCAGCAGTTGCCCATACTGTAAAGGTAGATCAGCGACTATGTGAACACAATCACTGAAGGACGCTGGTCCTGCTGTGAAATTGGCATCTTACAAAATAGTGTATTTTGGGATCTCTATCTTCAGGCTTTGGTTCAAACCATTAAAGCCTGTAGCTCCACATATTTGGAAGGCCCCAGTCTCTCTCAATTGGTACAATCTGGTCTATACTTATGTTACGTTTAGGAGAACAGCCCCAAAGCAGGAGATTTACCTTTTAGTCCATGGGCTGAGAAGAGTACCTGGCTGGTAGCTGAGCAGCCTTGCTGAGCTCGTGTGGAGACCTGCCTCCAACACGAGCTGTGCTAGGTAGGAGAAAGTGCAAGCTCTAGCCAGGTGTCCACTGCTAAGGAAGCATTGATCATCTGCTGCACAAACCACACTGACAGCACTGCTGGGGGGACAAGGAGAGGATTTTGGGGATATCGGTTTTCCTTTTCCAATCTTTTAAATGTACTGGTGAGTCTGGTAAGTTCGCTTGTACTATGAAGATCTTGGATCGCGGATGACTACTAGCTCTTGAAAGGTTCGTTTCACTGAAGTTCTTGGTACTTGCTGTTTACTCTGACTCCAGTTTAACTGCCTTGCCTGAATGACTGAATAATTAGCTAACAGCCAGGATGAACTTTATGTCTGTTCAAATGTTTGTGGCTGTGGTGTATAATGTAATATGATGCTGTCCTCTGGGACAACGTGGGAAAATGTGAAAACCAATTCCATACGCATGTTTGCAACATTAGAAAGGCAGCTTGATCAGTTTGGGCAGGCTTGGCTTCTTTTTATAGTAGGACAAGTAAAACAAGACCATGTTTCTCAAACTCTTTGGATTACGAATTTTTTCATATGAGTAAATATTTATAGACGTTGTATTTAATGGTTTGTTCACTGTAGAAGGATAGCTTATTTTAATTTTTAATGAGTATTCTATAAACTGAGACAGCTTGGTAGACCCAACTTTCTCCTCATTTAACCATGCATACTAGGGTAAAGAAAAAATTCCAAAATCAACTTCAGTTCTGGCATTCTTAATCACCTAATTAAAGGTTTATATGGATACTTAGTCTTAGGTAGATATTCATTTAATTACACACCTGACTTTTTCTACGTAAAGTAAAACTGCATGCTTCCTGTATTCAACAGAAAATACTTTCCCAGACAAGGGAATACTTGGCCCCAGAGAAGGCCAACTTCTATCTTACTGTTCTTACACAAAGGAAGATACTCAAGTGCTTCTTTTGCCAGGTTATTGGTGATTTATAGTGGAAAAATGTGACTTCAGGCACCTGAACTGTAGAGTGATTAAAGGTCAGCTGTGGTGCTAGAGGAGCATGTGGCAGCTTTTGTCCCTGCAAAGGCATCAGCAGTGGGTCTGGTCCCACAGCCCTTATCATGGATCTGAGAGTCTCCTCCACATGACGACCTCATTCACAGCCTCAAATTCTTCCTGCATGTCAGGAAGCAGTTGCTAAGCAGTATGAACTTGATCCTGCAAGATGACTGAAGCTACAAGAGAAGAACAAGCACATGGACCCTGTCCCAGTTAAAGTATGAAGAAAAGTGACACGTGGAGGAAATATAGCCAAGCCTAAGCTATACTCTTTCAGAGTGAACTGAAATAAGTCATAAAATCCTCACATGCTCACTTCCCTAGTCATAAATAGTGAAATTAGACATTTATCTGGAGACAAGAATGTAAAAACGATCCTCAGTGCCCTGGGCATGGGATCATTCTGGTCCTGAAAAGCTTTAAAAAGTTCCTCTTCATTCAGTCCCGGTTACTTCTGCCTATCTGAACACAAACTTCTGCAGCCTCTTCCCAGGCTTCTTGTTTAAACAAAGCCATTTCCATTTAGAGCCCTCCAAGCTCTATCCAACATAAGCTTTTCTTTGACCTGCTGGGTGTGGACAGTTTCCCCAGAGCACGCTGTCCTCCCCACCCTCCCTTTACCAGACGTGGTCAACAATTAAGCTAATTAAACTATATGCAGGATTAAGTCTATAGGGCCAGATTCACAAAGGGACTTAGGTGTTTGAAATGGGAATTAAGCTGATTATCAGCGTATCACTCTCATTATACAGTCTTTGAAACTTTCATAGCCTTGTGCTTGTGCACATTTCCTCTCGGAGAGTTCCTGTGTGCACAGGGAGGGAACAGAATTCCCTTTATGCTGTTCCCTCAGTGAGAACTGCCGCAGGGTGAGTCCTGGGCTGGGGGTAGCCAGCCCCCACCTCACCCATCCAGTGCTCAGAATGTATGAAAAGCTATCTTCCCCAAATCCCTGCGATAGGCTTTGCTTGCTCGATGTAGTAGGAAAGCCTGTTTAAACCGTCTTGTTTCACACCTTTATATACAAAGTTATCAGGGAACAAAAGACACTTTTGTTGGCAAAGGCTCACAGAGCTTTTCTTTCATGTGTGACAGATGCTTTCAGAATCCATTTGAGGGAAGCTGCATAATTGATACACAACACCAGTGACCCAGCCTGAATGACTTAAAGTCTTTATTTTCATCTCCGGTGGTTCAGAAGCAGCCAGTGAAATTTGTAAGGCTCCATTACGATGTTCAGGTCTTCAGGCTCTCTAGCAATGGGGACCATGTGAATACCTGAGGACAAACAGCCTAGGTTTCATTAGCAGGATAAAATCCACAGGGTGAAACATGGGAAATCAAATGTGATAAGGAAGCGACTGTGAGCTGGTTATGCATAGTGTCAGCCACAGCAGGCTGAAGAATAATAAAAAGAGGGAAAATTATGAGCTCTAAACTGTAACAATTGCCCTATGAGCCTTGACTGCTGCAAGACATTTCCTTCTCTCTGTCAGTCCTAGCAAATGTTAGCAAGCTTTTTAATAAAAAGCCAACATGGAAATTTTTTTGACAATGTACACCGTTCAAAGTGTTGTTTCTGTCAGTAGCATGTTGTACTACCAATCCCTCTTCAGATTTTCATCTTCATCCAAGCATAAAGGCTCATCCCAAAATGAGGAGAACTCAGGTGGATTAGTTTCCTCTCATTGAACAGAAAGTTATTTGAATTGCCCAGGCTGTGAGCTTGGTGATTCTGGGCGAGGCTTTTGGAGCAGCTATAAGTTTCCGAGGATGAGATACAGATAAACACTACAGGTTTCATTTTAAAGACATTTTGCAGAACATTTCTTTGCTCATTAATGGTCCTCTCTTTCATCCTCTGATTTTTCTCATCACCTAAACCCCATGGATCACTATAGTGTCCATGCCTAGGTTTCCAGGGTATGTGGGATTGCAGCCCTTATGGGCTGGTAGAGATTTGCTCGGGCTCCATAGCACGGCCTGGCCTTCCAGAGGGTCCCAATAGTAAAGACTTCAGCAATATTCAGGAGGGACTGAGTGTTCTGAAAATAATATATCCAGCGTTATACAATACTCATTCCCAGTAAAGTGGTGAGAATCATATTGCCAGATTTATCCCATGTTCAGCTCCCTAAGTCACCACAAATTATTGGATGAGTTGCTTATCCTCTCTGCGTCACCATGCTCCATTTAAATTGAGGATAAAGTGTAGTATTTCTTCACCCGCCAGGAACACCGGCTCTGTACTGATGACTTTATGTTCTAAAATAGCGATCAACATAAGCACTTCGTTTCTCCCACCTTCCTGTGCTGTTCCTGGTACCTCTGCATGAATGGCTTGCGCTGGACACCCTAGAGATGAGCTGCAAGACCACCTGGACTGGATCCAGTATGGCAGGTCCCAAGTTCTTGAACGCTTTGTGGCACCACAGCAATCGTACCGGTTCTTTGTCAAGTATTAGCGTGGTAAGCAGTGCCAGTCTGGAAGACAGTATTTGTTCCCTTTCCCACTCTAGTTTCAGTAAGGTTTCTAAACATAGTTGTAGATACTGTTCTGTTCCAGCTTTCTGTGTAATTACAGAGCAAAGAAGCATGTCTTACAGAGACCTCGCTTTGGGGGGGGGAGGGGTGCTTAGTGAAGTATGGAAATCACATTAAAAATTATCATATCAGTAGCCATGAATAAATTGTCAGCACCATTCAGCCTAGCACTATAATCACTATAAAGCATTTTAAGACACCTTTATGTTTAGTGGCCAGTAAGAGTGAGAAGCTTATAATTTAGCTCTGATAGACACACTCGTAAATGCCTCTTTAATAAGTGCCCTGGCTACTGCAGGGCTCTGCATTACTTGCAGACTCCATTGCCTAAGAAAGCACTAGCGTACACAGTGTATAGCTGCTTCAACAAGCCAGATAGATAGGTTTTGTACAAGTGAATCCAACAGGAAACAAGTTAAAAATCAGATACCAGAAACAAACCAACAAGGGAAATGCAAAGCCTGAGCTCTGAGTTTCAGGTCCTCACCTTATTCTTCCCATTGGTGAAGAGACTCAAGCCCCTCTTCTCCACAGATGGGCAAGGCGTGTTAAACTCTACAAACAAACTTGTGCAGCTCTGTGACAGGCTCCTTCAAATATTCAGAAACCTCCTGGCCCCATATCCAATAGGATGACACACTCCAGGAATTTGCCAGTGCCCCCTGAGTAATGAATTATTTGCATTTGCCTGAAGAAGCAGAGATGCTATGCTATCTATAGGTTACTAGACAATCAGCTTTATCGCTTGCTAAGGCAACGTAGATTTGCAATAATTGGACTAAGTTACAAAGCAAAAAAACAACAAAGCATGTTATCAACATTAATACTGAATAAGAGAAAGCCTCTTTAACTTCTGCAGCCTTTCAGTTGCTTATAAGGAGGCTAATTAGCTATTTGAACCTAGTCCAGGGTTCATGCGTCCTGGAGAATTCTTGAAGGTATGTCTTTCCTACTTTTGTCTGAAGTTGGGACTGTACTACCCAGACCACAAGATTATTTGCTCTTTTCTATAGACAAATGGAAAGATCCAGCTTTGTTTTCTTGCCCATTCATGATTCTTGTGTTTGGAAAGTTAGGACATTGTATGGCCATGAAGATGTTTGGGTCTTTTGTCTCCTCCCCTAACATTTTGATTAATATACCTACTTCTATTCTCTTACTAGATTACATATTGGCTTCATCTTTGTGCTTTTTCTTGTTCATCACTGGAGCCTTAAGATTTTTGCAAGCAAAAAAGCAAAGATTTTGTAAGTCTTGTATCACAACTGTTTATAATTCTACCTGCATTTTAATAGGACAAGTAAAATTTACTACTAGCAATCCATAGAGTTCAAAAACACTATTAAAACATGAAGGAATTAAAAAATGGAGGTGACACCTCTTACAGTTGTCACAGAATCACATTTAGAGTCACCATCGCATGTAGTATACAGGAAAATGTGTTACTTTCGCTAGGAAACACTGAGCCTGTATGATTCATTGTTCAAATCTACTACAATATTAGTCTAGGTCCTTGTATTAACAAAAAAAAATTCACTGTGATTAAATGAAATTAGTGGATGATACAGTACTTAATGCAGAGGTAATAATATGACTTCTCTCATTACTGCAGAATTGCTATAGCTTCTTAATTGATTTTAATCGGCATTTAATTAGAAAATGTGAATCCCCTGTGGCTAGTTCATATTTTACATTATTCCAAGGTAGACTATTATTTCTTTTCTACAAGTGGCATCCCAATTTCAGGTTAGGAAAAATATGAAAACGTGTCTTTGACTCATGACCTTTGAGGGTCTCATGTATAGAGATTGTATGTCATAGACTTGGGCTGTTTATCAGCTCTAAGCCTCTAAAGGTCACCATCACCTGTCTCAGGAAAGAATCCCTTTTTCTATTTCAGCTTTTACACTGCAGTGGAGTTTCCTAGTGCCAAAGTACCTCACAGGCTGTTGCACTTACACAGCATGTATGCAAGTATTTCTTGGGGAAATAATCCAAGGACTCTGTGCTCAGAATTTGTGGTAAGATGCCTACAAAAGTTTTATCATTTATGAAAGACTGAGAATACCTGTGAGTCCATATATTGAAAGGGTGGTGAAAGGTACTCAGTGAAATACCATATTGTTTCAGCTCCAGAAAGAATGACTTGAAATAGAGAGGGAGAATATCCTACTTTTTCAATGAATAACACAGAGAAATCCTTGTCCTAGCATGATATGAAAGTTTTATTGCATTCTGGATTTTCAATGGTGCTGTATTAAACCATATTAATATTTGGTTTTTCTGGCAGTCAAAAATCATCGGTAATGATGAATTTTTCATTTACACTAGCGCCAAACGATCAGCCTTAGTGCTCCAAGGTCAGTCAATCATTCCACTCTGGTGGAACATTTCTGCCTTTAAGGCAAATGAAACTTTTTTCTCTCTATCTGAAGTGCAGATAACTTAATGGGACAAACTCACTAATAGCTCATCCTGTGTGCCACAGCTCTTGCCCTATGATCCATCAACATATCTAAAATGAAAAGCGATTTCCCTGGAGACAAGGGGTAGAGCTGCTTATAGCTTTTTTGTGTACCTGAATGTAGATTCTCTAATAGGCAGCTGGATCAAGTGAATTCTCTCTATCCAGCCATGCTGTGGCTTGCTAAGAATGAAGAAAACCTCTAGAGTCTGATCCAAACCTGGGTATAGTTTCATGGAGATCTTGATTCCAGTGGGCTTCAGAACAGCAATTTCATCGAGTCAAATAAAGACAACTGGACTGTGAAGTCAGCTATTCAGACGAAAAGTTAGTAGCCAGCCTTTCTTACCCCTATCCCAAGCTCACACATGTGGTCACATCATCCTATAGGTGGGTTTTAGCACTTCATTGTGGCTTTCATCTGAAAGCATTCAGAACAGTCATCATTCCCACTGCTGGAACAACATGAGCTCACACTGAGCAAAATAGCATTTAAACAAAGTGACCTCCGAAAACATTAATCCTAATAGTCCATTTTGTAATGAAAACCTACAAGATTATTGCCTGAATTGTGGTTTTGCTGCAAGTTTGATGTATGGTGTAGATTTCTTACAATCATTTGCCTCAGTACAGCAAAGGAGAAGGCAGGTGTGGCTGGCCTTAAACTCTTTGCTTACAACGCCACTTCCAAACAAAGGCATCTGACCTTTTGGTTTCTAGCTTTGTTTGGCATAGAAACGTAACTACAGGGATTTTTCAGTGACATTCACTCATTTTATCTTTCTTTTAATCTTGCTGTTCTGAGATTGGTCATATATTGAAACTTGAGTAATTGGAACTGTCTGCATGGTGTATTTAGCCTTATAACACAATATTCCTTTCTTTGCTATATGTCACTTTGTATCGCTTGCGTTCCGAAGCCTTTGAATTTTGCTCAGACTTTAAGACTGAAAGCTGTTGATTTCCGAAAGGCAAAAATGAATAAACAAAAACTACTCCAAAGCTCACTAAATCAACATATTTGTTTGCAAGCCAACACGAACAAAAAGGTTGCCAAAGAGACTTGTTTCTTTCTGCTTCATATCCTTGCTGTGTGCTGCATGCCAGTCCTGGTTTTTTCCCCTTTTAATTTCTTTTCTAGTAGTACATCTTTGTTTCTTCTTTTCCACCTGCTATTGCACTTTTCACCTGCTTTCTGTCTTTGCCTAAGTCTCGTATACCTCCTTCAAGTTTCTCTTTCAAGGCACCTTCCATCCTGAAGATAGTATTTTTTGAGAGAACATCTTCCAGTAAAATATCAGCAGACCAGGTTCTTATATGCCCCATAAAGGTGGAAATCAGACATCCTACACAGTGAGCAGGATTTACCAAAAGATGTATTCTTTTTCAACTAGCATTTTACATTTGTACTAACCCACTTAAGCTGTGTCGTGGTTTAACCCCAGCCAGCAGCTAAGCACCACGCAGCCACTCACTCACTCCCCCCCCATCCAGTGGGATGGGGAGAAAATCAGGAAAAGAAGTAAAACTCCTGGGTTGAGATAAGAACGGTTTAATAGAACAGAAAAAAAGAAACCAATAATGATAATGATAACACTAATAAAATGACAACAGTAGTAATAAAAGGATTGGAATGTACAAATGATGCACAGGGCAATTGCTCACCACCCGCCGACCGACACCCAGCCAGTCCCCGAGCGGCGAATCCCTGCCCCCCACTTCCCAGTTCCTAAACTAGATGGGACATCACATGGTATGGAATACACTGTTGGCCAGTTTGGGTCAGGTGCCCTGGCTGGGCATGAGAAGCTGAAAAATCCTTGACTGTAGTCTAAACACTACTGAGCAACAACTGAAAACATCAGTGTTATCAACATTCTTCACATACTGAACTCAAAACATAGCACTGTACCAGCTACTAGGAAGACAGTTAACTCTATCCCAGCTGAAACCAGGACAAGCTGGCAGGAATAATTCAAGTGTAAGGAATGATGCAAAGTGTAGTTGGTTCTCAGGCTGGTTTAGTGAGGGAAATACTGTAAATCCACTCCAACAGGTTGGTTGTTTTGGACTTTAACAGAGAGAGCATGACACCCTTTTGCGTCCACCTCCATCATGCTTTGATGAGCCAAGGTGCCCAAATCTGAGTTAAATGTAATCTGAAGTTGGCAGTTGTTGGTGTCTGGATAGGCAGTCTTCATTTTGCATCTGTATTAATGGTTGTGCGTGGACATCATTAGGCAGGTGAAAGCACTTTAGCACTGGTCTAATCATGCTCTTACAAGGGGCAAAGGTGAAACTGCTGTTGACCTCAATGGAAAGAAGTTTGACACATGCCAAGTGGTTTTGAAAATCCCACTTAAGTGTTGTCCTGCTATTCTGGAGCCTTAATGGATAAGGACATTAAGAGCACTACTCAACAGCCGTTTTCAGGCACCTCCTGCAGTGATGGCTGCTGCTTTTGCCAAACCCAAGTTGGAGAGTGAGCATTATACAGGAGTTGCAGCAAATGACCTACCCCTGTTCATGCTCAGATTCTACTTAACACAAGACATTTAAGATTTACTTTTCAAAGTGCTTATAAATGTAGTTTTGTGTTATGCATGTCTAAGGTGCAGTTAGAACTGCACATCAGTAGCATGTTGTTCTGCATCAAACAGGCATGAGAAGCATATGGGAAGTAGAATAAAAATACAGTGACAGAACCTGCTTCTGTAAGAAACTTGTAAAGTGGTTGTTCTCCATGTTTCTTAAAAAAATTATAATCTCTTACTAGCCCAAAGTGGAAAAATGCATTATGTTTGTATGCAATAAAATGTGTTTGTCTTTGAAAAATCTATTTACAGGCATTGTCAATGGCAGCCGTTCAGCCCACTGTCTAACTGCTACCTGCCAATTTTCTCTTTATGCTTCTATTAACTAGAGCTTTGGGATTCACAGTTTATTCTAACTCATTCTTAATGATAGTAAGCCAAAGTCTCTTGTGTCAGTACTTGTGAGTTACACTGAAGCACTGGAGTCAAAATTCTTACAGAGGGGGACTTCTTTTTCTTTTTTTTCTTTTTCTTTTTCTTTTTCTTTTGCTTTTGCTTTTTCTTTTTCTTTTTCTTTTTCTTTTTTTTTCTTTTCTTTTCCTTTTCCTTTTCCTTTTTCTTTTCCTTTTCCTTTTCCTTTTTCTTTTCCTTTTCCTTTTCCTTTTCCTTGATGATTTTTGCAGTGGTATGTTCTGAGTATTAGGATCAAGACTGGTTTAGGATCAAGAACAGAATGTGGCAGTAAAAATTAAAAGAAGTTCTGCAATCTGCATTGTTTTAAAGGACTTTGACCCTGTCTGTCTATGAATAATTTCTTGGTCTCAGGGACATTCCTTTAGTCTTTTTAGGTAAGGGCTAAATAAAGGTTACTGTCACTTTTACTGAGGCAAACCTGTGTATTTCTGAGATAGTTATTTGTGATTCTGTTAAAGTTAGTGTTATCTCAGAGATGTTGTTTAGCAGTGTTAGAGAAATGCTTTTGTAATGCATATTTTTAAGCAGAGTTAGTTGTCACTTCTCCACTCATTATCTCTCAAACTGTGTATACCCACACTGACTTGGCTTTAGAGACACCACTGGGAAGACTCTGAGCAAGTTCAGTACACTTAGGGCAGGCATAACAAGTTCAGGTGGGTCAGGAAAAACATTATTTGTGAAATACCATTTGCCATTATGCATCTCAGTAGCTAGTGCTGATGCCTGGTCTGTCTGTGTGAGGGGGTAGAGGTGAGTGTGTATTCGTGATATTTAGTTGATTCAGTTCAACAAACTTGGCTGCATTTCCTCCACATGGACAGCAAGTCAAAGGAAAATGTATTTAACGAGAGGCATCCTCCTTAAATTAAAATTAAAAATGGTAAAAAGACCTAAAACTTTGAGTAAGGTGAGACAAACAATCCTTTATCATCCCAATGAAGCTGAAGAATGAAAGAAATGAAGGCTCAGTATGAGTGAGTTTATAACAAGATCTAGTGCCTTGCCATACTCTTAAAGCTGTTTGAGGGTGTTGAAGAAGAAAATGTAGTCTCAGGTCTTATTATGATATTACTAGGTGCAATATGCATTAGTGTCCAAAGGCATTGTGCTGTTTCTGCCAGGATTGAATTGAATACTTCATGGGTGTTTTTTGATTGCCCAGACGTGTAGATAAATGCAGTAACAGAAGACTGTCACAAAATTTACAGTAAAATGATAAGTGAATATCAAGACTACAAAACCTCTCCTGTTCCAATCGTATTACCCTCAAGCAGCCAGGAAAGCTATAAAAGAAAACAAATGTCTGCTATAGCAAAATGCTCTAATTTTGACTTTCATGTAGCGATAGATATCTGAAAATTATTTTATATGCCTAAGCTGTAGAAAAATACCGCTTCAGTTAACGCCAAAACAAGAGAAAGAACCATAGGTGAAAACACAGTGGACTCAAACAGAGAAATTAAATTGATGTCCTGGAAAATAAACACAGATCAGGGAATCCTCTCAGTGATGGGTGCCACAGAAAGCACAGATGCAGAAAATGCTCAAATATTCCTTTACCCTCTCCCCCTTTCTTAACCTGAATTTAAAAAGTTCTTCATATGAGATTATTTTTCTTCCTTCTCTGTACTGAGGGTATTAGTAGAAGCATGGTAAAAATACAGAAAGGAAATGGACAGTCTGCTGAGGACAGGTGACCTAATTTATGGCTTTATGTCCCAAGTGTCACTAGAATGTCTAAGGATAACATCAGCTAGCTCACTCACAATTACTAATGATGAGAAAGCTTGGCAGGGAGACATGAAATCTTTTTATTAGACCAAGAAATATAGCTGTGGGGAAAAGAAAAAGGAAAAGATCTGGAGTAAATAAGACCTTCTACAAGTTCATTAAAAATACATGTTTTGGACTGTTGGAAGATGCATGTCTTCCTGAGAAGACCTTCCTAATTACTATTAATGTATGTACAGCAGCTTTAGATGATTTTCTTTTTTCATGTTCTAAGATGCGAGGCCTTGAATAGACTTGACTTCCACAAGGTGGGTACCTAATAATTTGGGGGAACATATGCTAAACTTTGGTTGAGACGATTTGGAGTGGGTTTGTCAGAGTCGATGGAATTAGGTCAGTGTATGCTAGTTGAGGAGCTGACCAATACACAAATACAGGAGAGAAGCAAGGGAAAGGTGCAAGTGTAAGTTAAGAAGCTGTTGTGAAAATGAGTAGTTACATAATTTAAAGAAACAATTATCTGAGGGGAGGGAGAAGAGAAGGCGATGTGTCCCTTTCAAGGAAAAAGAAAACTCCAAATCAATGCTGAAAAAACAAATGGCAAGGTCATTGGATTGACAATGAATAATAGACCAGCTAAGAAAGGTAATTGTGTGCTTCCTTTCCTAAGCAAGCCATTTCTTCTGGTAACCGACCATCCCAACCAGAGACTGGAGTCTTATTGAAGTAGGAAATGAGTTGTTCCGCTGACTTGACGCGCATAGTGAATTGGCTGCAGAACTTCTGCAACAAAGTTCTTTTAAAACAAGTAGCAAATTGCAGGTGAGATTCATTAATATGCCTCACAGCATTCAGCTGGGTTAATACTGGCAGAATGCACATAACATATGGAGTTTAGGTATAGATTTTAAAGCATTAAATTTTACTCTCAAATTAGATCGATTATGTTAGTGTTAGGCAAATATTATCTGAAAGGACACAAATACAGTAGCTATCAAAATAAAGTACCAACCAGAAAGATTGATGTAGCATGTCCAGGCTTAGCTGATTTATGTGCTGAACTTTATTAGGGTACCCCATGCTGGTTTCTCACTTGTATGAAGTGATTGCACTGTATGATGGCAGCAAAAGTCCCAAAGATATGATTGCAAAGATTAGTAAAAAGCTCTGTATTATTAATCTACTGTCATTCTTCCTTCTTTTTCCACAAACACAAAGGAAATATATTTTGAGATATAATAAGAAACAACACTTAAAATTTCTGTGTTCCTTTGCTGGGAAGTTACAGGATATGCCATAACTCTCAGCGTACTGGGTGAATGTGAGGCAATCCACCCAGTAACACAGAACTTTTGCTGAGAGAACTAACAATAGACCATTCACTAAAAAAGCACCAGTAATTAATACTAGAGTTACCCAAGGTTATAGGTTTATATAGAGGCCTGGCGTAAATGAGTATAGCTCTAATGGTACCCTAATTTACACCCACATTAAATGGCTTTTAAAGCTATTTACTGTATAAGCATTAGTTTTTATAATTTGTCCTGTCAGAGGAGAGATTCTCTTCTGTTTCACAACGTGTAAGTGCTGGTTTCAGCATTTGCCGAGAGAAGAGCAGTCAGGTCAGCTTTTCTGGTTGGAATCTGTTGTTCTGTTGAAAGTAATAGCAGTTTTCATGATAAAATGTTGTATGTATTATCTTAAACATATTCCTAATCTCTTGTATTGAGCAATGGTGTAGTTAAGGATATACCAGGGATTTCCACTATAAAAACCAACCACCTATTCTGAAGACTTTAATATAGCTGCAAAAGCTGATTATACATTGGAGTGTAAGTGTAAAGATCTGGGAGAAAGAGCTCTTTAGCACACATAGAAGATTTCTCTATAGAATGGCTTATAAACATCTTCCCTCAAAACCTGACAATATTGAAGGGAGATGATGAAGAGCTACTCAAAAATCCATTTAACTGATAAGCTGAATGCTCCTAATAACTGAGTTTCAGGTATCACAGTGAAGTAAGTGGAAACAGTCTGAAGCAAGAGTCTCAGCTGCAAGAAATCCTGCCCTTTCAGGACAGTTTCTACACAAAGTGTGGTTTTTTTAGACCTCATTTAATATTGATAATGTCAGCCCTTTAGGTACCCACAATTGGCACGTGCTGCCTGTCTCTTGGTGCCAGGTACAGTAGGAGTGGGAGCCATGTAGCAGAGGCTCCTGGGCAGCAGATCCCATCAGTCACTGACAGACTGTTTGTCAATATGGCACAACTCATTTTAATTTCTGGATAGGAGCTGCACCCGCTGCCTGTTGGACAAGTGCATGACCTAACAGACTGTGATGCTGAGGGTCTGTCTATGCCTGCAGAGACATCAGATCTAAGCTTGCTATGCTGCATCAAAAGACAGAGGCGCCTGTGCTGGTGGCTGGGTGTGAGCAAGCTCATGCCTGGACGTGGGTGTTGGTTAGGCACTGTCCTAGAGGTAATAAGATCTGCTGGGAGGATGAGCTGAGTCACTCCCACACACCCCAAGGGCTATGCAGTTAAACCAAGGCTGAGGAGCCACTAGAGAACTTCACCATGAGTTCCTTTCCTGCCTTGAGCTTTCACTAACCCAGGGATCTCTGTATTGCACTCCATCTCATGCAGGAAAGATGTCCTAAGTCCTACAGAACTGCAGATTATACACCAGGGTTGCTCTCATGCTCTCATCTCTTTGCAGTCATCTCTGATTTTCTTCCAGTACATCCACTGGCCATTAAACATGTGAGCTTATGAAGCTTGGGAGGATACAAGCAAAACTTGGTACGAGATGCTTGTGGAAAGATTATGGGTTATAGGAAACACAACTAAAACTTTGGTGTTTGGGAGTGTAAGCATCCTGCAGCGACATGTACAGAAGAGATGTAGCTTACACCATACATCAATTAACTGTTTTTCTAATACAAGAAACTTCACACAGGATAGTCCTTTCCAGACCTTGCTATGAAAGAAAAACTTTAACCCTGGAACTGGGCCTAGTATGTAGATGCTAGGGCTCATGAGCAAATGCATGGCTGTCCCAACCAGAAATGATGGTTCAGAAGGGCTATCTTTCTTCCAAATAAAGAAAATCAAGAGGACAGCACTGAAATGGAAAAAAACCCAAACCCTAAATAGAAACTGAAAGATGTGTAAGAAGAGCGTTTTAGAAAGCTACAGGGAAAGAAGATTATTTTAAATTCAAGGTTTTCTTGGTTCTGCAGTGAAGACAGCAGTTAGAGACAAGTGTGTGTATATGAGAATTCAGTGTGTTTAGCTTATCAAAAACAGGAGAGGGGAGAGTTGTTTAATGGATAGTGTCTTCATGGAGGGGGAAAATCATCTAGTAAGGATTTCTTTAAACCAGCAAAAGACATAAAGAAAACCTATTGCTGGAAGCTAATGGTAGACAAAATTAAATTAGAAATTAAGCATGCATTTTTAGCAAGTGGGAGCAGTTCACCACTGAGAAACATTGCCAAGGATATTGGTGTTTGTGTCTTCAGGTCAAGAGTTTCTTAAAGATACACTGCATTCAACAGCAAAATTTTGGATGTAAAACAGACATAACTGGTGATTGCTAGACCAATACAAGGCAGGAACTACAAGTGGGTGGAAGGAGTAGAAACCACCAAGTGCAAAATGAAATTAACTGCACCCTTAGCATGGGTACAGAGAGTGTGTGGGGGGGGTGTGACCCCATAAGCCATGGGTTACAGGTTCTCTGGGGGGCTGTGAAGCACTTTCCTTCTAACCACACCAGTGGGAAACTGTACTGAGTTTCTCTGGACTGGAAGTTTCTCTTTGCCTATCACACAGCAACCTCATTGCTCTTCAGTGTATCCTTTAGAGATTTTGGGCAGTAGTTTATTCGGTAACTAAAATTTTCTGCTTACCAACTCAGTTTCAGAACATGAACAGAAAACCAAACAGAGGGTACAGATGGGAACAGCAGCTGAATGGGGCAGGATGAACCTCAAGTGAGTGACAGTTCCTAAGCAAAATGCTCTACATTATTTCTTAAACTCTTGGATTTTTGCTATTCTGGCACAGCCTGTCTATAAATAACACTGCCTGGAATAAGTTCTCCTTGTAGCAGTTGGTTATGTTACAGAGAAGGAGCACTTTCACAGTAAAGGTCAGGGTGAGCACTCTGCTTGCACGGTGCAGTGCGGCCTGGTCACCAGTGGCTCTTTCCATAACCAGCTGATTGGTGTGGTCTGAGTTCAGTGATGTTGTGTGTGAGCCCAGGGAGTCCCTGTAACCTGCAAGATCAGAGCCCAAGTTTAAATGTGCCATAACCAGGCTTTGTTTTCAAAATAAGGGGCTCTGCTTGGCCACAAGGCTGAGCTCTGTGCTCGTCTGAGTTTGAAACTGCCTGTTACTCTCAAGTCCTACATTAGCTTCTTCTTGCTTCTGCCTTTTTAAAGGCTGGCCCTCGGGGCTTAATTTGCATATATGGTTGAAATAATTATGCATGTAAATTAGACATGCTCTTTTAACTTCATTGCATATCTGACTAACCCATTAAAGAGATTTAGGGACACCTCCGGTCAGTGAAGGTGACTTAAAACTAACTCGTTTCACATCATGTGAGTACACTTTGTCTGTTTCAGCTGAGTCCTGACTAGCAGAAACATCTTAAACCATTCCAGGTTTGTTCTCAGCTCGTGTCTGACGGCTCCCTTAGAGCCATTATTATTATATATGTATGTGTATATATTCATATCCATATCTAAACTCATTTTTAATCTAGATTCACTTAGATAAAATAAAACATTTCAAATATTTAGAAGAGAAGGGAAAGGACAAGCTTCCTTCTTGTGAGGAGAGCTGAGTCTTCCTTGAAGACTGAGCACTTTGATAATTTTCTGAAGCAGTTATCTTCAGCACCAGATTTTGGCAGAACATGATTGAATTAGGGCCTGAGGGTACAAATTCCATTTCAGGAGTGTGTTGGAAGAAGGAGTCTGCCAGTACAAATACAGAGATGGTACCTGCAGTGCCAAAACCTGGGAACAGAACGGGTAAGGTCAGGAGAAGGGGGGGCATCATGGTGTTCATGACTGGAGACAGAGCAGCAAACAGAAAGCCTTGGCCAAAGTCCCCTTTCAGGTCTGCAGCAGAGCCAGGCTGGGGCCAAGGCAGCCTCAGTATAGATGAAGGGAGGCTGCAGGCAGTGATGCGCTTATCTTGCCTGGTGGGAAAGCACACTCTGTACAGGCTGAGGGCAAGATGGATTTTTCTGATCCTAGCCCAGTATTTCGACAAAGTCCTTTCCTGTCCCTGTACATTTTTTAAAATACTACTTTATTTTATCCTAGCTATGGGATTTGAACATTGGCAGTAAGTGCGAATGAGCATTTTCTTCCATGCGGTTGAAGACCACCCGATCAAAAACAGTACCAGAGAAGTTGGTGTTATGTATGTGCTTAACTTAATCCATCACTAAACATCAGCTACTTGCATTGTGTCTTTTTTGTTTGCTTTAATCACTGTGTCATTTATGTTATTATTTGAAGCTGGCAGCATTTTATTTAATCAAGAGCATCCACTTAATTCATTCTCAGTTTCTACTGTGCTTATCTCTGATGGTGTAAGAACGAGTTACAAATAGCATCATTGATAGTGAATGGCCCAACTCCTCATACCCAGAGCAGCTAAGTCTAACCTTATGAAAAACCTGGAGCAAACTCTGGAAAAGGTAAACACCTGCTTGGTTGGCATTGCCTGTAAATCCCAGGGGCAATGGCACTCTGCAGCACAGTGTGGTGCTCCAGAGCAAACCTTAAGCACAAGCCATTAGAAAGGGAAGAAAGGGACAGGACAACTGATAGTTTTAAGTAACTGAAGGACTTTTTGAAAAAGAATAATTTTTCAAAGTAAATTAAATATGAAACTTGCTGTGTCAATATAGAGGCAGTAAGAAAATAAGATACTGGTTTAGACTGGTTTCTCTTTAAACAAGGGTAAGCATCTTGCTTTAAGGACGTGCATTGTGGGGAACTGCAAATTCAGGTCTTAGGCATGCAGGCCAGTTCTTCAGGTCCTGTGACTGTCGACTCAAGTAAGTTTGGACTGCAGGAGTTGGACATCTGCTGAGCAAAATGTGGAGGAGAATGAACAAGTCTTAACCTTTTTCTCAGGGGTCAGAGCACAGTCAAAATGCCCTTCTGCAGAAAGTAACAGAATGAGATTAATTTTACATGCTCCAGCTATGATTGTCCAAGTGTTATGAGGAAGGCAGGATAAATTCAGGCAGACAAGGTTTCATTAATTGAGGGAATTTCCAAGCTAATTTACAGGTGTTCAGGGACCTGACCTATTTCAATTTGAATAATAGCTGATGACAGAGTGATATGCACCAACCTTCTATTTAAACAGAGGGAAAAGAATTGTTTTGGGTAAGGGCTTCTAAATTGGTATTCCACAAATATGGCATCATTTTTCTAAGACCAGCTAGCACTTATTTCCTTGTGAGATTTAAACTTAAAAGAAAATCAATGCATTTAACTTTGCTTTATGTAAAAGATAAAAAAAAACCCCACAAAACCAAACAAAAAAACCCCAAACCAAAACACAAAACTTGTGCTATATCTGGTTATTGATTTAAGTTTTAATCTGAATTAAGGGGGGAAAAAAACATAAAAATGGTCAGATATTCCTTAGACTCTTCCTTTGACAATTAGACTCTCATTTCGAGTTTCGTTTGTTTAATGGACTGCTATCTTTGCCATTAACTTTATCTAAAGTTTATGCTAATCAATGCTAAATTACAGTTCCTAAGGTGCTACATATTATACCCACCTGAATACCAACAGTAACCCACCATTTGGTGCATTAGTAAGAGGGAACCAATGAAACAGAGGATGACAAGAAGCCAGGGAAGACGGTTTCCCATCAGCTCTGGTCTTCCAGTTATTCACTGTAACTTGAAGTTACTTGCTGAGTTTTAAAATTTCAGCTATAATTTTTAACTATAGTGTTTTTTAGCCTATTTAGAAAGAAATAATCTCAAGCCCTCTGGGGAATCAGTTAATATTGTACTCTGACGTCAAAATTTCGTGAGTAGGTAACCAAGAAATGTGTTTAGCTCACAAATTCCTTGAAGCACAGAGCAGTGTGGAATACACACCACTAACAATGGGTTAATTCAGCTGGTTTCAATGTCACTTTTCTCTTCCATTAATACAAAACTTTATGCTTGCCTAAGGTAACAGTGGCACTGAGCAGCTACCTCCTGGTAACTGTTGTTTGTATTCATTATAGTCCTGAGTTCCCAATAAAGATAGTTCTTCTGGTCCTGCATGCTGTGCAAATACTTAGAAGAGGAAAGACCCCAACTCTGGGATGGTTGCAGTCTCCAAGATGTAATTGAAAGGCAATCCACTGACTTTGTAGATCTCCATAATAAGCTTTAAGTAGAGGGAGGTGCTTTAAATGTGTAGTCTCTCATTTAAAACTAGGCTTAACCTTTAGTATGGTACTGCCTGGCAAAGCCATCTATCCATTAATCATTTAGATTCCCTGCTGACTGTTTTCCATCCATTTCCATCTCTTTGCTCTGGCTTCTCCTGGCTGTAGGGGGAATACAGTATTTCTTACTGTCTGGCACAAAATCTCGGCATAAATCTTCCTCAGAGCATGGGATTCAGCATATACCAACGTTTAGAAGTAAACTTCTAAATGGCAATCTTACTCCTAACAATCAGAGTAGTAGTAAAATAGACAGCCCCAAATGTTGCCATCAGATTAATGACAGATATCCACTATGCAAAACAATGCAAATTGGTTCCTGAGAATAACTTCTGTTCTCTGTACCATAATTTAAGAAATGGTTAAGCATAGACAGCTCCTGTGAATGGTGTTTCTGCATCTCCTGGCAAAACGTGCATGCATGCCAACTTCTCATATATTGCATCACAGACAGTATCTATGACTGTCTGGGAAATACAGTTTCTGTGATGCTAACTAGATCGCATGGTTCTTCCCAAGATACATAATCTCGGCATTTGTGAAATATTAAGTTTATGAAGAACAGTGACTTCTTTTTGTTCAAGAAATAGAGTTGAGCTCTCCCATCTCATTTTTATTGGTGAAGTATTCATTCTCATAAAGGCTAATAATCTTATTTAGTTCCTTGTCTGCACTGTGAAGTACATTTGCAGCTTCTTTAATCTTTTCAGGATAAACAAGCCAGCCATAGGCTAAAAATTACTGACAGCTGTTAGGTACTGTCTGTCCTATTAGATGTGTTAATCAAATTTTGTAACTGTTTAGAAACTTCAGCATTAGCAGAACAAGGTAGTTTGGTCTTTTTTTCACTGGATTTATCCAGAACTGTGTGTTCTGCACATTTTTTTTTCTACACGGTTTCCCAGAAATAACTTAAAATCTTGATCCTTTCCTTTTTTACACAGTCATAGAAAAGACTAGATTGGAAGGCACCTCATCTGCTCCAACCTTCTATGGAAAGCGGGGCCTACATTAAGGGCATTAGCTACCAGCTTTTCTTCTGACATTGCCCTACGCACTTAGAATCTGGAGGGAGTGATCTCCATCCAAAATATGGGTGGAAGTTCAATACCCCGTAACAACAGCAACAAATGTATCCACTATATTTACACATACTTGGTGAGTGCAGTTGCAGCATGCTGCCATTCACATTGGCTAGCAGAGGTGATGCTAGCTTTACAAGCTGACACAAAATCTCTTTCTTATTGCCAAATTAACATCCAGATGAAAGAGTTTTATAAACTGGACATTCATTTTGGGAACTTGTGCTTAAACTTTTAGCCCTAATGCAAGCATAGCTTGCAGTATTATCTCTTTGCATCAGTCTCCACGTCCATATGTGCCATTTATGAAAGTGCAGACATGGCTAAGAGACTTCTGAATGCACACATATGTATGTATGTGTGCAACTCGGTGCGGTAACAGTTGAACTTCTCATAGCTGATCTTCATTCCTGTAGCCTTCTAGGTAGCACACCCATTCATCTTCCTCACCCTGAAACTACTGCTGTTGCCTTCCGTGTTCCTTTTGTCTCACTGCCTATCCATCCTTACCCCCACCAGTGCTCTTGGGCTTCTGCTGTCCCCTCGGTGCCCACATCATCCCCAAACTCACCTGTGGGTCCTGCAGCACTGGAGAAGAACCCAGAGTGGCTCCATCTGCAAAAGGAGCGAGAATGACATATCCCTTTATTCATGCAGCATCTCCTGGAACAGTAGGTGTAAAAATCAGATTTTGGATTTGGGACACAGCAGAGATTAATATGGGTTCTGGCCAGAAAAATGTACTCTAGGCAGATGCGGTGCTCTAACGGGTTTAGTAGAAGCATGCTGTGCATATGTACGTACATCACCGGGCCAAGTCCCTTGTGCTGTAACTGCTGCTTTCAAAAGCTAATGAGACAAAAATGCTAATTTCATGACCCATGTCCTGGAGTCCTCACAGAGCTCCCTCTCCCTTGAGATCTGGGAGTGAATTGAGATTTAAGGTTAGACTGCTGTGGAAGTGTTATGAGTTGGGCTGGTGTAGGGAAGAACAAAGTGCCTACAGTGGGTGGCTTACTATTTATATACAGTGACAAAAATAGGTCCTCTCTGCATTTGTCCAGGTGTCCCCAGGCAGGTAGAGCACAAGGAGCTTGGGCCCTGAGCTGTCTCTATAGTCAGATTCCTCTGCACTGAGGGAGCTGCCCCAACGAGCCCCCCAGCCCTGTCACTCTGACAGCCCACCATGCCGAGGGGGGGGGGGGCTTGGTGCCAGTGCCTCAAACTGTTCCTGACACACTAATGAGCCTCCAACAGGCCAGCAAAACTGATCTTCCGCTGTCTCTGCCTGGTCTCTCATTACCATCACATCAAGTCAGATTTTCTCTGGCCCACTGGCATTCCTCAAAGTCCCACCAATCATGTATCTGTTGCTCTGGCTCTAGGAAATAAGAGCGAGTCTAGGGTCTATCGAATAATCCCAGCAAAACTGAGGTTCGTCTAAGCAAGGAGTCTAAACTAGTCATATTTCTATAACAGAGATCACAAAAAGGAGGAAAACCAAAATACCTGTTTACTCCTACATCATCTCAAGGAACATTAAATGTGAAATCAGATCTCAGGGTCAAAACTTGGTCACTGCCACTTGTTTCGCTGTCACTTGTCAATTTTTAGCCATTCTCGCAGGATCTCTGTGCTTTGCCATGTCAGTTTTGCTGTGGTCCTTGTCAGCTTCACAATAAGGAGCAAGGGGAAAAACTGGCAACCAGCACACAGGGATCAGAGGTGGAATAAATTGAGAAAGAGTGGTTGGAGAAACGTGAAGGCCTTGGAGCTCAAGAGCACTGAAAACCCAACAAGGTATTAAAGATATATTTTAGATGTGCAGTTAAAAACTGCACAAGCTCTGAGACATCAGAAAGGTTCTAAATTATAGCAAAAGGTGAAGAATCTGTAAATATTGCCAAACAAAGTAAAAGATCAGAGATGGTCCTAAACTCCAGCAAAAGGAAGCTGGAAGAGGCAGAAATGATGGTAATCAAACTGAAAGACAGATTACAAATTTCCAGTCAGCTGTGCTGGTTAATACTAGAGCAGGAGCTGTGGGAAGCCATGAGGTTTTGCAGAATAACTGCTGTGTGTCTGTCTGTGATTCCAGAGACACAGACAAAATTTTGGGAAGCAGGGAGTGAGTTTTGAGTACATGGTTTAAGCACGTACTAAGCTCATAATCACTACAACTGTTCTGAAACCTCCATAGGCAATCTTCTGCTGCAACCATTTCTTGTGTGGATCAGCCGCCGTCACAGCATTGCTCCTAGTAAAGGAGAGGTTCGGTGTACATAGTAAAAGGGGAAAAAGTTAGACCTCTGACTACTCAAAAAGCAGTAGCCATACGTTTCAGAAAAAAATCTCATCCACTTGAAAAGACAGTGGTGGTTATTCAGCATGTTCACTGTGGAAAGAGTAGCATTTGGGGGCAGAAGGGATTCTGTAGCCCACTATCCTCCACAGCTCTGGCCACTGCAGTGGAAGATTCTGGCATTGATCTCCCAGCATCTGTTAGAGCCAACATATTTTTAGATGTGTGTCTGCTAGGGATTTTAAAACTTCAAGAAATGGAAATTGTAACATATTCCTGAATGGGCTGCTTTCATATCTACTTCCCTGGTGGTTAAAAAAGAAGTATCTCATCTCATCTGAATTGCTCCCATTCAGAGGTTTTTGTTATGCCTTTATCTCCCAGGTAATGAAGATCTTTGCTTTGAGAAATTCCCTCTACACATACACACTCAGCACTAAACTCACTCTTCTAACAGTCTTGGGGATATATAATGGTTGCCTGATGCTTCTCACTGTAGGATTCTTTTTTTTCCCCAATTGCTTATCATTTTGCCAAACCGGAACCAGTTAAGTTGATTTTCCAGTCAGGGTTCTTTTGCAAGCTAAATGACTGCTTACAACTTCTTTGTTTGTTTTTTTTTTTTAAGTTTCAGCCAAAGTGATTCGGTCATGTGCAAGAATAAGCAGAGGGAAGCACATCTTTTGGTTGGTTGGTTTGTTTTTAATGGGTTAAAAAAAAAAGCAGCCTTGGCAAGCATTTGGGAAGGTGTATCTTTTGTTGTGGAAATAAATTCTGTGATGTTTTGAAGTGCTCTGATACCATCTTGCCATTTAAAAAAAAAAATAATAAAAATTAATTGTTCTGCCTTCAAAGCTGGGCTTGGTTAAAATACAGCAAACAAAGCAGTGTTTCGGGTCTTGCTGAGAACAGCAAGGTTAAACCAAAACATTGAATAACTACCCAAAGCGTATGCACTGTCCATTTTATGTCCCAGCTGAAGCAGATGATTAATACACCCAAACATACATACCTAAAGGCTATGGCAGAACATATTGCATAGGTTATAGGTGTAACCATTCTGGCATTCCTATTTTTGAGTGTCTCTGACCCTTTAAACAGTGTTGTTTTCATGTTGTATTTTGCATGTAATGAGCCAAACAGGTACACTTTATTTAGTCTCTCAGTGACAGGTAGGTTTGCAGTCTTCAAGCCACAGCTGTAGCTCTTTTGCAACCCCCCCCTCTGTCTTGCCAGCGTCCTTTCTCTGAAGGATGGTATGGAGTTCCAGTAATGCTCACACAAATAGTTGCTCTTTAATTGCCATCGTTCCTGTGGTACATTTTATTGGCAAACTTCGAGTGTGTCTGAGGCCTGCTCCCGATGCCAAGGGTTTTTTAAGATGTGCTGAGCACCTCTCTGTCTCGCCGAGTTCAGCTGGCGTTGACAGCTCCAAATACCTTGCAAGCGTAAGCACTTGGCATATAAGGCAAGTGAGACAGTCAGCATTTTATGCATGTCAGGATGCGATCATGCTTGTTTTAATTCACTCTCCAATAAGCTTTCTTGCAGAAAAACAGCTCTTGCACTTAATAAAGTCCATGCCTTCAACCAAAAGGCAGCAAGTGTAATTACAGACTTTATGAGCAGGCTTTTGCATGAGAGAGTTATCTTCTGCTTTAGCTATGTTCGTAGCCTATTAAATTTTAGATGACTCAAATAAGATTTTCTTTCTCATTCACGTAAAAATGGGCACCATCATTTTCATGCAGGTAATTGCATTATTTAAAAATATGGGTTCTTCACATGTTTTAGAACAGAGATGCACTCTTAAAGCCAGGTTAGTGTCACAGTGTGTGTCTGTGCATGCATGCATTTACATAGGAGTGTACATAGAATTTTTATGACGGTGGACCATGCTGACCACAGGTTGAGCATTACAGTATTTTGGAAAGTGTCCCCCACCATAACGGAGGGGTATGGGGGTTGCGGTCAGTCCATTAATGGGGCTTTCATGTGTTATCTGCTGATGAAATATGAACAATGCAATATTGATAGAGAAGGAGGAAAGGGATGACCGTCTGAAGTGAAAATGCAAGGAGACGTAACTATTTTACCACAAATCACATAATCTGTCCCTAAGACAAGCACATTGTGTTGGACAACATGAAAGTGTTACACTGACGTGCCACACGCCATTTCTTTCCGCGGAAGCACTAACAGTGTTAGCAACAGACCCCTGCGATCAGTGAAAAATGTATTGAGTTTAATTCTCTTTGGCACCAGAGAATCATTTGTATTGCCCCACCATGGCAAGTCTGTGCTAGCAACCCTGGCTATGCGTAAAAAGCATTTTATTATTTATCATCTTTAAGTGTGTTCTTCTCTGGAGAATTGCTGCTTTTAATGATAGATTTTTGGTGGTGTGAATGTAAAATACATCACAGTTTCCGGTATCTTTTTAATTTTATGGATGGTACAGCTTAAAGCCAGGAACATCAAATAAAATAACTACTGCTGAGAGTGAATAAAAGTTGGCAGGTATGGCAGTTTAAAATAGCCCTATTTTCACCCTAAATATAGCCTGGTTTAATTGAAATCTAGTGGTAGCTGTGAGACAGCTGCTATATCAAAGACCAGTGACAGCCTGCCGAGGTTAAAAGAATACAGGCTGCCTGTGTCTCTGCTGAGATAAAGTGGCATCACAGAGAGCAGAGCAGCAGATAGATTGATGAAAAGTTAAGTTTTTAAAACACTGATTTGTAAAGCCCTTATGCAGTTTTATTTATAGTTTGTTTGTCTCTGTCCTCCTAATAAAATAGGTTTCTGCCTGAAACCAGAAGCATGATGCAGATCCTCAGTTGCTGTTAACTGCTTTAGCTCAGCTGGAAAGGAAGCCACAGATACAGTAAGTCAGTCAGGTGTCCCCATTGAAATTCTGCCAGTGTAGGAACAATAATGATAGAATGTCCACTTTTTCCATGAGAGAGTTTCTTAGAAACGGGTATTTCAGCTCCATGAGGTCAGCTTAAAACCACCACATGGTTTAGGGGAGAACCCTCAGTACATTAAGGCACAGTCCGATGCTTGCATATGATAAACTAGGTGATCTAACATAGTGATGTTGTTAGTACCCCACTCTAACAGGACCATGTACAGAAAGACCAGAGACTTAATTCTAGGAAGGAGCTGTTTCTGTTGTCACAGGTGAAAAGCAGACATTTCTCGTTATCCTGTTGCTTTCAATATTCTCTAATTAACAAGTACTGCTTTTAATTTCCATGCTTTCTGGTTATTATTAGTTTTTCAGCCTCATACAGTCTAAACCCCAAACTCTCAGACTTATCCTCCCTGGTAGCTATTATCTTTTTTTTTTTTTTTTACTTTCTAGTACTTAATTAACATTTGCCATGTTCTTACTAAGGTAAGTCTGTACTTTCTCATTGTATGAAATTAAAAGCAGATGAGCTTAGTTCCCAACTAAGAGAAGCTTTAGAAAGATATAGGGCACCTTCATACCTGGGTTTATTTTCTTTTGATTTTGATTTTCAGGAGGGCCCCTTTAAGACCTTCTGTCAACCCTATCAATCAAATGAATTGATGAATCATTGAGTCAGAGCTATGGCTACAAGCAGCGCTGCATAGCAAGTTCTGAGGTGAGTTCCTGACGTGCTTGATTATTGCACACAAACAAAACCTCTTCGTGGCTGTGGGTCACTGCTGAGTGAATACAAAATAAGGCAAGCAAAAGCTCATCCACCTCAGTTTTTGTGATTGCTCTTAGGAAGATGCGAGTTCAGTTCCTTTCTGAGCTTCCTGCTCCCTGGACTTGCAGGATTAGAAGGAGCATTAGAAAGGCAAAGCAATCTGCCTAAACAGGAGAAAGAGCATCCTAACAGCAGCCTCTCTAGCTGAGTAAAGAACAAAACCAGCAGGCAGGGAAAGCAGGGAGAGTCATGGAGTATGGGAAAAAAGAAAGATAATACACAGTGTTATTGGAGGGTTTGCACAAACATGCTAAGGGGTACCATCACGATGGATGAATTAACTGTTCTTATGAACTTCCTTGGATATCTGTAACTTGTGTTCTTTGCTGGCTTTATTATATGTATGTCATGCAAACAAATATCAATTTGGGAAGGGGAACCACACCAAAGACATTAAGATACCTCAGAGGTTTTTTTTGTGTCCGTTATGGCCCCAAATGTATTCGTAGGTATCACATCACACAAGCATACTTCTCTCCTCTGGACTGCCGTGAGAGCTGAGACTCCCCACGCATGTAGGCTCCCTGGAGCTAAGCAGCTTGATCCTGGGAAACCAATGTGCTGCTGCTGAGGCACTTAAGTGCACAAAGAGCCTCACTGGGAGTCACCTGAGTTCTTAATGCTGTTGTTTATGTAACTGTAACTTTAAATGGTGTCAGATAACCCAATTAGTAAATTGAGACTCTGTAAAGTGTACATGAGAACGGGTCAGACCAAAGGGCTGTCTCTGACAATGGCCACTAGTGGATTTATAGGGAAGAGCACATAGCAGTGCTTCCACACTGACACTCTCTCCAGCCAAGAGTGGTATCTGTGCTTAATAGCTATGTAAAATTCCCACTGATGTTAAGGGGAGTTTGTCTGAGAAAAGAGATTCCAGCCATCCCCACTGAGCTAACAAAGATAATTTTGCAGTTTTTCTCTGCATATGGCTATCTCCAATTTTGCTTTTCATACACAAAAGCAACAGTTAAAAGGATGACATCAAAACTTTCAAATCCATATGAACAGAACACTTAATCAAAAACCCTAAATGGAGAAAAAGAGGACTTTCTCTTGTGTGCTATGCTGCATCTCTTGAGGAGTGAAGAGTACATTTATTATGCTACTTTTTGGAGGGAAGGATTTTCAGCTCCTTCTCAATAGATAGTTTTGAACAGTTCATTTCACAAAACATTAGGAAGGAAAGATTTGGGGAAAATTGTATTTCTTTGCCTTAAAATTGAGTTATGGGCAGGGTATTTGCCAGCTCATTTTTCTTGTTTGTATGAAACAGATATTTGTGAGTTGTACAAAATGAGCAATGGGAGGAGGGAGGAAATTGTCTAAGCCTACATAAGAAGGTTAGATAGTATACTGGTATAATTTATAAGGACTTACAGATACTGCTGTGCTTTGATACCCAAGACGGCCATTGTGGGCACACTGCACAGTGTTTTCACCTTGTGACCCATCAATCCAATGGCAGCCATAGATGGGTCAACTTTTGCTTCCCTTGAGGACGTGGGAGCAACAGCAGCTGTTAAGTGAACAACTCTAAATTCTGGTACTTGCTTTTGTAATTGAACTTGAGCTATGAGGCTGATGCTAGCAACATAGACTCACTAATAGAGCCCATAGCATGTATAAGGACTTAAGGGCTCACTGCAGGGTCATCACCACACTCATTCATGTAGCGGAGGACCATTGGAGTGAAAATGGAGATCTTTTAGAATTATTTTCATGATGGATGCTGCATGGACTGGAATCGTTCGGGGTTAATTTTTTTTGCCAAACTCTTTGTGCAAGTAACTAATTCAAATAACCCTGAAATATTGGGGGGGGGGGGCACAGTGAGAAGGACATGCTAAAAGAGCCCTGAACTCTATTCTAAGTTTCAAATGGATTACAGCATTCTCTTTGGAAAAAGAGTGAGTACTTATGGCTGTGAACTGGTCTTGCGGCACTGTGGAGCTTAGCTGCCTATTAGGGTTAACCTGCAACAGGATGTCATAGTGGAAGGCAGGTTACAATTTCATACAGGCAAGTACTTTACGAGCTTCTTAATTGAGACTATTGTGTGTTTATATGTCAAGAGAGTCAGGAAAGAGTCTCCTGTTTCCACCAGGCTGGAGTTAGGAAGGACAGGTAGTCAGAGATTGCAAATAGCTCTCTCCTTTGACACTGGATCAGTCTCCTTCTAAGCAAGAACTCTATGGATACACTGGTATCCAGTACAAGTCCTCATTTGGTTAAGCAAATTCATGCAGTTTCTGATAGTGTTTTTGAATCTGTCTGTCCTGGTTTCAGCTGGAATAAAATTAATTTTCTTCCTAGTAGCTGGTATAGTGCTGTGTTTTGGATTTAGTATAAGAATAATGTTGATAACACACTGATGTTTTTAGTTGTTGCTAAGCGCTTTTTATACTAAGTCAAGAAGTTTTCAGCTTCTCACGCTGCCCTGCCAGCGGAGAGTGGGAGTGCACAAGAAACTGTGAGGGGAACACAGCAAGAACAGCTGACCCAAATGAGTCAAAGGGGTATTCCATACCATATGATGTCATGCCCAGCATATAAACTGGGGACAGTTGGCCGGGGGGTACTGCGGCTCAGGGGTTGGCTGGGCACCAGACAATGGGTGGTGAGCAATTGTACTGTGCATCACTTTTTTTGTATATTAATAATAGTAATAATAATTATTATTACTGTTAGTATTATTATTTCCCTTCCTTTTCTGTCCTGTTAAACTGTCTTTATCCCAACCCGTGAGTTTTACTTTTTTTTTTTCTTGATTCTCTCCCCCGTCCCACTGGGCAGGGGGGAGTGAAGGAGCAGCTGCATGGTGCTTAGTTGACAGCTGGAGTTAAACAACAACAGTGTCCCAAGAGTAAATTCTTCTCACTGGTCAGTAAGCTTTACAGGTGCCTTATACCTTAGAGTTTATGAACCTTGTTAATGTTACAAAAACAAGAGCTAAGAAAGCACAGAAATGCAGCATTTTATTATGAAAATTTGGGATGACAGCAAGGCTAAAGTACAGTGCTTCATTGTAGGAGCTAGTCTTTATTTTCCTAAATTCTGAAGACATGAGCTATGAAAGAATAATTTCTTCTCT